>NC_091549.1:20635265-20675265 GCF_042767895.1 Penaeus vannamei
CTGCCGGCCACTTGGTATTAATCTTCATCAAAATTGTATAGAAATGCAAGAGGGGGAGGAAAGAAACGCCACGTGGTGCAGTAGAGCAACGGATGTATATTTCAGAGCAGTTTAAAGGGGCCGCGGGAGGCCGTGACGTGTGGCTTCTAAACATTAAAGTAAAAATATAACTAAAAATAAACATTGAAACACAAAAGAAATATATTACATTGAAAGGGGAATACAGAAAGATAGATAAACTCATACATAAACAACATATAAACACTGAGCTGACAGTCAGCAATCGCAAATCTACGTTATATTATCATCTGACGTACATAGGAATTTTCACACAGTAAATAAATGGGGGTAATACCAGTAACCTCACAAGGGTGATATTCGCCCATGCACGCAGCCGCCCGCACACACACGCACACATGCACACATACACGAACACGAACACACACATACACATGCACACGCACACGCACACCCACACACACGCAAATGTCCACACTATGAGAGCGTACACACGCACGAAACCCAACCCACTGAGCATCATTTAAAGGGGGGGGGGGTGCTGAGTAAAGTGTCACGCTACAGAATCATCTCTATTTCATTTTGTTCTTAGCTTTGTATTTATTTTCGGTTCTGGTGTCTTCATTCTTTTAATGTAACCGATGTCAAGTGTGCCGTTGCTGGGAGTCTCGGATTCGCAGTGAAATTCACAAGCGAAGCGAATGATTTTAATATCATTTGTGGGGCATTGTTATCGTCTTGCGTTCATAAAAAAAAATAAAAAAAAAATATTGGATTCATTAACTGAGCTCATTGACCATTTACGTCATGAAAAAAATAACCAAATAATCTTAATTACGTTGTTTTTGAAGATGGTGCAATAACACAATCGTTTTTAGTAGTTTTTACATTTCAATTTCATCACAACGTAGCAGAAATTACATTTATAATATTTTCTTTTTATAACTCATAAGAGAGAGAGGGAGAGGAAGAGAGAGAGAGAGAGAGAGAGAGAGAGAGAGAGAGAGAGAGAGAGAGAGAGAGAGAGAGAGAGAGAGAGAGAGAGAGAGAGAGAGAGAGAGTGAGAGAAAGAAAGAGAGAAAGAGAGAAAGAGAGAAAGAAAGAGAGAGAGAGAGAGAGAGAGAGAGAGAGAGAGAGAGAGAGAGAGAGAGAGAGAGAGAGAGAGAAAGAGAAAGTGAGAGAAAGAAAGAAACAGAGAGAGAGAAAGAGAGAAAGAGAGAAAGAGAGAGAGAGAGAGAGAGAGAGAGAGAGAGAGAGAGAGAGAGAGAGAGAGAGAGAGAGAGAGAGAGAGAGAGAGAAAGTGAGAGAAAGAGAGAGAGAGAGAGAGAGAGAGAGAGAGAGAGAGAGAGAATAATACAAATGAAATATGCTGCACTATACTCTCAGATTATATAAAAAAAAAAAAAAATAGTAAAATAAAAGTAAACATTGTAATGAGATTTGTAAGAAAAAAGTTGTTATCACGTCTCGCTGGAATGAATCATTGTGGATTATTTTTTCCAGTTATTAAAATAATTAACTAGAAATTCCAAATCTCTGAATAATTAGTTTAGTTACGAATTAATCAGACTTTTTTGTCATAGCTTAGAACAGCTCATAAGCGGCTGTTCTGATTGTCCTGAAAACATTTTAAAATTTTAGTGGATAATTCTGTTTTCTGTTTTCGTTTGTTTGTATAGAAATCTGTGAGTTATAACTTATGCTCTAAACGAAGGTTTTGTCTTTTTGAGTGTTTTAGCTACTAATTATGGACAGTCTGAGAATGGTTCAGACTCCTTCAAGGTCACACCCTCTCACCCTGTGGACTGACCAATCACAGCAGCGCGCCTGCATCGTTGTGCTGATCTAGCCCACGCCCACTTCGCACGTGACCTCTGACCTTCTATTTGACCTCTAGAAACACTCCACTCCGATTCACGGTCCCACTCGGGCGCTGTCTCCTCCTTGGGGCCCCCACTCCTAGCCCCACTGCCGGCCTCCCTTTGCCGGACACGACTATGCCGGACATGAATCTTCAGCCTCCGTCCCAGGCTGCCAATGAGCCTCTTACCCGGACTGTGCGTGTCCCTCCACCGCCACCGTGGGTCTCGCCAAACCTCACAAACTGGTGTCAGCGTTGGAGTCCAGCAAGACACTCCTCATAGACAGTTAACTACATTGTAATAATAAAACGTTGCAATTCTGAAGTAAGTTCCGTTCCTCTTTAGGAAGCATGGTGTAAGCTTTAGATCGGAACTGAAATATGTACATTCAGAATGATTAATAGTAAATCACTTCAGAATGGTATTTACGAATGAGGAAATGAAGAGCTTATGTTTATTGTAGCGTTGGTTTGTTTGTATGTTCGTTGGTTAGCAGGAAAACTCAAAAAGTTATGAACAGATTTTTATCTATTACTATAATTGCCATTTATATTGTTTTGTTTATCCATTAATTAATTTCTGGTGCTTTAACTCTCCGAACTTTGTGAGTCTCTGATTAACAGTGAATTTAATTACCAACGAAAACGAAGTGAAGCTGTAATTACACATGATAAGCTATTAAAAGAAAATAGAATTATTTTAGTAGTTTGAAGGTTCATGCGATGTTTTTACATTGCCTTGCGTTCTAAAATTGTTCCATTGTTCTTGAATGTTGAGTTCTGACATCAACTCATTTTTTAGAGATAAATGTGGACTGTTAAGGAAGTACGACATACTGATGTTGAACTGTCTTTAAAAATATAATTGAGGTCATGACGCCTGGAAATATTTGTCTCGACTTTATGAGAAAAAAAGACAAATTATGTGTCTCATGCATAAATCTAGATAAAAGAGAAAGGAAAAGAAATAAATAAAACGAGTAAACGAAAAGTAAAAAGATTGATGATGATGATAATGATGATGATTGATGATTGATGGTGATTGATGATTGGTGGTAAAGAAACAGAAAATAAAATATAAACTAAGGGAGGAGTAAAAGGAGAAATAACACACAAACATATATAAACCCACGTAGTTATAAATAACGTTTTTTTACCGTGATTTCCGGATTTCCAAACAGATTTGTCAGTGATTTTCGGACTTCGAGGGATTTCCAAAGTTTCCAAAGGCGTTTAACACCATTCTATCGTTGTTAATGGTTCAAAAATTAAGTTGTTATCAGCTGTTACCTTGCATTTTCCACAGAAATGCACTACTTTACAATAAAACATAACGAACTAATTGTTACTGAAACCTTTCAGAAAAAAATCTCGCTTTCGTTTGCGTCATAATCGGAAGGATTAACCTCGGGATTAACTATCTGCCTCTCGTTTAAACCAACTCACTTTCAGAAATAGCCACAGTTACTTGGCAATTTGAACATTTCTAAAAGGACCAATCCTGTGTCTGGAAAAATGGGGGATTAGACATAAGGGGAATAAAGAAAGCTCACTTAAATTGCAGCAACATGGATAATATCCTGTGTTGCTATTCTATTGGTCTAATGCTTTACCAAGACCTACCTTAAGCCTTATTGGTTAGCGTTTCTCTGACACTTTTTGCTTCATTCTGATAAAAGCCTGCCCCCCCCCCCTAAAAAAGAGACTGTCAGCGATTTCTAATAAAACCACTTATCCTATCTTTAAAAAGGTTTGAAAGTAAACAAAGACATTTGTGGCATTAGCACTGATTTAAAATCGCATTCTTTGGACTGTTTTATAAGATAATCGTTATACAGTCTTGTAGTTCAAGACCTTAATGCGTGTTTGTTGATTTCTGCCTGACCTTGTGGGTGATCAGGCAGACTTTGGTAGTCCGTATCTCCTGATAGAGACCTTCGTCTTATCACCTGATACTCGAGTTTTGTTGTTGTTGTTGGTTGTTCCGGCTGATTCCTACCTGACCTTGTGGGTGTTCAGGCAGTCTTCGTGAACACTTTCATTGACTTTGCTAATTCAGCCCTAATATTGAGTTATTTCCTAATTATGTTGTTCACTGTTTACATAAGTACTTTTACTAAGTACCTGTCAGCATTAGCTCTTAATTTTGTTTGTTAACATCCATTTGGGTTGGATGTTAACACTCTTTAACGTAATTTAGGAACTGATGTTTTTATGCTGACCCCTAGCAACAGTACTTCTGGGGTTGGAACGCCAACTTAGGGAACACATTTTTTTTTTCCAGGTGTTTATCTGGTGTTGGACTCTCGTGCATCACCGCCGCTGTGATAAATTGGTGATGCACCCGCCTTGTTCCTACTTTTCCATGACTGAAAAATGCCTGCAATTCCCTAGTGAATGTAACTTGCTCTCCAAATAAACATCGTACCATACTAGAGCTTTTACTCAATTCCAGTCAGAATATAAATAAATCACAACCACTGAAAGTCTGGTTTGACAAAGTCAGATGCCTGAATCTTTCTCGGACTCGGGTCTCCTAAAGAGCACATTGCTGGTTGCTCTGATATCTCGCAACCCTTGGAAGGCTGTAAAAAGGCTAGATAAATCAGAGAATAATAAGCTGATATCAAAAGAGCAGATTAATTGATAATAATAACAATAAAAATAATCATAATAACAATACTGATAATAACAATAAAACAACAATAATAATAACAATGAAAGATGGTGTATTGCATTACTGCATTCAAATGATGAAAAAATAGCCTCTCCGATCGGGACTCGAACCCTCGCCGTTGCAGACAGTCAGTTGCCTGCCTGCAATGACGACGGTTCGAGTCCCGATCGGAGAGGCTATTTATTCTTTAATAATATTTATACTAATAGATACAGCAAAGATAATGAATGTTAATGGAAAGGGATCAAATTTATAAAATAATAATAATGGTGATGATAATAATAATGATGACAGCGGTAATAGTAACAATAATAATAAGGCCCTCGTGAATGTTATGGTAGATATGCAAGAATAATGATAATAATTATGATAATAATGATAATGATAGTAATAATAATAATAACAATAATAACGATAATAATAACAATAATAATAACAATAATAATAGCAATAATAATGATAATGATAATGATAATGATAATGATAATGATTGATAATGATAATGATAATGATAATGATAATATTAATGATAATGATAATGATAATGATAATGATAATGATAATGATAATGATAATGATAATGATAATGATAATGATAATGATAATGATAATGATAATGATAATGATAATGATAATGATAATGATAATGATAATGATAATGATAATGATAATGATAATGATAATGATAATGATAATAAGAATAAGAATAAGAATAAGAATAAGAATAAGAATAAGAATGAGAATAGTAACAATAATAGTAATCATTATAACAATACTGATAACAACAAAAATACAACAATAATAACGATGAAAGATGGAATACTGCATTACCGCATTCAAATGATGAACAAATAACCTCTCCGATCGGGACTCGAACCCTCGTCATTGCAGAGAATCATTTGCCTGCACCGACGAGGACTCGGGACACAATGCAAAGTAGAAGAAGAAAAAGCCAAGAAAGGCCTAATAGGTAAATGTGAAACTCCACCTCAGTGCCATGCCAGTTATTTAGTAAATAAGAGAAACAATCCAAATTAGAAAAAGTGAAAAGGGGAACACATAAAAGAGAAAGGAAGACACGTAACAACGGTAAAATGTGAGACCTTGCTGGTCCCTCCACCTCAAAGCCGTGCGAGTTCTTTAGTAAATGAAAGAGACAATGCAAAGAAGAATAAAAGAAACACATACGAAAAAGAGAAAGAAAGACCACGTGACAAGAGTAAAATACGAAACCTAGCGGGTCCCTCCGCCTCCGAGCCGTGCGAGCTCCGAGGTTCCAGTCACATCGCAGCGGTTCGACTCCGAGTTCAAGCTACGTCACGGAGGCTTCGGGAGCGCCAACGACACCCGCGTGCAACGTCCTCAGGGAGATGTGTCACTTTTCTCGCCCTGAAATCGGGTTTGGACCAGCAGTAGGCACGCGGGCATGTTTCGCACCACCGCCATGTGCCTCGAACCCCCGACCCTCACATTAGGAGTCAGGTGTTCTAACCACTGGGCTACGACGGTAGAAAATCTAAAATGTGGAATTGGGGTTTATTAACTGATGATACCGTGTAGGCTGGGAATTGACGTGCATATTTATTGATGTGTGTGTGTGCGTGTGTGTTTGAAAATGTATGTATGTGTGCATGTTTATGCAAAACCACAAAGATACCTAAAAAAAAAAAAAGAAAAAAAAAATCGTAATGAATTCTAACATAAAAAATGTGAATGCCTTACCTCCGCCAAAGAGGTCGTGTTCATGATAGCGTTGGTTAGTTTATTGGTTAGTTAGCGGCTCAAAAATATGTGCACAGAATGTTTACCAGAGGTGTGTCAGCCTACTTAGATGCCAGTAAATGTTGGTGGTGATCCGGATCAGGGAATTTTGACGTAATTCCTCGTGTGAATATTTTTTTTTATTGTGTCACCATTAATACCTTTATTTCCACCTAAAAGACTATGTTTACAGACGTCACCAGTGTCCTTGAGAAAGAGATAATTTTCATGCAATTCTTCAAGTGTAAATATTGTTATTGCATCAGTGACCCTGTTGCCTTGGCGGAAGCCCTCTCGGACCGCTTCATTATTATTGTTATTTTTTATTGCTGTTACTGTTATCATTTTATTGCTGTCATTATCATCATCGTCGTTGTTATTGTTGCTATTATTATCACTTCTTTTTTAATTCTTTATTATGATGATAATCATAATAAAGAGAGAGAAAGAAAGAGAAAGAGAGAGAGAAAGAGAAAGAGAGAGGGGGGTGCAGAGCTAGCGAGAGAGAGAGAGAAAAGATAGGGGGGGTACAGAGCGAGAGAGAGAGAGAAAGAGTAAGAGAGAGTGATAAGAGTGAGAGAGAGAAAAGAAAGAAGAGAAAATAAAACAAACAAAGTTGCAGTGCAATGCACAACAGATCCAGAACAACGAATATAATGATCGTAATGAAATTGAATCGATTTTTTTCACTTCTCGCTAAAATGAATCACTTTTTTTTATCAATTAGATACAAAAATGAATTATTTTCCGGATATGCAAATAACCAACCGGGAAATTCAAATTCCTGGAATGATTAGTTTGTTTTAGTTATAAACTTTTATCATGATTCACAACAGCAGGGCGTGTGGCATTATCAATCTTTGTTGCTAATTTAATTTTCAGTTGGTGTTGTGTGCATCTATTTCTGCGAGGTATAATATACGTTCTATAAAGAAGGCATTTGCTATGATATACATGTCTATTAGTTTCGTAACCAGCTATTTTGGACAGTTAATTATATCGTAATAATAAAATAACGGTTTCATAAAAATGGTGTGAATTCTGTCCCTCTTTCGGAAGCATTCAGTAAGGTAAAATGCTTATGAGACACAACATAAATTCAAAGTAAACAATAGTAACCTATTATAGAAGAAGAGAATTATTTAAGTTCTCACTTTTCTTTGTTATTATTGTAGTGTACGGACATGTAGTTCCCAGGGGGCCTCACCTACCAAGAGGAGTGCTGTAAGGGCCAAGGTTCCTCCCCATGAAGGTCAATGGGCATCCGTAAGGTAAGTCCACCCCTGATGCCAACATCCCCTACTACTGTTGCTGTCCTAAGGGGATATGACCTTGTGGGAGGTCACGGCGGGAATCTTTGAATGTTCCAGGATGAGAGAGAAATTGAACAAAAAAAAAAACATAAATAAAAATCACCAAAACACTGATTAAGAAGCTAGGAAGAAAATGAAGGAATATACTAGCATAAGAAAAGCACAAGACGCAGGAGGAGGGTTTAATAAAAGGAGAAACTGTAGTAGAAGACGTAAAGAAGAAATGAAGTCAAGTAGGAGAACCAGGAGGCTGCACATGACAAGTGGAGTATGTATAGGTGCAATCCCGGACGGCCCAGCTCTACCTCCGCTTAATACCGTCACTTAGGCTCAATACTTACCTTTTCTGCCCTTTTATGTTCCCTAGTTGGAGCTGCCGGCCACTTGGTAATAATCTTCATCAAAATTGTATAGAAATGCAAGAGGGTGAGGAAAAAAACGCCACGTGGTGCAGTAGAGCAACGAATGTATATTTCAGAGCAGTGTAAAGGGGCCGCAGGAGGCCGTGACGTGTGACTTCTAAACATTAAAGTAAAAATATAACAGTAAAAATAAACATTGAAACACAATAGAAATATATTACATTGAAAGGGAAATACAGAAAGATAGATAAACTCGTACATAAACAACATATCAACACTGAGCTGACAGTCAGCAATCGCAAATCTGCGTTATAATTTCATCTGACGTTCATAGGAATTTTCACACAGTAAATAAATGGGGGTAATACCAGTAACCTCACAAAGGTGATATTCGCCCATGCACGCAGCCGCCCGCACACACACGCACACATGCACACATACACGAACACGAACACACACATACACATGCACATGCACACCCACACACACGCAAATGTTCACACTATGAGAGCGTACACACACACGGAACCCAACACACTGAGCATCATTTAAAGGGGGGGGGGGGTGCTGAGAAAAGTGTCACGCTACAGAATCATTATTTCATTTTGTTTTAACTTTGTATTTATTTTCGGTTCTGGTGTCTTCATTCTTTTAATTGAACCGATGCCAAGTGTGCCGTTGCTGGGAGTCTCGGATTCGCAGTGAAATTCACAAGCGAAGCGAATGATTTTAATATCCGTTGTGGGGCATTGTTATCGTCTTGCGTTCATATATAAAAAAAAATATTAGATTCATTAACTGAGCTCGTTGACCATTTACGTCATGAAAAAAATAATCAAATAATCTTAATTACGTTGTTTTTGAAGATGGTGCAATAACACAATCGTTTTAGTAGTTTTTACATTTCAATTTCATCACAACGTAGCAGAAATTACATTTATAATATTTTCTTTTTATAACTCATAAGAGAGAGAGAGAGAGAGAGAGAGAGAGAGAGAGAGAGAGAGAGAGAGAGAGAGAGAGAGAGAGAGAGAGAGAGAGAGAGAGAGAGAGAGAGAGAGAGAGAGAAGAGAGAGAGAGAGAGAGAGACAGAGAGAGAGAGAAAGAGAGAGAGAGAGAGAGAGAGAGAGAGAGAGAGAGAGAGAGAGAGAGAGAGAGAGAGAGAGAGAGAGAGAGAGAGAGAGAGAGAGAGAGAGAGAGAGAGAGAGAGAGAGAGAGAGAGAGAGAGAGAGAGAGAGAGAGAGAGAATAATACAAATGAAATATGCTGCACTATACTCTCAGATTATATAAAAAAGATAGTAAAATAAAAGTAAACATTGTAATGAGATTTGTAAGAAAAAAGTTGTTATCACGTCTCGCTGGAATGAATCATTGTGGATTATTTTTTCCAGTTATTAAAATAATTAACTAGAAATTCCAAATCTCTGAATAATTAGTTTAGTTACGAATTAATCAGACTTTTTTGTCATAGCTTAGAACAGCTCACAGTGACACGGCGTGGTGATAAGCGGCTGTTCTGATTGTCCTGAAAACATTTTAAAATTTTAGTGGATAATTCTGTTTTCTGTTTTCGTTTGTTTGTATAGAAATCTGTGAGTTATAATTGATGCTCTAAACGAAGGTTTTGTCTTTTTGAGTGTTTTAGTTACTAATTATGGACAGTCTGAGAATGGTTCAGACTCCTTCAAGGTCACACCCTCTCACCCTGTGGACTGACCAATCACAGCAACGCGCCTGCATCGTTGTGCTGATCTAGCCCACGCCCACTTCGCACGTGACCTCTGACCTTCTATTTGACCTCTAGAAACACTCCACACCGAGTCACGGTCCCACTCGGGCGCTGTCTCCTCCTTGGGGCCCCCACTCCTGGCCCCACTGCCGGCCTCCCTTTGCCGGACATGACTCTCCCGACATGCATCTTCAGCCTCCGTCCCGAGCTGCCAATGAGCCTCTTACCCGGGCTGTGCGTGTCCCTAATATCGCCTGACTTCTCACAAACTGGTGTCAGCGTTGGAGTCCAGCAAGACACTCCTCATAGACAGTTAATTACATTGTAATAATAAAACGTTGCAATTCTGAAGTAAGTTCCGTTCCTCTTTTGGAAGCATGGTGTAAGCTTTAGATCGGAACTGAAATATGTACATTCAGAATGATTAATAGTAAATTATTTCAGAATGGTATTTACGAATGAGGAAATGGCGAGCTTATGTTTATGGTAGCGTTGGTTAGTTTGTATGTTCGTTGGTTAGCAGGAGAACTCAAAAAGCTATGAATAGATTTTTATCTATTACTATATTTGCCATTTATATTGTTTTGTTTATCCATTAATTAATTTCTGGTGCTTTAACTCTCCGAACTTTGTGTGAGTCTCTGATTAACAGTGAATTTAATTACCAACGAAAACGAAGTGAAGCTGTAATTACACATGATAAGCTATTAAAATAAAATAAAATAATTTCAGTAGTTTGAAGGTTCATGCGATGTTTTTACATTGCCTTGCGTTCTAAAATTGCACCGTTGTTCTTGAATGTTGAGTTCTGACATCGACTCATTTTTTAGAGATAAATGTGGACTGTTAAGGAAGTACGACATACTGATGTTGAACTATCTTTAAAAATGTAATTGAGATCATGAAGACTGGAAATATTTGTCTCGACTTTATGAGAAAAAAAGACAAATCATCAATGTGTCTCATGCATAAATCTAGATAAAAGAGAAAGTAAGGAAAAGAAGAAATAAATAAAACGAGTAAACGAAAAGTAAAAAGAAGATTGATGATGATGATGATGATTGATGATTGATGATTGATGATTGATGATTGATGATTGATGATGATTGATGATTGGTGATAAAGAAGCAGAAAAAATATAAACCAAGGGAGGAGTAAAAGGAGAAATAACACACACACAATATATAAACCCACGTAGTTTTAAATAGCGTTTTTTTTACCGTGATTTCCGGATTTCCAAACAGATTTGTCAGTGATTTTCGGACTTCGAGGGATTTCCAAAGTTTCCAAAGGCGTTTAACACCATTTTATCGTTGTTAAAGCTTCAAAAATTAAGTTGTTATCAGCTGTTACCTTGCCTTTTCCACAGAAATGCACTACTTTACAATAAAACATAACGAATTAATTGTTACTGAAACCTTTCAGAAAAAAATCTCGCTTTCGTTTGCGTCACAATCTGAAGGATTAACCTCGGGATTAACTATCTGCCTCTCGTTTAAACCAACTCACTTTCAGAAATAGCCACAATTACTTGGCAATTTGAACATTTCTAAAAGGACCAATCCTGTGTCTATTAAAATGGGGGATTAGACATTGTTGGAATAAAGTAAACTCGCTTAACTTGCAGCTACATGGATAGCATCCTGTGTTGCTATTTTATTGGTCTAATGCTTTACCAAGACCTACTTTAAGCCTTATTGGTTAGCGTTTCTCTGACACTTTTTGCTTCATTCTGTTAAAAGCCTGCCCCCCCCCCCCCCTAAAAAAAGAGACTGTCAGCGATTTCTAATAAAACCACTTATCATCTTTAAAAAGGTTTGAAAGAAAAAAAGGCTTTTGTGACATTAGCATTGATTTAAAATGGCATTCTTTGAAGGCTGTTTTATAAGATAATCGTTATACAGTCTTGCATTTCAAGACCTTAATGCGTGTTTGTTGATTTCTGCTTGCCCTTGTGGGTGATCAGGCAGACTTTGGTACTCCGTATCTCCTGATAGAGACCTTCGTCTTATCACCTGATACTTGAGTTTTGTTGTTGTCGTTGGTTGTTCCGGCTGATTCCTGCCTGACCTTGTGGGTGTTCAGGCAGTCTTCGTGAAATGTCCTTTCATTAACTACTAATTCAGCCCTCATATTGAGTTATTTCCTAATTATGTTGTTCACTGTTTACATAAGTACTTTTACTATGTACCTGCCAGCATTAGCTCTTAATTTTGTTTGTTAACATCCATTTGGGTTAGATGTTAACACTCTTTAACGTAATTTAGGAACTGATGTTTTTATGCTGACCTCTAGTAACAGTACTTCTGGGGTTGGGACGCCAACTGAGGGAACACATTTTTTTTTTTTTCCGTGGTGTTTATCTGTTATTGGACTATCGTTCATCACCGCCGCTGTGATAAATTGGCGATGCACCCACCTTGTTTCTACTTTTCCATGACTGAAAAATGCCTGTAATTCCCTAGTGAGTGTAACTTGCTCTCCAAATACACATCGTCCCATACTAGAGCTTTTACTCAATTCCAGTCAGAATATAAATTAATCTTACAACCACTGAAGGTCTGGTTTGACAAGGTTAGATGCCTGAATCTTTCTCGGACTCGGGTCTCCTAAACAGCACATTGCTGGTTGCTCTGATATCTCGCAACCCTTGAAAGGCTGTAAAAAGGCTAGATAAATCAGAGAATAATAAGTTGATATCAAAAGAGCAGATTAATTGATAATAATAACAATAAAAATAATTATAACAATACTGATAATAACAAAACAACAATAATAATAATAATGAAAGATGGTATAATGCATTACCGCATTCAAATGATGAAAAAATAAACCTCTCCTTCCGGGACTCAAACCCTCGTCGCTGCAGACAGTCAGTTGCCTGCCTGCAATGACGACGGTTCGAGTCCCAATCGGAGAGGCTATTTATTCTTTGATAATATTTATGCTAATAGATACAGCAAAGATAATGAATGTTAATGGAAAGGGATCAAATTTATAAAATAATAATAATGGTGATGATAATAATAATGATGACAGCAGTAATAGTAACAATAATAATAAGGCCCTCGTGAATGTTATGGTAGATATGTAAGAATAATGATAATAATTATGATAATAATGATAATGATAGTAATAATAATAATAACAATAATAACGATAATAATAACAATAATAATAACAATAATAATAGCAATAATAATGATAATGATAATGATTGATAATGATAATGATAATGATAATGATAATGATAATGATAATGATAATGATAATGATAATGATAATGATAATGATAATGATAATGATAATGATAATGATAATGATAATGATAATGATAATGATAATGATAATGATAATAATTATAATAGTGATAGTGATAAGGATGATAATAGCAACAACAATAATAATAACAATAATGATAATGATAAGAATAGTAACAATGATATTAATCATAATAACAATACTGATAACAACAAAACTACAACAATAATAACGATGAAAGATGGAATACTGCATTACCGCATTCAAATGATGAAAAAATAACCTCTCCGATCGGGACTCGAACCCTCGTCATTGCAGAGAATCACTTGCCTGCAACGACGAGGATTCGGTAAACAATGCAAAGTAGAAGAAGAAAAAAACGAAAAAGGGAGCACGTAAAACCAAGAAAGACCAAATAGGTAAGTGTGAAACTTTTGTTACTTATTTAGTAAATGAGAGAAACAATTCAAAGTAGAAAAAAGCGAAAAGGGGAACACATAAAAGAGAAAGGAAGACATGTAACAACGGTAAAATGTGAGACCTTACTGGTCCTTCCACCTCAAAGCCGTGCGAGTTCTTTAGTAAATGAGAGAGACAATGCAAAGAAGAAAAAAACAAGAAAAAGAGAAATAAAGACCACGTGACAAGAGTAAAATACGAAACCTAGCGGGTCCCTCCGCCTCCGAGCCGTGCGAGCTCCGAGGTTCCAGTCACATCGCAGCGGTTCGACTCAGAGCTCAAGCTACGTCACGGAGGCTTCGGGAGCGCCAACGACACCCGCGTGCAACGTCCTCAGGGAAATGTGTCACTTTTCTCGCCCTGAAGTCGGGTTTGGACCAGCAGTAGGCACGCGGGCATGTTTCGCACCACCGCCATGTGCCTCGAACCCCCGACGCTCACATTAGGAGTCAGGTGTTCTAACCACTGGGCTATGACGGTAGAAAATTATTAAGTCGGAATTGGGGTTTATTAACTGATGATAGCGTGTAGGCTGGGAATTTATTTGTGTATGTCTATAAGTATGTGCGTGCGTGCGTGTGTGTGTGTGTGTGTGTGTGTGTGTGTGTGTGTGTGTGTGTGTGTGTGTGTGTATGTGTGTGTGTGTGTGTGTGTGTGTGTGTGTTTGAATATGCATGTGTGTGTGCATGGTTATGCAAAAAAGTTACTTAAAAAAAAAATCGTAATGAATTCTAATATAAAAAACATGAATGCCTTACCTCCGCCAAAAGAGGTCGTGTTTATGATAGCGTTGGTTAGTTTGTTGGTTAGTTAGCGGAACTCAAAAATGAGTGTACAGAATGTTTACCAGAGGTGTGTCAGCCCACTTAGATGTCACTGAATGTAGGTAGTGATCCGGATCAGGGAATTTTGATGTAATTCCTCAAGTGAGAATATTTGTTTATTGTATCAAGGGTAACTATCACCATTATTACCATTATTATTACTATTACCACCTAAAAAACTATGTTTACGGACGTCACGAGTGTCCTTGAGAAAGAGATGATTTTAATGTAATTCTTCAAGTGTAAATATTGTTATTGCATCAGTGACCCTGTTGCCTTGGCGGGGGCCCTCTCGGGGCGCTTCTAGCTGTAATTATTACTATCACTATTATTGTTATTTTATTTGCTATTACTGTTATCATTTTATTGCTGTCATTATCATCATCATCGTTGTTATTATTGCTATTATTATAATATCTTTTTCAATATTTTATTGTGATGATCATTCTCATTATTAATATTATGCTTGTTTTAATTTTTATTATCCTTATTAATTTCATTATTATCATTATCATTATTACTATCATCATCATCATCATCATCACTGTTGTTATTATTGTTATTATTATCATTATTATTATTATTATTATTATTATTATTATTATTATTATTATTATTATTATTATTATTATTATTGAATATTTGTTATGATTTTTTAAATTATTCTCATTGTCATCATTATCAAGATTTATCCTTTTTATTACTATTTTTATTATCATTATCATCATCATTATTATCGTTCTTAGAGGGAATGAAGGAGGAAGGAGGGAGGACAATGCTAAAAGGTGTGTGTGTGTGTGTGTGTGTGTGTGTGTGTGTGTGTGTGTGTGTGTGTGTGTGTGTGTGTGTGTGTGTGTGTGTGTGTGTGTGCGTGCGTGCGTGTGCGTGCGTGCGTGCGTGTATATGTAAAAGTCACTTCCTTATACACACGCACACACACAATCATAATGAATTTCAACGTGAAAAAATGTGCTTGCATTGCCTTCGCCAAAGAAGTCATGTTTTCGATAACGTTGGTTAGTTTGTTTGTTGGTTAGCAAAACAAGTGTACAGAATTGTTACCAGAGGCGCGTCTCGGCCCAATTTAGATGCCACAAAATTTTGGTGTTGATTCGGATCTAGTAATTTTCATGTAATTCTTGTGTGGATGTTTTATTGTGTCCGTGACCTTATTGTCATGGCGGAGGTATGCGCTCTCTGAGTGCTTCTACTTATTGTTGCTATCATTCTTATTGTTATACGTTATTGTTGTTGTTGTTGTTTTTGTTTTTATTATCATTATCATTATCATTATCATTATCAATCATTTTCATTTTCATTTTCATTATTAATATTATTAATATTATTAATATTATCATTATTGTTGTTTTTTATTGTTATCATCATAATCATAATTTTACGCTTGCTCGATTTGATACTCTTTGATACACTTCGCAAGGGTGGTTGATTTCGTCCAAAAACTGTCATAAATCACGTGCTATTTTTAAGTCAATTGAGTATACATACATATATATATATATATATATATATATATATATATATATATATATATATATATATATATATATATATATGATATTCTGCGTTTAATTCTGCGTCGGGTTGTCTCTTCATCGACCTCCGTGGCACCTAAAGAAAGGGTCCTACGCTTCGGCACTTTGCCCTTCAGCTTCTCAGGTGTTTGTCGGAGTTCATGGCACTTCTTTGCCGATTTTTAAAAGATCTTTAATACGATTACCAAGATTTTGTGAATGATCGCTGTGAATGGAGCGTTTGCGAGATTTTCGGATTTTCAAGAATTTCTAACGGTATTTCCGCGATACGATATAAATAGGATATAGATAGATGGGGAATATGATTGATAGGCAGATAGACAGAAAAATAGAATATAGATTGAGAGTGAGGTAAAGAGATAGAGATAAATAGCTATAGACACGGATAGAAAAACATATAAATAGAATACAAATTGAGAGTGAGATAAAGAGATAAAGAGAAATAGATATAGACAAGGATAGAGAGAGACAGATAGAAGTCAAATAATCGAATGAAATCCAAAAGACGAAATATTTTCCAGCTTTGAGTAACATTTGTCGTTAATGTATTTTCAGGATTATCAATACGCAGAAAGCATTTCTAATATCCACTGTTTTTGTTGTTTTTTCATTTTTGATGTATTTGATTTTCTTTTTGACGCACGATCTACACTTTGCTAGGAAAGTTTAAGATTGATTTTATATTACTTCACGCAAATACAACTTCCTAGAACTCTAAGTTGTGAGAGACGCCTAATCGGATGCCGTAAAAAGGAGGCTTTTTCAAACATCGTTCTCGTAAAGTTACATGAAATTTAACAGAGAGAGAGTGGATAGAAGAATTATAGAATGAGAGAAAGAGAGGGAATAAGAGAAAGAGAAAGAATGAGAGAATGACTGAATGCGATAATGAGAGAATGAGAGAGAGGGAGAGAGAGAGAGTGAGTGAGAGAGAGAGAGAGAGAGAGAGAGAGAGAGAGAGAGAGAGAGAGAGAGAGAGAGAGAGAGAGAGAGAGAGAGACTGCTTCGAAAATGAAAAACGAACCATCAGTGGCTTAATTAGTTACGAAAAGAAAACTATTTTCCGGATACGAAAATCATCAGCTGGGAAATTCCAACTCCTGAAAATGATTAGTATGGTTCAGTCGTAAATTGTTCAGAGTTTTTACCACAACTTACAACAGCTGACGCAGTTACAGACAACATCGTTACGCAATTGTCCCGATTGTCCAGAAAGCATTAACGATTTTAATTGTTAATTTATTTTCATTTTGTGCTAAATCTTGCGAGTTATAATAGATGCTCAGTAAGGAAGGTATTTGCTCTCCAATTAATTTATATGAGTTTTGTAATCCCCTTTTATGTACGGCGAATCATGTCGTTATAATAAAACGTTGCAAAATGTTGTTGCAATGCTGCTATAAATTCTCTTTTGGGAAATATAAAGCGGAAAATGGAGGATGTATGTATTTGGATTGTTAATAGGAAATAATTGTTAGATGTTATTTATGAATACGAAATAACCCAAAAGTTCTCGGGTTTTATTATCATTACCATCATCATTTTATATTGTATAATTTTAATATTTATTTTCTATTTAAAGTGAGTGTTTGGAATGATTAAATTTGACAAGCGAGCTAAATAATCTTGGTGTAATTTGAGAGAGAAAAAAAGAAAACGTTTTTCGTTCACTTCTGAAAAAATCCTCGACGGGAACGAGGCAAAATTTAATTTAAAAAAGGACATGCTATGAAAAGGTAAGTATTAGAGGGATTATTTCTGCAGCTAGATACACGTGCTGTTTTATTACTGAGAAAACAATTGATGTGACGTAATTCATTTTTTTATTACATTTTTTTTCCGTTATCACGTGGGACGCCGCTATTCACATTTTCTAAAATTGCACCTTTGTTTTTCGTCTTTTTCGTGATATGTTGAGTATGAAGTAAATGTGGCATTTTTATTTATTTATTTTTCTTTTCTTTCTTTTTTAGTACTGTCTTAGATTATCGTAAAGGAGGTTATGGGAGACTGCCACAAAGTCTATAAATACTACTCTTGACATTATGAGAAGAAAAGGGTTATATTTCCAACGTGCTTTTACCATTCGTTCTAACAGATGTGCACTCCTGACAATATTTTTTCTGGATGATCTTGAGTGTAAAGTAAATGCGATATTTTTTTCAGTTTTATATTTTATACCAAGTTATGTGAGACTCTATGTATATAATTACTGCTCTCGCCATTATGAGAAAATAAAGATGAAATTGTGCATAGACGAAAAATTTTGTGGAATAATAGAATAAACACAACAAAATCTGAAAAGTTGAAGACAAAGAGGAAGAAAGGCAGCAAGAGGAAAAGGTTATTAAGAATAAAAAAAACAAAAAAATACAAACCCAAGTAGATAAAATTTGCGTTTTTTGGGACTTTCGTTTAAAGGGAAGACGACTGGCAAGTTCGAAGTCGAAGTCAAAGTCAGAACACTTTATTCCATTAATTACAATGTTTTTTTTTTTTTTTTTTTTTTTTTTTTTACATAAATACATTCATATTTACAACGGATTATTTAATATGTGTTCAATTAATTTCGCTTTGAAATTACAGAAACTGTTAGCCTCTTACATTATCTGGTAGCATGTTCCATTTCCATTTGTCGTGTCTCTGTATCGGTGTTCGATCTCTTAACATAAGAGAATTTACTTGACGTGTTTGGACACCTGACGTGTTCCCTGCAGGTTGCGAGGGAAATAACCATTGCGGATAATTCCCATGAATGAGTTTGCAATGGAACTGATCACTGCGGGAAGTTTGCATGAATGAGTATGTAAATGAATACACGTGTGTCATTACTGCATTTAGAATGGAGAACTGCTCGTCATTATCCCTGTGGATATACTGGGGGATAAAATACTTGTCATATACAGTATATCAGTCGGGATATCTTTCTTTCTGTCTATCAACGTATCTATCTATTTATGCTTCTCTTCATTTGTTAGTTTATGTATAGTATAAGTTTATCTATTTGTCTATTTAACTACCTCTCTATCTGTTTGTATATCTTTCTATATATCAATCAATTGATTAATATATCTGCCTATCTATCTATCTATAGAGTGGAATTTATAGACCATGTATGAGTCTCTCGTACCAAAAAATAAATCATATTAATAGAATAACAATGAAAAATCATAATAAAATGTCGCATTTATTTTATATTCATCGTCTGTCAGAAAAGATACTGCAAATCTGTCATAAATCACGTGCCATTCTTAAGTCAATTGAGTATATATATATATATATATATATATATATATATATATATATATATATATATATATATATATATATATATATATTTATATGATATTCTGCGTTTAAATCTGCGTCGGGTTGTCTCTTCATCGACCTCCGCGGCAACTAAAGAAAAGCTCCTACGCTTCGGCACTTTGCCCTTCAGCTCCTCAGGTGTTTGTCGGAGTTTATGGCACTTCTTTGCCGATTTTTAAAAGATCTTTAATACTATTACCAAGATTTTGTAAACGATCGCTGTGAGTGGAGCGTTTGCGAGATTTTAGGATTTTCGGATTTTCAAGAATTTCTAACGGTATTTCTGCGATACGAGGAAAATAGGAAATAGATGGGGAATATGATTGATAGGCAGATAGATAGACAGAAAAATAGAATATAGATTGAGAGTGAGATAAAGAGATAAAGAGAAATAGATAGATAAACAGATAAATAGAATACAAATTGAGAGTGAGATAAAGAGATAAAGAGAAATAGATAGATAAACAGATAAATAGAATACAAATTGAGAGTGAGATAAAGAGATAAAGAGAAATAGATAGATAAACAGATAAATAGAATACAAATTGAGAGTGAGATAAAGAGATAAAGAGAAATAGATATAGACAAGGATAGAGTGACAAATAATCGAATGAAATCCAAAAGACGAAATATTTTCCAGCTTTGAGTAACATTTGTCGTTAATGTATTTTCAGGATTATCAATACGCAGAAAGCATTTCTAATATCCACTGTGTTTTTTTTTTTTTTTTTTTTTTTTTTTTTTTTTTTGGTGTATTTGATTTTCCTTTTGACGCACGATCTACACTTTGCTAGGAAAGTTTAAGATTGATTTTTTATTATTTCACGCAAATACAACTTCCTAGAACTCTAAGTTGTGAGAGACGCCTAATCGGATGCCGTAAAAAAGAGGCTATTTCAAACATCGTTCTCGTAAAATTACATGAAATTTAAAGGAGAGAGAGTGAATATAAGAATTATAGAATGAGAGAAAGAGAGGGAATAAGAGAAAGAGAAAGAATGAGAGAATGACTGAATGGGATAATGAGAGAATGAGAGAATGAGAGAATGAGAGAGAGAGAGAGAGAGAGAGAGAGAGAGAGAGAGAGAGAGAGAGAGAGAGAGAGAGAGAGAGAAATTGGTAAAACAAGTGAATTATGCTACAATATACTCACACATTTACAAGAATGGAAGTAAGTATTCAAATGAGACTGCTTCGAAATGAAAAACGAACCATCAGTGGCTTAATTAGTTACGAAAAGAAAACTATTTTCCGAATACGAAAATCATCAGCTGGGAAATTCCAACTCCTGAAAATGATTAGTGCGGTTCAGTCGTAATTTTTAATCGAGTTTTTACCATAACTTACAACAGCTGACGCAGTTACAGTCAGCATCGTTACGCAGTTGCCCCGATTGTCCAGAAAGCATTAACGATTTTAATTGTTAATTTATTTTCAGATTGTGCTAAATCTTGCGAGTTATAATAGATGCTCAGTAAGGAAGGTATTTGCTCTCCAATTAATTTATATGAGTTTTGTAATCCCCTTTTATGTACGACGAATCATATCGTTATAATAAAACGTTGCAAAATGTTGCAATGCTGCTATAAATTCTCTTTTGGGAACTATAAAGCGGAAAATGGAGAATACATGTATTTGGATTGTTAATAGGAAATAATTGTTAGATGTTATTTATGAATACCAAATAACACAAAAGTTCTCGGGTTTTATTATCATTACCATCATCATTTTATATTGTATAATTTTAATATTTATTTTCTATTTAAAGTGAGTGTTTGGAATGATTAAATTTGACAAGCGAGCTAAATAATCGGTGTAATTTGAGAGAGAGAGAAAAAAGAAAACGTTTTTCGTTCACTTCTGAAAAAAGCCTCGACGGGAGCGAGGCAATTTTAATTTAAAAAAGGACATGCTATGAAAAGGTAAGTATTAGAGGGATTATTTCTGCAGCTAGATACACGTGCTGTTTTATTACTGAGAAAACAATTGATGTGACGTAATTAAATTATTATTATTTTATTTTATTAAGATTTTTTCCGTTATCACGTGGGACGCCGCTTTTAACATTCTTTCTAAAATTGCACCTTTGTTTTTCTTTTTTAAGTATGAAGTAAATGTTACTTTTTTTTTGACTGTCTTGGATTATCGTAGAAGAGGTTATGGGAGCTAAAGTCTATAAATATTACTCTCGACATTATGAGAAGAAAAGGGTTATATTACCAACGTGCTTTTACCATTCGTTCTAACAGATGTGGTTTTGACATTTTTTTTTTTCTGACTGATCTTGAGTATAAAGTAAATGCGATAATTTTTCAGTTTTATATTTTATACCAAGTTATGGGAGACTATATGTATATAATTACTGCTCTCGCCAGTATGAGAAAATAAAGATGAAATTGTGCATAGACGAAAAATTGTGTGGAATAATAGAATAAACACAACAAAATCTGAAAAGTTGAAGACAAAGAGGAAGAAAGGCAGCAAGAGGAAAAGGTTATTAAGAATAAAAAAACAAAAAAGTACAAACCCAAGTAGATAAAATTTGCGCTTCTGTGGGACGTTCGTTTAAAGGGAAGACGACTGGCAAGTTCGAAGTCGAAGTCAAAGTCAGAACACTTTATTCCATTAGTTACAATGTTTTTTTTTTTTTTTTTTTTTTTTTTTTTTACATAAATACATTCATATTTACAACGGATTATTTAATAGGTGTTCATTTAATTTCGTTTTGAAATTACAGAAACTGCTAATGTCTCTTATATCATCTGGTAGCAAGTTCCATTTCCATTTGTCGTGTCCCTGTATCGGTGTTCGATCTCTTAACATAAAGAGACTTTACTTAACGTGTTTGGACACCTGACGTGTTCCCTGCAGGTTGCGAGGGAAATAACCATTGCGGATAATTCCCATGAATGAGTTTGCAATGGAACTGATCATTGCGGGCAGTTTGCATGAATGAGTATGTAAATGAATACACGTGTGTCATTACTGCATTTAGAATGGAGGTCTGCTCGTCATTATCCCTGTGGTTGTACTGAGGGATAAAATACTTGTCATGTACAGTATATCAGTCAGGCTATCTTTCTTTCTGTCTATTAACGTATCTATCTATTTATGTTTCTCTTCATTTGTTAGTTTATGTATAGTATAGGTTTATCTAAATATCTGTTTAATTACCTGCCTATCTCTCTGCCTGTATATCTTTCTATTTATCAATCAATTGATTAATATAGCTGCTTATCTATCTATCTATAGAGTGGAATTTATAGACCATGTAAGAGTCTCTCGTACCCAAAATTAAATCATATTAATATAATAACAATGAAAAATCATAAGAAAATGTCGCATTTATTTTATACTCATCATCTGCCAGAAAAGAGACTGCGCATCGTAAAACAAAGGTGCAATTTTAGAGCACAAGGGAAAAGAGGAGGTCATTGTAATGATAAAAGAAAACATTTTTACGTTTTTAATTGTGTCCCATCATTTATTTGCAGAGTAAAATGACGGTGTGTGTGTCTTCCGCTGCAGAAATAATCGCTCTAATACTTACCTCTTTTATAACAAATCATTTGTAATTAAAAATTTCCCCGATCCTGTCGACGATTTTTTTCAGGTGTGAATACCAACTGTTGTTAATTTCTCACAAATGCCAGCAGAATTATTTAGAAAAGACAGGGAAATTAAACAATATAAAATGATGACGATACGGAAGAGAAAAACTGAGAGCTTCGGTAATATTTCCTCATTCGTAAATAACATCTGACAATAATTTCCTATTTATTATTCTGAATACATATATGCTCCATCTTGCGCTTTATACTTTCCAAAAGGGAATTTGCAGCAGCCTTGCGACAACGTTTTGCAACATTTCATCATTGCAATGTGATTAACTGTGCAAAAAGGTGATCACAAAACTCAAGGAAATTAATTGGAGAGCAAATACCTTCCTTATTAAACATCTATTATAGCTCTCAAGATGTAACACAAAATGAAAATGAAGTTAGCAAATGACATCATTAATGGTTTACAGGTACGGCCTGTAACTGCGTCAGCTGTTGCAAGTTATGGTAAAAACTCTGAACAAATTACGACTGAACCACACTAATCATTTTCAGGAGTTGGAATTTCCCAGCTGATAATTTTCATATTCGGAAAAGAGTTTTCTTTTCGTAACTAATTAAGCCACTGATGGTTCGTTTTTCATTTTCGAAGCAGTCTCATTTGAATACTTACTGCCATTTTTGTAAATATGTGTGTATATTACAGCATATTTCACTTGTTTTACCAATCTCTGTCTCTCTCTCTCTCTCTCTCTCTCTCTCTCTCTCTCTCTCTCTCTCGTACTTCTCTGTCTCTCTCTCTCTCTCTCGTACTTCTCTGTCTCCCTCTCTCTTTCTCTCGTACTTCTCTCTCTCTCTCTCTCTCTCTTTCTCTCGTACTTCTCTGTCTCTCTCTCTCTTCTCTTCTCTCTCTCTTCTCTCTTTACTTTCTTTTAACTTCAGGAGAACGAGGTTTGAAATAACCTCCTTTTTATAGCTTCCTTTATAGCGTTCATCGCAACTTTCAGAGTTCGAAGAATTTATATGTGCGTCAAATAATAAATAATCCATCGCAAAGTTTCACAGCAAAGTGTAGATCGTGCGTCAAAATAGAAAATCAAAATATAATTACCCAAATGATCAGAAATATTTAATGATTAAAAAATGAGAACGGACAAAAAAAGAGGCAATTAGAAATGCTTTCTGCTTAATGACAATCCCGAAAATTCAATATTCAAAGGAAAAATTATTTGATTTCTATCTCTTTATTTGTCCATCTACCTTTCTCTGGTTATATATCTCTTTATCTTACTCTCAATCTATAATAATGATAATAATAATAATGACAATAACCATAATAATAAAGACAATAACATTAATAATAATAATCTTCGTAAGAAGAACAATAATAGTAAGAATAATGATAGTAATAATATCAAAACGACAACAATAATAGTGAAAATTATAAAAATAATGATAACGAAAATCACAGTCCTCCCTATCCCCATCATAATCATCATAATCATCATTATCACCATCACCATCATCACCAACACGAAGGCTTCATTATCCAAACTTTTTATTTTTAAAGGTCACTGTGCTAGGCCCTCGCGAATGTTATGGTAGATATATAAATATATTATAATAATGATGATAATATTGATAATGATGATAATAATAATAATGATAACATTACTCATAATGATAATGATAATACTAATAATCGTAATAACAATAATAATAATAATAGTGATAATAATAATAATATAAATAATAACAATACTGATAACAACAATAACAACAAAACAATAATAACAATAACAATGAAAGAAGGAATATTGCATTGCCGCATTCAAATGATGAAAAATAACCTCTCCGATCGGGACTCGAACCGTCGTCATTGCAGGCAGGCAACTAACGGTCTGCAACGACGGGGGTTCGAGTCCCGATCGGAGAGGTTATTTATTTCTTCAATGATAACCTTGACATTGATAATGATAACAGATACAGCATCAGGTACAAGTCTTTTGAAAAGATAATGAATGTTCATGGAAAGGGATTAAATTTGGAAAAGTTACTGCCGATTTCTCCTTAATTTTTAAGATTCGTTCTCAGAGGGAATAAAGGAGGAAGGAGGAAAGCAATAAAAGGAGAACGATAAGAAATAATCAGGGAGAGAGGAAATGAGAGAAGCAATGTAAAGTAGAAAAGAAGAAAGCGGAAAAGGCAACGGAAAGGAGAAAGAAAAAGAAAGACCACATAAGTTAATGTGAAACTTGTCGACTCAGAGCCGTACGAGTTCTTTAGTAAATGAGAGGCGATTTAAAGAAAGAAAGAAAGAAAAAAGGGAACACGTAATTGAAACAGAAAGAAAGACCACGTAACAAGAGTAGAATGCGAAAATGATAATGATAATGATGATAGCAATAATAATAATAACCTTGATAAAAAGAACAATAATAGTAATAATAATGATAGTAATAATGAGAGCAATCATAAAGATAACATTCTTAATATTATTGATAATAACAATAATAATGATAATGATAATAATGACAACATTGCTAATGATAATAATAACATTGATAAGATAATAATAATAATAAAAATAGTAACAACAACAATTATAATAATGAAATAATCATTGTAATAATGATAATAAAAGTTATAAAGATAATGATAATGAGGATCACAATTCTCACTATCCCCATCATAGTCGATAAGAAAGAATGAAGGAGAGAGGAAACGAGAGGAACAATGCAAAGTAGACAGAAGAGCCATAAAGGGAACACATAACGGCAAGAAAGGCCACGAGTAAAATGTGAAAAATGTACCTCCATCTTAGAGCCGTGCGAACTCTTCAGTAAATGAGAGAGACAATGCAAAGAAGAATAACACGAAACACATAAGAAAAAGAGAAAGAAAGACCACGTGACAGGAGTAAAATACGAAACCTAGCGGGTCCCTCCGCCTCCGAGCCGTGCGAGCTCCGAGGTTCCAGTCACATCGCAGCGGTTCGACTCAGAGCTCAAGCTACGTCAACGGAGGCTTCGGGAGCGCCAACGACACCCGCGTGCAACGTCCTCAGGGAAATGTGTCACTTTTCTCGCCCTGAAGTCGGGTTTGGACCAGCAGTAGGCACGCGGGCATGTTTCGCACCACCGCCATGTGCCTCGAACCCCCGACCCTCACATTAGGAGTCAGGTGTTCTAACCACTGGGCTATGACGGTAGAAAATTAATTTAGGGGAATTGGGGTTTATTAAATGATGATAGCATGTAGGCTGGGAATTGACGTGCATATTTATTGATGTGTGTGTGCGCGTGTGTGTTTGAATATGTATGTGTGTGTGCATGTTTATGCAAAACCACAAAGTTACCTTCAAAAACAAAACAAAAAAAAAATCGTAATGAATTCTAACATAAAAATGTGAATGCCTTACCTCCGCCAAAGAGTTCGTGTTTATGATAGCGTTGGTTAGTTTGTTGGTTAGTTAGCGGAACTCAAAAATAAGTGTACAGAATGTGTGTCAGCCTACTTAGATGCCACTAAATGTTGGTGGTGATCCGGATCAGGGAATTTTGACGTAATTCCTCAAATGTGAATATTTTTTTTATTGTATCAAGGGTAACTATCACCATTATTACCTTTATTACCACCTAAAAGACTATGTTTACGGACGTCACCAGTGTCCTTGAGAAAGAGATGATTTTAATGTAATTCTTCGTGTATATTGTTATTGCATCAGTGACCCTGTTGCCTTGGCGGAGGCCCTCTCGGAGCGCTTCTAGCTGTAATTACTACTCTCATTATTATTGTTATTTTAATTGCTATTATTGTTATCATTTTATTGCTGTCATTATCATCATCATCGTTGTTATTGTTGCTATTATTATCATTTCTCGTTTAATTCATTAATATGATGATTTTTATCTTCATTCTCCTTATTATTAATATTCTGCTTGTTATGATTTTTATTATCGTTATTAATTTCATTATTATCATTATCATTATTGTTATTATCATCATTATTAGTATAATCATTATTTTCACTATGGGTATTATTGTTATTATTATTATTATTATTATTATTATTATTATTATTATTATTATTATTATTATTATTATTATTATTATTGTTATCGTTATCATTATAACCAGTATCATTACTATTGTCATTATCATCATTATTATTATTATTATTATTATTATTATTGTCATTATTATCAGTACTGTTATTATTTATATCACTATTATTATTATCGTAATTATTACTATTATTATTATCTTTATTATTATTAATATTATAATTATCATCATCGTCATTATCACCACTGTCCTCCTCATCATCGTTGTTATCATTATTATCATTATTATTGTTATCATTCTCATATTAGAATATTATCATTATGACTGTTATTATTATCATTATCATTATTACTCTTATGATAATAATAATGATAATAATAATAATAATAATGATAATAATAATAATGATAATAATAATCATTATTATTATTATTATTATTATTATTATTATTATTATTATTGTTATTATTATTATTATTATTATTATTATTATCATTACTATTATTATCATTATTATTATTATAATTATTGTTATCATTATTATTATTATTACTAGCATCGTTATCATTAATATTATTATTATATTTATTATTATCATTATTATTGTTGTTATCATCATTATTATTAATATGATCATTATCATCATTATTGCTATCAATATCAGTGTTATTACCTTCGCCAAGGAGCTTATATCTTTGGTAGCGTTGGTTAGTTGATTGTTAATAACAGATTTTTATTTATTTTATTATTATTTTTATTTATTTATTTTTTACCAGAGGTGTTATCATCATCATCATCAATCATCATCATCATCATCATCATCATCATCATCATCATCATCATCATCATCATCATCATCATCATCATCATCATCATCATCATCAATCATCATTATCATCATCATCAATCATCATCATCAATCACCATCATCAATCATCATCATCAATCATCATCATCAATCATCATCATCATCATCATCATCATCATCATCATCATCATCATCATCATCATCATCATCATCATCATCATCATCATCATCATCATCAATCATCATCATCATCATCATCATCATCATCATCATCATCATCATCATCATCATCATCATCATCATCATCATCATCATCGTCATCGTCATCATCATCGTTGTTATTATTGAATATTTGTTATGATGATTTTTTTTATTATTCTCATTGTCATCATTATTAATACTTATCCTTTTTATTATCTATTATCATTATCATCATTATTATTATCGTTCTCAGAGGGAATAAAGGAGAAAAGAGGGAGGACAGTGCTAAAAGTGTGTGTGTGCATATGCAGATTTGTGTACGTGCGTGTCTTATGTAAGGACGATAATTGAATAATTTGTCAAATTGCCTATTTAATCTGAAGGTGGCATGTGACCTATGAGGTATGTGTGTGTGGAATTGTGCGTGCAAGTGCCTTAGAAAATATGGATGAGTAAAATTACTTATGTTGTGTGTGACTATGAAAGTGTGTGTTTGTGTTTGACTATGCAAATGTGTGTGTGTGTGTGTGTGTGTGTGTGCGCGCGTGTGCGTGCGTACGTGCGTGTATATGCAAAAGTCACTTTTTATACACGCACACACCATCATAATGAATTTCAACGTGAAAAAATGTGCATGCTTTGCCTTCGCCAAAGAAGTCATGTTTTTGATAGCGTTGGTTAGTTTGTTGGTTGGTTAGCAAGACGAGTGTACATAATTTTTACCAGAGGCGTTTCTCAGCCCAACTTAGATGCCACTAAATTTTGGTGGTGATTCGGATCTAGTAATTTTCATGAAATTCGTGTGTGAATATTTTATTGTGTCCTTATTGTCATGGCGGAGGTATGCGCTCTCTGAGTGCTTCTACTTATTGTTGCTATCATTCTTATTGTTATACATTATTATTATTATTATTATCATTGTTGTTATTATTGTCACTGTTATTATTATTATTACTATTATTGTTGTTTTTGTTGTTTTTATCATCATAATCATAATTTTAAGCTTGCTCGATTTGATACTCTTAGATACACTTCGCAAGGGTGGTTGATTTCGTCCAAAATCTGTCATAAATCACGTGCTATTCTTAAGTCAATTGAGTATATATATATATATATATATATATATATATATATATATATATATATATATATATATATATATATATATGATATTCTGCGTTTAATTCTGCGTCGGGTTGTCTCTTCATCGACCTCCGCGGCACCTAAAGAAAAACTCACGCTTCGGCACTTTGTCCTTCAGCTTCTCAGGTGTTTGTCGGAGTTCATGGCACTTCTTTGCCGATTTTTAAAAGATCTTTTATACTATTACCAAGATTTTGTAAAGGATCGCTGTGAATGGAGCGTTTGCGAGATTTTAGGATTTTTGAAATTCAAGAGGATTTTCGGATTTTTAAGAATTTCTAACGGTATTTCCCCGATACGAGGAAAATAGGAGATAGATAGATGGGGAATATGATTGATAGGCAGATAGATAGACAGATAAATAGAATACAGAGTGAGAGTGAGATAAAGACATAAAGAGAAATACCTATAGACAAGGATAGATAAACAGATAGATAGAATACAGATTGATAGTGAGATAAAGACATAAAGAGAAATACCTATAGACAAGGATAGAGAGACAGATAGAAGTCAAATAATCGAATGAAATCCAAAAGACGAAATATTTTCCAGCTTTGAGTAACATTTGTCGTTAATGTATTTTCAGGATTGTCAATACGCAGAAAGCATTTCTAATATCCACTGTTTTTTTTTTCTTTCTTTTTTTATGTATTTGATTTTCTTTTTGACGCACGATCTACACTTTGCTAGGAAAGTTTAAGATTGATTTTATATTACTTCACGCAAATACAACTTCCTAGAACTCTAAGTTGTGAGAGACGCCTAATAGGATGCCGTAAAAAGGAGGCTATTTCAAACATCGTTCTCGTAAAGTTACATGAAATTTAAATGAGAGAGAGAGAATAGAAGAATGATAGAATGAGAGAAAGAGAGGGAATAAGAGAAAGAGAAAGAATGAGAGAATAACTGAATGGGATAATGAGAGAATGAGAGAGAGGGAGAGAGAGTGAGAGAGTGAGAAAATGAGAGAGAAAGAGAAAGAAAGAGAGAAATTGTTAAAACAAGAGAAATATGCTGCTGTATACACACATATTTACAAAAATGGCAGTAAGTATTCAAATGAGACTGCTTCGAAAATGAAAAACGAACCATCAGTGGCTTAATTAGTTACGAAAAGAAAACTCTTTTCCGAATATGAAAATTATCAGCTGGGAAATTCCAACTCCTGAAAATGATTAGTGTGGTTCAGTCGTAAATTGTTCAGAGTTTTTACCACAACTTACAACAGCTGACGCAGTTACAGACAGCATCGTTACGCAATTGTCCCGATTGTCCAGAAAGCATTAACGATTTTAATTGTTAATTTATTTCCATTTTGTGCTAAATCTTGCGAGTTATAATAGATGCTCAGTAAGGAAGGTATTTGCTCTCCAATTAATTTATATGAGTTTTGTAATCCCCTTTTATGTACGGCGAATCATATCGTTAAAATAAAACGTTGCAAAATGTTGTTGCAATGCTGCTATAAATTCTCTTTTGGGAACTATAAAGCGGAAAATGGAGAATACATGTATTTGGATTGTTAATAGGAAATAATTGTTAGATGTTATTTATGAATGAGGAAATATCACAAAAGTTCTCGGGTTTTTATTATCATTATCATCAACATTTTATATTGCATAATTTTAATATTTATTTTCTATTTAAAGTGAGTGTTTGGAATGATTAAATTTGACAAGCGAGCTAAATATTCGGTGTAATTTGAGAGAGAGAAAAAAAGAAAACGTTTTTCGTTCAACTTCTGAAAAAATCCTCGACGGGAACGAGGCAAAATTTAATTTTAAAAAGGACATGCTATGAAAAGGTAAGTATTAGAGGGATTATTTCTGCAGCTAGATACACGTGCTGTTTTGTTATTGCTGAGAAAACAATTGATGTGACGTAATTAATTTTTTTTTATTACATTTTTTTTCCGTTATCACGTGGGACGCCGCTATTCACATTTTCTAAAATTGCACCTTTGTTTTTCGTCTTTTTCGTGATATGTTGAGTATGAAGTAAATGTGGCATTTTTATTTATTTATTTCTCTTTTCTTTTTTTTAGTACTGTCTTAGATTATCGTAAAGGAGGTTATGGGAGACTCTGCCACAAAGTCTATAAATACTGATCTCGACATTATGAGAAGAAAAGGGTTATATTTCCAACGTGCTTTTACCATTCGTTCTAACAAATGTGGTTTTGACAATTTTTTTTCTGGCTGATAAAGTAAATGCGATATTTTTTTTTTTTTTTTTATACTTGTCTTCAGATATCGTAAACCAAGTTATAGGAGACTATAAAGATATAATTACTGCTCTCGCCATTATGAGAAAATAGAGATGAAATTGTGCATGGGCGAAAAATTGTGTGAAATCAGTAAAATGCAATATCTGAAGCGGAAGAGGATAGAATAAATACAAAAAAAATCTGAAAAGTTGAAGACAAAGAGGAAGAAAGGCAGCAAGAGGAAAAGGTTATTAAAAAGAAAAAAACAAAAAAATACAAACCCAAGTAGATGAAATTTGCGCTTCTGTGGGACGTTCGTTTAAGGGAAGGCGAATGGCAAGTTCGAAGTCGAAGTCAAAGTCAGAACACTTTATTACATTAATTACAATTTTTTTTTTTTTTTTTTTTTTTTTTTTTTTTTTTTTTACATAAATACATTCATATTTACAACGGATTATTTAATAGGTGTTCATTTAATTCCGTTTTAAAATTACAGAAACTGTTAGTCTCTTACATTATCTGGTAGCATGTTCCATTTCCATTTGTCGTGTCCCTGTATCGGTGTTCGATCTCTTAACATAAAGAGACTTTACTTGACGTGTTTGGACACCTGACGTGTTCCCTGCAGGTTGCAAGGGAAATAACCATTGCGGATAATTCCCATGAATGAGTGAATGAGTTTGCAATGGAACTGATCATTGCGGGTAGTTTGCATGAATGAGTATGTAAATGAATACACGTGTGTCATTACTGCATTTAGAATGGAGGTCTGCTCGTCATTATCCCTGTGGATATACTGAGGGATAAAATACTTGTCATGTACAGTATATTAGTCAGGCTATCTTTCTTTCTGTCTATTAACGTATGTATCTATTTATGTTTCTCTTCATTTGTTAGTTTATGTATAGTACAAGTTTATCTATTTTGTCTATTTAACTACCTCTCTATCTGTTTGTATATCTTTCTATATATCAATCGATTGATTAATATATCTGTCTATCTATCTATCTATAGAGTGATATTTATAGACCATGTAAGAGTCTCTCCTACCCAAAATTAAATCATATTAATAGAATAACATTGAAAAATAATGATAATAAAATGTCGCATTTATTTTATACTCAACATCTGCCAGAAAAGAGACTGCGTATCGTAAAACAAAGGTGCAATTTTAGAGCAAAAGGGAAAAGAGGAGGTCATTGTAATGATAAAAGAAAACATTTGTACGTTTTTAATTGTGTCCCATCATTTATTTGCAGAGTAAAATGACGGTGTGTGTGTCTTCCGCTGCGGAAATAATCGCTCTAATACTTACCTCTTTTATAACATATCATTTGTAATTAAAAATTTCCCCGATCCTGTCGACGATTTTTTTCAGGTGTGAATACCAACTGTTGTTAATTTCTCACAAATGCCAGCAGAATTATTTGGAAAAGACAGGGAAATTAAACAATATAAAACGATGACGATACGGAAGAGAAAAACTGAGAGCTTCGGTAATATTTCCTCATTCGTAAATAACATCTGACAATAATTTCCTATTTATTATTCTGAATACATATATGCTCCATCTTGCGCTTTATACTTTCCAAAAGGGAATTTGCAGCAGCCTTGCGACAGCGTTTTGCAACATTTCGTCATTGCAGTGTGATTAACTGTGCAAAAAGGTGATCACAAAACTCAAGGAAATTAATTGGAGAGCAAATACTTTCCTTATTAAACATCTATTATAGCACTCAAGATGTAACACAAAATGAAAATGAAGTTAACAAATGACATCATTAATGCTTTACAGGTACGGCCTGTAACTGCGTCAGCTGTTGCAAGTTATGGTAAAAACGCTGAACAACTTACGACTGAACCGCACTAATCATTTTCAGGAGTTGGAATTTCCCAGCTGATGATTTTCATATTCGGAAAATAGTTTTCTTTTCGTAACTAATTAAGCCACTGATGGTTCGTTTTTCATTTTCGAAGCAGTCTCATTTGAATACTTACTGCCATTTTTGTAAATATGTGTGTATATTACAGCATATTTCACTTGTTTTACCAATCTCTCTCTCTCTCTCTCTCTCTCTCTCTCTCTCTCTCTCTCTCTCTCTCTCTCTCTCTCTCTCTCTCTCTCTCTCTCTCTCTCTCTACTTCTCTGTCTCTCTCTCTTCTCTCTCTCTCTCTTTACTTTCTTTTAACTTCAGGAGAACGAGGTTTGAAATAACCTCCTTTTTATAGCTTCCTTTATAGCGTTCATCGCAACTTTCAGAGTTCGAAGAATTTATATGTGCGTGAAATAATAAATAATCCATCGCAAAGTTTCACAGCAAAGTGCAGATCGTGCGTCAAAATAGAAAATCAAAATATAATTACCCAAATGATCAGAAATATTTAATGATTAAAAAATGAGAACGGACAAAAAAAAAAAAAAAAAAAAAAAAAAGGCAATTAGAAATGCTTATTACTTAATGACAATCCCGAAAATTCAATATTCAAAGGAAAAATTATTTGATTTCTATCTCTTTATTTGTCCATCTACTTTTCTCTGTTTATATATCTCTTTATCTTACTCTCAATATATTTTCTGTTTATCTGTCTGCGTTTCACTCTATCTATCAATCTATTTATTTATCTACCTACCTATCCATCCATTTATCTACGTCTCCTACCTCCATTGGATCGCGAATATAACCAGCCTATCTATTTATATATCCATCTATCAATCTATCTATCAATCTCCTATTTCCATCGGATATAAACATTCATTCAGATATGCATGCATACATACATACGTACACAGATACATACATACTTGCATTAATTCATACATACATACATACATACATACACACATTATAAAAGACAAATCAAATAGAAAGAGGAATGAATAGATTTATAGATTATTCAAAAGATAGATACATTAATAAATAGGTAGATAAATTACTATAAAAATCGATAAAAGTAAACCAATAAATATATTAATAGGTAGACTAAAAGGTAAAGAGATGGAGTGAGAGATCTGTAAATACATATATAGATGATTAAACAAATAGAAAGAGAAATGAAATGATAGATAAGCAGCTAGATAGACAAATTTATTTACTGATATACAGAAAAGTATAATGAAAATAGCAAGTATTTTATCTTTTGATATAAGCAAAAGAATAATGACAATTCTCCTGTTTGCGTCCGACATAAGCGCTTAGTACAACTACGTGGGTTTAAAATTAGTTCTCTTTTCTCTCTCTTTCTCTTTTTTGTTATTTCTCTTTTTATTCGCCTGGTTTACTTCCTTTCTCACTTTTTTTTTCGTTTTTTTCTGCCTTTCTTCTACATTTTCTTTTCCTTTTCTTTTACTCGTGTTCCATTGCTTTCGTCTTTTCTTGCCTTCGAATTGTTTTTTTTAATCAAATATTGGATTCATTAACAGCACTAAATTGATGCATTATACACACTGACAATTAACCGTTTTCTTCCCATAAAGTAGAAACCAATATTTCTAGGCTTCATGATCTCAAAGACAGTGGAAGACCAAAGTGTCGTATTTCGTTAACAATTAATATTATCTAAAAAGTAGAAATAAATAAATAAATAAATAAACAAATAAATAGAAATATATATATATATATATAAATAGATAACTAACTAACTAACTAACTAACTAACTAACTAACTAACTAACTAACTAACTAACTAACTAACTAACTAACTAACTAACTAACTAACTAACTAACTAAAGAAAGAAAGAAAGAAAGAAAGAAAGAAAGAAAGAAAGAAAGAAAGAAAGAAAGAAAGAAAGAAAGAAAGAAAGAAAGAAAGAAAGAAAGAAAGAAAGAACGAAAGAAAGGACAATGGTGTAACTTTAGAACGCAAGGCAATGGGAAAACATTGCAGGTACCCTCAAGCTATTGAAATAACCCTTCTATTCTTTTTTTCTTTTTTCTTTTTTTTAATAGCATATACGTGATTACAGTTTCCCTCCGATTTCATTGGAAATGTTCAAAATGTAAACGCAAAATGATAAGTTTCCCGGAAATAATAAACAATTATTAGCTTTGGTTGTAAAATTCACTGCTAATCAGAGATCAACACCGACGGCAGCGAGTTCAGGGAGTCAGAGCACCATAATTGAATTCGTATGGATCACCAACAATAGAAAACGAATATGAAAAAAACAGAAATGGTGTTGATACCAATGTAAAAGAAAAAAAAAAAAAAAAAAAAAAAAGCCTTCGTTTTTTTTTTTTTTTTTTTTACATTGGTATCAACACCATTTCTATATATATATATATATATATATATATATATATATATATATATATATATATATTTTTTTTGTTTTTTTTTTTTTTTTTTTTTTTTTTTTTTTTTTTTTTTTTTTCGTATATTCGCCTTTTCCTCATTCGTATGTACCGTTTTGAAATCATTTACAATTCATCATTCTCTATAGCTTCCGCCACGCTTCCAAACGAGAAACAGGATTTCAGCGTTGCAAAATCGTTTTATTCCTACAATATAATATCTTGCGTGTAATATCTGGGTCTGCTCACCACGGCGTCTGAGCTCGGACTGTGATATTAATTAATTGATTCCCGGGATTTCGGAATCGTTCCTTGTGCCGCCGGAAAGTGCGACGAGGAAGGCGGTCCGGTCTTTCCGATAGATAAATAGATGTTTCGTTTTGATAGATAGATGGATAGAAATATAGATAAGTATGAGAGTAGTTAATGTGGTTATCGGATGCTTTATGCTGTATGGGATCATAATTTGTTAGGATAGATAGATAATTCGATGGATAGATTGGTAGACTGATAGATAGTGTATATAGGTAAGTATATAGATTAATCAATTAACTGATCAATAGAAAGAAAGATAAACATAAGAGGAATCGCCGGAGGGTCCGATTTCGTTTGGATAGATAGACAGAGATAGATAAATAGATTGAGAGAGAGAGAGAGATAGGTAGGTAGCTGGTAAGGTACGCAACATAGGCAAATAGAGAGATATATTAATATAGATACAGATAGAAAGATAGACATGTAGGTAGGTAGGTGGGTACGTAGATAGGTAGGGTGACAGATAAATATAGATAGACAGGAATACTAACAGATAGACAAACTAAACAGACAAACAGAAAAAAGATAAACAGAGAGACATATAGAAAGATTGATAAATGCATAGATAGTAGATTTGAAGGTTGATACATACATATATAGACAGACTGAGAGATATATTAGAATTGGTTAGATAGATATAATTCATATGACAAATATTCCATTTCTGAACTCAACTATAGGGACAATAAAAAACATATCTCATTTTTAGACTTTTCTTTATATGTACGTCCCACATACGCACAAATTAGGTCTACCAGGGTATATGTTATGTTTAGTTGTTTTTCATATCTATCTATCTCCCTCTGTTTACTCCTGTCTTTATTCCTCCTTGTCCTCACCTCACCATCCTGTTTTCTGCTTTAACATTTTTCCTTGTATTTTTCCTACATCTTTTCTCGTTCTTGATTTGTTTTCTCTCTTCTTTTTCTTTTCTTTTCCATCTTTACACCTACATCTTTTCTCGTTTTTGTATTATTCCTCTCTTCTCTTCATTTCCATTTTCCTCTTTATTAGTCTGACAACTGCTGGCTTTGTTAACCGAGAACAGTGATAAAAATCTAGCATTGTGTTCCGGATACGTTGATAATTAAATCGTTTTCTTCTTATAATGTCAGGATTAACATATTTACATTTGATGGAATAATCTCTCATAATCTTAGGTACAACATTTTCGAAGACTGCAACGAAAATGTCATAGTTTCTTAATGATTATCATTTGTCTGAAATAGAAAAAGAAGAAGGAATAATAATTATAACAATAGTAAAAAGAAAAATGATAATAATGATGGTAATGATAATGTGACAAGGTAGAAGATGTAGAAGAAAGAGAAGAAGAAATGGTCAATGGCAACTGCACATCAAAGAATGATTGAGTTACTTTAGAAAACATATCATAAAACACGTGCGTAAAAAAAATAAAAAAAATAAAAAATAAAAAAGGGATTCCGCCTTAACGTTTGACTTCAGAATAAAAAGCATGAATCTTCAGTTTAAGAAATAATCCCTCTATTCCTTATAATCTCTAATTATAATTAATCTTTGATCCTTTCGGCAAGGAAAAGATGTCTTCTCAAAGAGTTGCACAATTATTTACTCCATTTGGAAAATTCAATTTTAATCCAGAGACTCACGCTAATGACACTTAATATCAGCTCATATCAAACAGAGAATCAAGGCACCGCAAATGAACTCTTAAAGATCACCAACAATAGATAGTAAACAGACGATTGGAACTATGTATAAAAGCGGAGAACTTTCGTCAATTCCTCACATATAAACAATCTGATATCATTACTTGTAGATTTATCCTTGTAAATTTGTGTATACGTTATTTTACATTCCGTTAATCAAATTGTATCTCTCTCTCTCTCTCTCTCTCTCTCTCTCTCTCTCTCTCTCTCTCTCTCTCTCTCTCTCTCTCTCTCTCTCTCTCTCTCTCTCTCTCTCTCTCTCTCTCTGTGTGTGTGTGTGTGTGTGTGTGTGTGTGCATTTGAATATTCGTCTATCTATATGTCTGTCTGTTCCTCCTTTATTTATCAATCTTGATCTCTATCTACATGTCTATCCCTTCATCCCACTCTTTTCGATACTTGTCAAAATAATTATATACTTAAACTTTTCAAAGATTCCATAACATAGTAAACAGAAAAGGTGAAAAAAACACCGAACAGACTTCAATGGTGAAGTTAATCCCTCTATTTATTATCGTTTTATTACCTTTTATCAAACAATAGCTTTGATGCCACCGAAAAAAAGAACATTCTAAAATCATATATGTATGCTTGAAATAATAAAATATCGCACATTTTCTAATTGAATGTACGTAAACGGTACGATAAAAGCCACGTCGAATAAATTATTTAATTAATTAGGAGAAAAAACAACTTCAAAATTAATATAAATTGAATGAATGACAATAAGAATGTTTTCTACATAATGGCAATGTTGAAAATAAAAGAACAATATAACGATAGATCAAATATTATAAAGGGAGAGTATTTGGCCTTTTTGATTTCATTCAATTATGACATAATTCTGACCTTCAGTAAAAATTCAGTTCCTTTTCATAACATTGTAATAATAGACATCATTAACAACTATTCAGAATGAGCAAAGTCCACACAAGATGTTTATGAAGACGGTTATATCAAAGTTATATTAAGAAACCAGAGAACAATAAACACCAAAGCCGTTACCGGGAGCAGATCGTGCTGACATTCTACCTTTACATCACCAGTTGTCACCAAGACACAGACGAGGAGGACAGAGAACAACACATCTGAAAAGTTTCAAACAATCTCAAATGTCAAAGTCCACAAGACTGTAATGACATACGACTACTACAGGGAAACGACATAAAGCCCGAATTATTTTTAGATGCTTTTCCCGACGATGCTAAAGTGTTCTTAATCAAAAACAAGTACAAGTGCGATCTGAATGTTTGACCAGCCAGCGCCGTTAGGGGAGCAGTGATTAGATCGTATAATGTCATAAAATTAAAGCATATAAACACTCAGTCTCTCCGAACATTTTGAAGAAATTACAATGTTAGTAGAGAAGAGAAACATGGACATATTATGCATAAGTGAAACATGGCTCTACCAGGAAAGATTAGTAATTTCATAGTTAATAAATGTAATGCAAGGCGAGGAGGATGTATCTATATACGGGGTACCCTGAAGTCAAACAGGATATCTGCTACTACAGTCATCAATACAGAAAATGTGTGGGTTACCGTACAAAGCAACGCTTCCTTGCTCTATTATTGGCGCTGTCTATAGGCACCCCCGTGCTACCGCAGAGTCTTTTAAGTACTTTGAAAGGTTTTAAGAGAAATCTTTTTTAAAAAGAAACCGCTGTTCATCTTAGGTAAACTAAATGCTAAGTTAGCTAAGATAATTAAAAAAAGAACAGGTAATAAATAAACCTACACGAATTATAGAAACATCTCTTCTCTATTAGATTTAATGATAACAAACAGATCAGACATCACTCTCCAGTCCTATGTCATCCCGTGCCATGTTGCTGACCATGAACTTGTCATGACCTTAAATATTAAGAAAACAACGCGTCTTTCTGCGAAATTATCTTGTCTATAGAAATGACTCTATTAGATATTTCATCGACAGATAATGTAAACAATCAAGTAACTATTCTCCCTAAAGTTCTCAAAAGCAGCATTGATGCTGGCTCTCACGTAACACGAACCGCCCGACGTCCCCTGCTCCATGGATAAATGACGACATCAGGAGAGCCATTAGCGAAAGAAATAATGCTCACCAAGCTTTTAAAAGTAATAAAAATGAAGCCGCCTTCTAGGCAGATCATAAAGTAAAAAGTAAAAATGTAAAATCGGTAATTCAACGTGCAAAAAGAAATTATTTCAGAAATGAATTTACAGAATATAAAAACAACTCTAGTGCCTAACAACAAACACCACACAAGTGATTGTACAAATCCTTTACAAAGCACAGAGCATTTTAATTACTTTTTTCATAACCTGGAAAACTAACTTATGAACAAACAACTGCTTCTACAATACAACAAAACACGCGCAAAGCTCACAACTAATTTTTCCAGACCACAACCAATGGACGTAGTATCTTAGTAATCATCTTAGTACTGAAACACCTTCGCGAAACAAATGCTGTAGGAGCAGGTTTTGTCTGGCGCTTTATCAGAGAACGTCTTCCCGCAACTGCACATTATTTGACGGTCTAATAACACCTCTGATCACTGGTGTCTTTCCGTCGCTTTGGAAACATGGTATAGTAACAC
>NC_091549.1:20695956-20698456 GCF_042767895.1 Penaeus vannamei
TTTTTCTTTTTTTCTTTGCTTCATTCATGTATATCAATGTTTTTGCCTCTTTATCTACCTTCCTATTTAATCATCTATATGTATATTCCATACATATATCTACATCTTTGCGTTTCACACTCTCTGTGTTTTTACGATAAATGTCTCAAGCAACATCAAGGCGGTTCCTGTTGAGTCAGAAGTTTCAAAGTATTTGTACCGGAAGACTGGAGGCAGAACGACGAGGAAAAAGTCTGGAGAAAGCCTATGTCTAACAGCGGATTTAAAAGAGAAGGCTGAGAGAACAGAAAAGAAAAAGGAATAGTATATATGTATATGTATATACATGCACATATATGTATATATATGTATATATATACATATATATATATATATATATATATATATATATATATATATATATATATATATATATATATATGTGTGTGTGTGTGTGTGTGTGTGTGTGTGTGTGTGTGTGTGTGTGTGTGTGTGTGTGTGTGTGTGTGTATGTGTGTGTGTGTTTGTGTGTGTATGTGTGTGAGTTTGTGTGCGTGTGTTTTTGTGTTTGTGTGTGTGTGTGTTTGTGTTTGTGTGTTTGTGTGTGTGTGTGTGGCTGTGTGTGTGTGTGTTTGTGTGTGTGTGTTTGTGTGTGTGTGTGTTTGTGTATGTGTGTGTTTGTGTGTGTGTGTGTGTGTGTGTGCGTGTTTGTGCGTGTGTGTGTGTTTGTGTGTGTACGTGTGTGTGCGTGTATGTGTGTTTGTGTGTGTGTGTGTTTTTGTGTGTGTGTTTGAGTGTGGGTGTGTGTGTGTATATTTGTGTGTGTGTTTGTGTGTGTGTTTGTGTGTGTGTGTGTGTGTGCGTGTGTGTGTGCGTGCGTGTGTGTGTGTGTGTGTGTGCGTGTGTGTGTTTGTGTTTGTGTGTGTGTGTGTGTGTGTGTTTGTGTGTTTATGTTTGTGTGTGTGTGTTTATGAGTACGTGTACATGTATATATAGCATATGTGCAAACCCCACCCAACCCGATCGGCCGGGGCGCCTCCCACACCCGCCCCCGGCCAGCCAAAGGTTGCGTCTTCGTGCCAGAGTTCCTCCTTAAGCTTACATCATCGGAGGCAGCTACTCCGCCCTCCTTTCCGCCCCGAGGCCGGTTGACCCGAGGTTAATGTCCTCTGGCCGGCCGACACCTCCCCCTTGAGTAAGTCCCGCGAACTCGTCCTCCTACGCTCTAAGCTCGAGTGGGTGGATCTGACACTCGGAACCAGGCAGCTGGCCTCGAGGAGAGCCATGACAGATGTCTCTCTCTCCTGTTTTGTCTGTCCATCCCTGTCTTTGTGTTTTTGTATATCTATTCATCTCTCTATATGTGTCTGTCTATCTGTCTGTTTGTCTATCTACCTATCTATCTATCCATCTATCTATCTATTCATCAATCTATTTATCTATCTTTCTATATGTCTGTCTGTCTATTTGTCTGCCTGCCTGTCTGTTTCTGTCTCTGGCTCTATCACGCATGCGGATTCGGCGCTCGAGACCTACCCCGGGAGGAGGAAAACCCCGACGAAATACTTGCAAGCACGTTTCCGCTCTCAACATTCGCCTCTCGCACCAGCACGTCTACGAGGTACAGTCTGAGGGCGCTACAAGGACACCTGATGGAACCCCCGATTATCCAAGGAAGATGCTCATCGAATAGCAAAAACAACAAAATGACACGTCTTAGAAGGACGACAGAGGAAATCCTGGGCAAGTCCGCTGTAATTCGCAATGCAAAACTGAGTCCGGCGATCAGCACAGAGTAAATCACCGTTCGCCTTAATAGTAAGGAAATTATGAAAGCGACAAATCTCTCTGGATATCAGTTGATCGGAATGGGACGTATCGGTCGCTTGGAGGACGAGGCTCAAAGGAGAGGTCAAGTGTAAACACGAAGGGATAATCGGCTTGTTTGTTTTTATTGTGCGAGGCATATCTATCACTCTAAACATGTATATCAGTCTAAACATGTATATCCATCAGATCGGTAAACGGATAGGTATTTATTTCTGTGTATATGCATGTCCGTTAATAAGAATATTCACTGAGTCGGGCTTCGCATAAATTTTCCGTCTATCTTTGCTAATCTACACAAAGTCCCTAGATTTGAAGTTCTTCTGCGAGCTGTTTATTCACCCCTGGCAGCTCCCCATATGATAAAGACCCAGATTATTTCTTCAAGAGATTGTTGAACTTCGCTTACATACACGAGAAAGACCCCTGCATAGCTGTAGGTGACTTCAAATCACGGATTGGTGAACTTGATGATGCTAACAGTCACCCTGTGTTGTTGAGTGAGAGGCATGTTGTAGATCAACAAACGAATGCAAACGGGTCAATTTGTGCTTGTGTGATGCTGGTGATTGCACCGTCAATGGGAGAATGACTCGAAATTGAAACAAATGAACAAAAGTTTCTCGACAGGAAATAAGGGAGGGTCTTCAGTGGTGCAATTACTCAGGTATTCGTTGCTTTGACGAACGAAGAG
>NC_091549.1:20728456-20729800 GCF_042767895.1 Penaeus vannamei
ATAACACAGTTATTAATGTTCAAGAAGATGTAAAAAGGGGTGAACAGTTAGTGGAAAATATAGAGACAATTTTAGTGAAAGAGTAAGACCTCCGACTTTTTAAATGTTTGAATAGTTTGAATAGAAATGATGACATACTTTTATCAACGTTATTATTTTGTACTGTAGACTGTATTTTCTGTCGAGTGATAGGATAAAAAAAAGAAGAAAAGAAAAGAAAAAAATCCACAACTATCATGGGATTCAGGGAAACTCTACACTACACTTCCCTGTCATTATCACCTAATAGAAACAAAAGAATATGAACTACCAGATATTCAAATCTTCCCCAATTAATATAATTTGAATCATAACCTCACAAAATCAAGGGTATAACAGAAGCACAATAAATAAGAAAAGAGGGAAGGCAAGAATAGGAATATTTCTCCAACTGCAGTTTATGATCGTCAGCGGAATTCGGTCAGTGTCCGATGGTCGTCAGAGAGGTGTGGCGAAATTTCCTTGATAAACAGGGGGAAATATAAAGTTCTGAAGCGTAAAGCGAGGTCTATTGAGTATAAAGCAATTAAGAAAACGTAAAAATAGGGGTAATATGTACCATGTAAAAAATGTATGATTAATGGCATAGCTTATTAAAATAAAGACGCACGCATATACGAGGACATATGCGGATGCAAACCAAAGTGCAAACACACGCATGCACACACACAACCCCCTTCCTCCCCCCCACACACACAACCATCCCCCCCCCCCACACACACAACCCCTCCCCACACACACACAACCCCCCCACACACACAACCCCCCCCCATCCAATAAACACACACACACACAACCAACTCCCACACACACACATGATTGCTTTGGTGACCGGCAGAAGCTACACCAAGGACCCCAACTTATGTGCAGATGCAAACCAAAAGTACAATCACACACATACACACACACAATCCCCCCCCCCCACACACACACACAAACACACACAATCCCCCACCCCCAACAAACACACACCTCCCCTTCCACACACAACCCCCCCCCCACACACACACACAACCCCCCCACACACGCACAACCAACTCCCCCACCCACATGATTGCTTGGTGACCTGCAGAAGCTACACAAGGACCCCAACTCATGTGTATTGCGCACGTGGGAGAGCCTCCTCCTCGAACGACCTCGGAGGCGCCGCTCGAGAACCCTTCAGCCAAGTACACAAAGTCAAGCGTCGGATTCTTCGGCCGAGAACACCGGGGGCAATAAAATGCTGTAAAATAACAAGAAAGGAAGATTCAACAATAAAACAGACAGTAAAGAAAATGCAGTAAGGAACCTCAAGCGATCCGG
>NC_091549.1:20735300-20737800 GCF_042767895.1 Penaeus vannamei
TATGTGTGTGGAAGTCTGCCCAACTGAAAATATGAATAACCGAACGACTAAAAGGTTGCCAAGATTTACAGATTTACAGTTGCTAACAACAAGGAAATCTGTAAAAAGTATTAGAGTTAATGGAATTTTTATCAGACACACACACATGTATACACACTAACGCGCAAACATATATATATATATATATATATATATATATATATATATATATATATATATATATATATATATATATATATATATATATATATATGTGTATATATGTATATATGTTTATTTATATATATATATATATATCAATATATATCTATACATGATACATATATATATATATATATATATATATATATATATATTTATATATATATACATATAAACATATATATATATATATATATATATATATATATATATATATATATATATATATATATATATGTATGTATAATATATATAATATATATATATAATATATATATATATATATATATATATATATATATATATATATATATATATATATATATATATATATATATATATATATATATATATATATATATATATATATATATATATATATATATATATATATATATATATATATATATATATATATATATATATATATATATTTAAATATATATGTATATACATACAAACACACACACACACACACACACACACACACACACACACACACACACACACACATGTATGTATGTATACATACATATACACACACTCTCTCTCTCTCTCTCTCTCTCTCTCTCTCTCTCTCTCTCTCTCTCTCTCTCTCTCTCTCTCTCTATATATATATATATATATATATATATATATATATATATATATATATATATATATATATATATATATATATATGTATATATATATATATATATATATATATATATATATATATATATATACATATATACATATATAAATATATGAATATATGAATATATAAATATATGAATATATAAATATATAAATATATATATATATATATATATATATATATATATATATATATATATATATATATATGCACAAATACATATATGCTCGTTTTATTGATGCCAAGTTATGATTATTATTACAGAAGCAGTTGGATCTTCATACCAATCAAATTGATAAAAGTATATGCACTGGGATAACTAATTTAGATTCCACAGATATTTATAAAATAAGACAGCATCTCACTCAAAAAGCTTAGCCAGTCATTTCGTCTGCATTCGATTCATCTATTCACCTATAATGTTACTTCTTCATTGAATTCTAAATCCCCGATTAAGAGATGGAAAAAATGAGTAAAAAAAGGTAATAATTCATAAATAAAAAAAAATTCTGCAAGGGGAAAATTATTTTGTGTTCTATTACCGACTCTATTCATTCGAGCAAAACAAAAAACGGACGCATGTCTGACGAACAAACTTTGCTTCCCCTTCTGCATCATCATCATTTATACGCTGGTCAGTTATCATTAAAACTTTCGCAATTTCTTGGTTCCTACTCTCCCCTCTTTTCTCTCTCTTCCTCCTCGCTCAGGTTTCACATTTACTTCCTTCTCTCCCTTTTCTCCCTTTTTTGTCTCTCTCTCCTATTTATTACTGAATTACCTTACTCTTATGGTTTATCAAGGCTGATTTATCGTCTGGCGACACGTGGAAAGGGAACGAAATTTGTTACAATTCGATTTTAATTAACCAGCTGTGCAGTAATAACTGTTATATCAAATACTGTTCTATTAAAAATACTGTAATTAGTAAAGGCAAACACTCCTGACACTTAACTGATTAAAAATGCTAAATGACAATTCAATTTAATCACGCTCAAGTCTACCAGGCGGGACAGCGTCGAGTGCACGATGCTGTTGGCCTCATTTTTGCAGAGTTGGCTATAAAATGTATATACGCATATGTTTATGTGTGTCTTTATATATATGAATGTGTGTGTGTATATATATATATATGTATGTATACATATATATATATATATATATATATATATATATATATATATATATATATGTTATATATATATATAAATATATATATATACATATATATATATATATATATATATATATATATATATATATATATATATATATATACATATACATACACATATATATATATATATATATATATATATATATATATATATGTAATATGTATATATATATATACATATACATACATATATATATATATATATATATATATATATACATATATATATATATATATATATACATATATATATACATATATATATAAACAGATAGATAGAGAGAGAGAGAGAGAGAGAGAGAGAGAGAGAGAGAGAGAGAGAGAGAGAGAGAGAGAGAGAGAGAGAGAGAGAGAGAGAGAGAGAGAGGGAGAGAGAGAGAGAGAGAGAGATGCGAATGGACAGATAGAGACAGATTGACAGACAGTATATATACATGTATACATACATTATGTATGTACACAGACAAACATGTCTGTGTACA
>NC_091549.1:20760300-20762800 GCF_042767895.1 Penaeus vannamei
AGTAAATGGGCATACAGAGAGTAACTAACGAAATTGCTTTATGTTAGTTACGTAACGGAGTGCACTTACAGACAGACAGACAAACAACACTTTAGCGCAAGGTAAAGGCGGGGCAGAATGACGTCAGCCTTGTGACGCAAGACAAGGAGGAAGACTGCACAAAGACGGACTAAATAAGGGTATGGAGAGAAAGGATGAGAGATAGATAGATAGATAGATAGAGAGAGAGAGAGAGAGAGAGAGAGAGAGAGAGAGAGAGAGAGAGAGAGAGAGAGAGAGAGAGAGAGAGAGAGAGAGAGAGAGAGAGAGAGGGAGAGAGAGAGACAGATAGACACACACACACACACACACACATACACAGAAACACACACACACACACACACACACACACACACACACAAACAAACACACACACACACGCACACACACACACACACACACACACACACACACACACACACACACACACACACACATACACACACACAAACAGATAGATAGATAGAGAGAAAGAGAAAGAGAGAGAGAGTTATCTGGCATCGCTTACGCATAGCATGTTTGTCGAGAGAACATCATCGGAGATATTAGTGCCACTGTGCCGTCTCGTGTGAACATCCTTTAGAGCACAGTTCTTGCCAGATGTTCCTTCGGTGAACTAATATACTCGCCTCCGCTGGTCTATCCTGTTTGGAAAAGCATGTGGGCGGAGGGAAAGGCTTGGAAAATGTATCTTTTGTCTCATCCTTTTATTTCCTTTGTATTTTACTATCATTTGCTTCTCATTTTCCCTTTTATCTTCCTTCTATTCTTCACGCTGTTCTTTTCCTTTATACATAGTTCTTAAATCGGCTTTAAAGTGTATCTTTCTTTACCCTTTATCGAAATTCTCTTTGATGGTACAGGCGCTGCATGTTCGCAGGCACACACACGCAAACCCAATCTATTTGATTTTCCATTCTGACGTAGACAGCATATTCACTTAGCTTTTCACGTGAGCATCTCCCTTATCATATTTAATTGGATCTGTCAGGCTATTAGATCTCACTTGATCTTGCATCCTGCTGGGGGAGATTGCCTCAGCACCCGAGCGCGGCGCATCAACGAATCCCGAGTGAAGTCTCTTGCTGCTTCTAACTGCATTGTTCTCGTTCTGAGGCAGTAATGATGTTGCGAAATCTCACTCTCACGTCTTGATTTTGGACAAAAAAAAAATACATCCGGGATTTTTTTTTTTTTTTTTCAAGATTTTCCTTCCAGGTAATCCGACAGATATACGCTGTACAAACAGACACACGCAGCGGGTAAACGCAGAGCTATATTCAATGACTCAAGCGTCCATTCAGCCATACGGCAATTAAGTCGGCCTCACTCACTCCACCAGAATGAACAACACCTTTCCCCGCTCCATATTGCAAACACACACTGACTCGGGGAACATATGCTCAAACATGCATTCATCAGCGAAGGCAAACACCCGCACGATCACAAACATACACGCATACTCAGAGCAGTACACTATAGACTTTAAATCCAGACTAAAAGCCGACGTACAATGAACCATTGAATTCCCAGGTTTATCGCGGCGGGGGGAGGGGGGGGAGGGGGAAGGAGGCACATACGCAATCACTTCAATCTTGATACAGCAATTGCTAGTCTACGTCAACAACTGACCCTCACGTCTAATTGAGACTTGGTGTAGACCTTACGCTCGAGAAATCAAATGGGAGTGGGACCTTTGGCAATTAAATGAGTGTTTGATTAGCATTTGCATATTCACGTATGGACGCTCAGCAGCGACGTTCTGACAGCAGATGTCGCTGATGATTTCTCAGTTCTGGTGATTGTTATTGGGCGGCCGTTATTGATCTGGAAGTCAATTATTGTGGAAAAGGGAACCGATGTCAACTTCGGAAATAACTTCTCGGGTAAGTGGCCTTATTTGGAAAGTAATGATAGTTTTTATGTATAATGAAGATGAAGAGAATGAGAATAATGGCAGCAATGATGTAATGATGATGATGAGGAAGTGATGATGCTAAGGAAGAGGAGGTGATGATGAGGAGGAAGAGGAGGAGAAGGTGATGATGATGAGGAAGAGTAAAAGGTTAATGAGGAGGAGGAAGAGGAGGAGGTGATAATGCGGAGGAGAAGGAGGAACAATTGATGGTGAAGTGGGGGAGGTGATGATAATCATGATGATGCACGCTAAACTCAAACTATCAGTATATACAAAGGCATACAAATTCAAAGTGCTATATGAATATAAAAGCGAACTTTCATATAAATGAAATACAAATAATAGTTTGTCTCCCACCAAAGCTACCTTTTTCCTATATTTTTTTTTCATCAGTGAAAATATTCTCACCCCAAAACTCATATTACTAATTGAAAAGCTGGAATACCGTTTCAATTTATACATCAATCTTTCATTTTTTTCCACACCGTCCGTTGTTATGGTGAAATATTTTTTCGACTCTAAATAAAATGTTTTTTTGAAGTC
>NC_091549.1:20775300-20780300 GCF_042767895.1 Penaeus vannamei
TCTCTTCAGCCCCTCCTCCACTACCCTTCTTTAACCCTCCCCCACCCCCAACTACATCCCCTCCTCTTCAACCGCCTCCAGTCCTTTTCCAGCCCTCTTCACCCCCCCCCCCCAGCTTCCTACAAACCTCTACAGCCTCCTACAACATCCCCAGCTTCCTACAACTCCCTTCAGCTCCTTACAACTCTCTCAGCTCCTTACAACTACCCTAGCGCCCTACAACCCCCCCAAGCACCCGACAACCACCCAGCCCCCTACAACTCTCCCCAGCTCCTTACACCCCCCCAAGCCCCCTACAACTCCCCCAGCCCCCTACACCCCACCCCCATTCACCTACAACCACCCCTCACCCCCCCCCCCCCCCTCCAGCTTCTTACAACCTCCTCTAGCCCTTTTTCAACTCCTCCACCCCTCCTCCCCTCTCCTCCCACCCCCCTCCTCCCCACTCCCACATAATGAAAATTCACGACCAACCTCTGACCGTTGAGCGCCACCCGACACAGGAACGAAAACCTCCACTTCATTCGTCTACAAAAAAAAAAAAAAAAAAAAAATCCATCGTTCATAAGATTCCTCGGACTTTTGCGGAAATTACTCGCTGGGAATTCTGGGAAAAAAGGGGGTGGATTTTTTTTTTTTTCATTTCTTCTTTGGGAATCGGGAGTAGGAGTGGGGGTTAGGGGACGGGGTGGGGGGAGACGTGGTAGACCCTAGGTGCGTGCTGGGAGGGGGGGAGGGGGAAGGGGGGAGGAAAGGGATCGTTTACTCTCATTTTTTTTTTTTTGGGGGGGGGAGGGGGGGCTTCCTTTTTTAATATCCCTGCTGCTTTTGAAATTCCTGGACTGAAAGAAGAAAAAACACAGCATATATCAAAGCATTCGTTATCGAAAACTTTTAGAATAGCTGTAAAAAAAAAGAAAAAAAAATGCTAGCATGAATATAAATGCTGTGTTAAAAGAAAGGAATTTCATGATGGAAAAACTGAGAGAAATTTCGGAACATCGCGGCTTCAAAAGAAAAAAAAAATGTCATTAAAACAAAAAGTGAGTGAAAAAAATCAGTGTGAATAAGAAAAAAAAAATGATAATAAATGAATAAATAAGATTATTTTAAACAAGTTTTATAGCTTTCTTTACCTTTCGTGATTGCAAGGAGAAAAATAAATATTGGTAATTATTGTTATTAGCAATATCATTATCACATCATTATTACCATTACCATTATTGTTATTATCGCTGTTGTTATTATTATTATCATGATTACTGTTATTTTTATTATTCCTTTCTATAATTAGCATAATAATTATTATATTGATTATGACTATTATATCATTATTACTACCATCGTCATTATCCTTATTTTGTATTATCATTATTATCATTTTTAGTATTATCATTATTATTATCATTATTATTCTTATTGCTATTGTTATTATTGATATCATTATCATTATCATTATTATTATTATCGTTATTATTGTTATGATTACTCTCATAACAATATTGTCATTATTTTTATCATCATTATCGTTCATAATCATTGTTATTATCATTATCATTATTAGTGTTATTGTTATTATTGTTATTATTATTATCATTATTATTATTACGAATTGCCATTATCATCATTACCACTGGAGTTGTTATTATTACTATTATTAGTATTGTTATCATTGTTTTTTATAATGAGCACTATCATTATCATCGCTATTATCATCATCATCATCATTATCACCATCACATCATCATCACCATCATCATCATCATCATCATTATCAACGTCATCATCATCATCATCACCATCATCATCATTATCACCGTCATCATCATCATCATCATCATCACCACCATCATCATCATCATCACCATCATCATCATCATCATCATCATCATCACCATCACATCATCATCACCATCATCATCATCATCATCATTATCAACGTCATCATCATCACCATCATCATCATCATCATTATCAACGTCATCATTACCATCATCATCACCATCATCATCATCATCATCATCATCATCACCACCAGCATCATCATCATCATCATTATCAACGTCATCATCATCATCATCACCACCACCATCATCATCATCATTATCAACGTCATCATTACCATCATCATCACCATCATCATCATCATCACCATCATCATCATCATCATCACCATCATCATCATCATCATTATCAACGTCATCATTACCATCATCATCATTATCATCATCATCATCACCACCATCATCATCATTACCATCATCATCATTACCAACGTCATCATTACCACCATCATCATCATCATCATCATCACCACCATCATCATCATCATCATCATCACCATCATCATCATCATCAACGTCATCATTACCATCATCATCACCATCATCATCATCATCATCATCATCATCATCATCATCATCATCATCATTATCACCATCATCATCATCATCATCATCATCATCATCATTACCACCATCATCATCATCATCACCATCACCATCACCATCACCATCATCATCATCATCATCATCATTATCACCATCATCATCATCATCATCATCATCATCACCATCATCATCATCATCATTATCAACGTCATCATCATCATTATCATCACCATCATCATCATCATCATCATCATTATCAGCGTCATCATTACCATCATCATCACCATCATCAACATCATCATCATCATCACCACCACCATCATCATCATCATCATCATTATCAACGTCATCATTACCATCATCACCATCATCATCATCACCATCATCATCATCATTACCATCATCATCACCACCACCACCATCATCACCATCATCATCATCATCATTATCAACGTCATCATTACCATCATCATCATCATCATCATCATCATCATTGTCATGAACATCATCACCATCATCATCATGTCACCATCATCATCATCAACACCATCATCATCGTCATCATCCATCAATCATCAACATCATCATTATCATCACCATCATCACCATCATCATTATCAACGTCATCATCACCATCATCATCATCAACACCATCATCATCATCATCAACACCATCATCATCATCATCATCATCACCATCATCATCATCATCATCATCATCACCATCATCATCATCATCATCATCACCATCATCATCATTATCAACGTCATCATTACCATCATCATCACCATCATCATCATCATCACCATCATCATTATCATCATCATCATCTTCACCACCATCATCATCATCATCATCATCATCATCATCATCATCATCATCATCATCATCGACATCACCATCACCATCACCATCATCACCATCACCATCATCATCATCATCATCATCAACACCATCATTACCATCATCATCATCATTATTCGTTGATGATATAAACATTATTACAGTTACCACTCTTATAACTATAATCAGTCCAGCTATCAATTTGTTTACGTTATCAGTAAAAAAAGATTTTTTTTAATCATTGTTATCATGATTATCCTTGTATTCCCTCTTTCTCTCGGATGCTTCCATTGTTATCATGTACAACCCCCCTCACCCCCATCACCCTTCCCCCTACCCTACCCCCCCATCACCCCCATCACCCTTCCCCCTGCCCTACCCCCTCCTCATCACCCTTCCCCCTGCCCTACCCCCCCCAATCACCCTTCCCCCTGCCCTACCCCCCCCCAATCACCCTTCCCCCTGCCCTACCTCCCCCCCCATCACCCTTCCCCCCCCCATCACCCTTCCTCCTGCCCTACCCCCCCCCATCACCCTTCCCCCTGTCCTACCTCCCCCCCCATCACCCTTCCCCCTGCCCTACCTCCCCCCCATCACCCTTCCTCCTGCCCTACCCCCCCATCACCCTTCCCCCTGTCCTACCTCCCCCCCCATCACCCTTCCCCCTGCCCTACCTCCCCCCCATCACCCTTCCCCCCCCATCACCCTTCCCCCTGCCCTACCTCCCCCCCATCACCCTTCCCCCCCCATCACCCTTCCTCCTGCCCTACCCCCCCATCACCCTTCCCCCTGTCCTACCTCCCCCCCCATCACCCTTCCCCCTGCCCTACCTCCCCCCCATCACCCTTCCCCCCCCATCACACTTCCCCCTGCCCAACCCCCCCATCACCCTTCCCCCTGCCCTACCCCCTCCTCATCACCCTTCCCCCTGCCCTACCCCCCCCTCAATCACCCTTCCCCCTGCCCTAGCCCCCCCTCACCCTTCCCCCTGCCCTACCTCCCCCCATCACCCTTCCCCCTGCCCTACCCCCCCCATCACCCTTCCCCCTGCCCTACCTCCCCCCATCACCCTTCCCCCTGCCCTACCTCCCGCCCCCCCCCCATCATCCTTCCCCTTGTCCTACCATCCCCAATTTCCCTTCCCCCTGCCCTACTCCCCCCCTCTTCTCTTCCACGTCCCTCCTCGGCTTTGAAAATTCTTCATTATCCTCCTCCGTCCCATGGATGAACGGGCCTGTTTTGTATTGCTTCTTTGGTCTTGCCTCCTATTCTTTTTTTTGTACTCTTTTTTTTTACTTATCTATTTTTTTTTTTTTTTCGTTTTTGTAGTGAACTTAGATTTTAATTCTTTGTTTCATCTTTTTTTTTTTTTTGAGGGGGGGTGGAAAGCTTTCACTTTTTTTTGGGGGGGGGGGGGCTTCTATTTTTATCTTAAATTTTTGTTTTGTTATAAAAGGGTCATATTTTAGAAGATACTGTTTTTTCTTCTTCTTCTTCTTTTCTGTTCTTTTCTTTTCTCTTTTTTTTCTTTCTTTTTTAAACATCCTCCATTTGGTTGATGCTTTCGCTTTCCTTTTACACACAATCATCCAGAGAGTTGAGATAGACGTGTCTACTTACATACAAAAGGTCGTCGGCAGATCCTGGTGGGCACAGGCTTCCAGTATCGGGCACAGCGTTCTTCCTCCAAGGGAGGGAGACATCGAGAGGCGGAGAGGGGAACGAGGAAGGAAGAGGGAAGAGAGAGACAGAGAGGTGGAGGGAGA
>NC_091549.1:20791741-20794241 GCF_042767895.1 Penaeus vannamei
TTTTGGCGAAGACAGATAGAGGTAAAGGTTAAGTTAGTGAACATTGATAAATAAGGGAGGTAATAGAATTGAGATAAAGAATTTCGTCTATCGATTGATATTATCTATTGTCATTTATTGCACAGGCAATATAGGATGTGAATGTAATGAAATTGCAAATAATGAAAATAATAATTATAAAGATATTAATAACAATAGCAATGAGAGTAATGATAACGATAGCAATAATAATGATAATGATAATAATGATGATAATGATAACAATAATTAGCATAATAGTAATAATGATAATAACAATAATAATGATAATAATAGTAATATTAATAATAATAATGATACTGATCATAATGATAACAACAATAATATTATACAATACCATATTATAAAGTACACGATAAGTAAGGCAATAACAACTGTAATGAATCTTGTATTGTTGAACCTTCCATTTACACTCAACTTAAATCTCATACATATATGCAATATCATAACACGCTATACAGTTATGGTTTTGGTTATGTACACTCCACGTTTTCATTCTGCAATCTTACTAATCTCCCTGAACCCTTTTCGCTATTCCAGTGGTCGCTATTAAGCTGAACTGCTTTCAATCACCAACCAGCCTTGTGTACGGTCTCAGCTCCTGTGTTCATTCGTTCATGGAGTCTCGTTTTACCCTCTATCTATCTATGTGTCTATCTTTCCATCTATCATTTCTCTTTCTCTCTTTCTCTCTTTCTTCTCTCTCTCTCTCTCTCTCTCTCTCTCTCTCTCTCTCTCTCTCTCTCTCTCTCTATCTATCTATCTATCTACCTATCTATCTATCTATCTATCTATCTTTCTCTTTCTCTCTCTCTCTCTCTCTCTATCTATCTATCTATCTTTCTATCTATCTATCTATCTATCTATCTATCTATCTATCTATCTCTCTCTCTCTCTCTCTATATATATATATATATATATATATATATTTACCTATTTATCTCTTTTTCTCTTGCTTGCTCTTATCATTATTATTATTATCCTTAATATTATCTTTATTATCATCATTATCATTATCATTATCATCATTGTTGTTGTTGCTGTGTTATTGTTATTATCATTATTATTTCTCTCTCTCTCTCTCTCTCTCTCTCTCTCTCTCTCTCTCTCTCTCTCTATCTATCTATCTCTCTATCTATATATCTATCTATCTATATATATATATATATATATATATATATATATATATATATATATATATATATATATATATATTTACCTATTTATCTCTTTTTCTCTTGTTTGCTCTTATCATTATCATTATTATCCTTAATATTATCTTTATTATCATCATTATCATTATCATTATCATCACTGTTGTTGTTGTTGTTGTTAGTGTCATTATTATCATCATTACTACTACCATTATCGTTATCATTATCATGTTATCATTATGATTATTAATATTATTACTACTTTCTATTATGATAATCTTCTTTATTATCCCTATCACCATCATCATCATCATCAACTTTACTTTTGTGTTGTTATTATTTTCATCATTGCAACTATATCTTTTCCATTATCATTACCATTATCATCATTATGATTACTATTATTGTCACATGATAACGATGATGATGGTGATGGCAGTAATCAAGATGACAGTGATAATGATGGCGGTAAAGGTGATAATAAAAACAACAAAAAACAAAGAATAACAAGAACAATGATAATGATGACTGATTACAGCATTAGCAATAACAATAAAAAACACGAAGAGAATAAAAAACAATAAAAACAGTTGATGATCATCTACAAAAGTCAAAGATCATCTCTAGATCATCAGTAGCATTAGAGTTCTATAACAAACTTCAGCTTTGGAATAATCCTTATCATCCCTCAACCTTCCTTTGTTATTAATAAAAGCTTCTTCTAATACACTCTGAAATCCTCTAAGATCGGGGAAAAAAGAGCATGTGATCCTAGTCTGGTCTCCTTTCAGTCGTCTATACATCTCCCGTTTTCTGTTGATATTTTTTTTTTTTTTTTTTTTTTTTTTTTTTTTTTTACGGTGTTTGAAAAGCTTGAGAATTGTGAATGAAAAAAGAGATGAAGAGAGAAAAGAAGGTGATAATACCCGTAAGATATTAAGGTGATTGAGATTATATAGGGAGAAAAAGAGGGCAGGGGCGAGAGAGGTGGGAGGGTGAGAGGGAAAAATTGAAGGAGATAGAGAAAGAGAAAAAAAAAAAGAGAGACAGACAAATAGACAGAGACAGTGAAACAGAGAGAGAGAGGGAGTGAGAAAAAGAGAATGAGAGAGAGGGAGAGAGACAGACAGACAGACAGAGGATAGAGAGGTGGGGGGGGAAGACAGAGAGAGAGAGACAAGCAAACAAGCAGATAGACAGAGACAAAGAGCGAGATTGAGAGAGAAAGAAAAGGACAAACAAACAGACTACTGAAAAAACGAGGGAAAGATAGTTAGCGCTGAATTGACAAACATAAAGAGCGCAAA
>NC_091549.1:20811741-20814241 GCF_042767895.1 Penaeus vannamei
GAAAGAGAGACAGACAGACAGACAGAGAGAGAGAGAGAGAAAGCGCCTCTATGCGTTACATATGTATTCGCAAATTTACTGTATGAATATGAGAACATTTTTCTATGTATAACAATTTAATGCAAAGCGACCTCGCACGGGAAATATGCATATGTATTAGTACTGTGCTTTATTTTTAGAGTCGTTTGATTTAACCAGCTGTTAATTCTTGTTTTTGTTTTCCTTTTTGATTTTGTTAGCGAGAAGATATTCGAGAGATTATTCATTATAGAGTGTATCTTCCTCTCATTCATCCCCTCTTGTCCTTTTAAGCCTCTCTCTCTCTGTCTGTCTGTCTGTCTCTCTCTCTCTCTCTCTCTCTCTCTCTCTCTCTCTCTCTCTCTCTCTCTCTCTCTCTCTCTCTCTCTCTCTCTCTCTCTCTCTCTCTCTCTCTCTCTCTCTCTTTCTCTCTCTCTCTCTCTCGCTCGCTCGCTCGCTCTCTCTTCTCTTATCTTCTCTCACTTACTCTCTCTCTCTTTCTCCCTCTCTCACTCACTTACTCTCTATATATATCTGTCTATCTATCTATCTATCTATCTCTATCTCTATCTCTTTTCTTCTTCACTTTTAGTTTCATAAGATATCTAATGTTCTCAATACAAAACAGATGATAATAAAGGTGTTCATAAATAGACAGCCACTTGAATGAAAAAGCTACAAAGCAAAAGATAGGAACGAATTAAAGAAAATATTTTTTGCTATTAGTATGAAATAAATGATGAAGAAATTACTTTAATGAGGAGAGGGTAAGAGTATAAAGATATAGATAGAGATATAGATAGATGGAGAGAGAGAGGGAGGAGGGGGGGGTTGACAAGAGGGGAGGAAAGAGAGACAAAGAGGTATGTCTATGTCATGTTTATTATCATTATTATTATCATTATCATTACCATTGTCTTTATCATTAGTATCCCTATTATTAATATTTTTTTTCACAATCATCAATATAATTAATATTGTCATTATCATTATCTTCCTTTCATCATTATTGTTATTATCAACAATTCAGTCATCACCATTATTATACTCATTATCATTATTATCAATGATACAGCTATCATTATTATATGACTATCATTGTTTTTGTTATCGCTGTTGTTACTAACATACCATCTATAATCAATATCATTATCCTTATTATCATTATCATTATTGTAGCTATTATCATTACTACTATTATGATTGTAATTATTATCATTGTTATTATTATCATTATCAGTAGTAGTAGTAGCAGTACAATTATGATTATTATCATTGTCATTAGTATCACTGTTATCATTATTGCTACAATCATGATTATTATTGTGATCACTATCATTATAATTATCATTATCATTTTACTATCATTATCATTAACACTACTATTATTATCATCATTATTATTACTATTACTATTATTATTTATTGTTGTCATTATAATTATCATGATTATTGTTATTGTCATTATCATTACTACTCTTTTTTATTATTATTATTGTCATTACTATCATCATTATTATTATCATTATCATTACCTTTATCATCATTATTACTATTATCATTATCTTTATTATTATCATTATCATCATTATTATTACCATTATCATTATCTTTATCATCATTATCATCATCATTATTATTATCATTATTTTTGCTATTATCATTATCATCAATATTACTGTCATTATCATTGTTAGGAGAGCTAGCAGTAGTAGAGTTTCATTATTATCATTGTTGATACTATTATCATTACAATTATGTTTATTATCATGATTATTACCATCATCATTGTTATATCATTATTGTTATTGCTTTTATTTTCACTATTGTTGTTATTAGTATCATTATTACCATTATTATAACAATCATTTTTATCATTACTATTATAATTTACATTATTATCATCACCAATATTGTTTTTCATCGTTATTATCATTCTCAGTATTATCATTGTCATTATTATTTGTATTATTAATAATAATATTATTATTATCATCATTATCATTATCATTATCGTCACTATCATTACCATTATTACCATCATTATCATCATTACCATTACCATCATTAACACTTAATTTTACTACCATTATCACTTTAATATCATAATTCTTATTAATATCATCACTATTCCTCCATTATTATTATTGTTATCATTGTTATTAGTAGTTCTATTCATATTATCATTATCATCATCATTATCAATATCATAATTATCATTATCAATGTTATCATTATTATCAGTACCATCATTATCATTATTATTGTTATCATTATTATCAATACCATCATAATCATTATCGTTACTATCATCATCCATTTGTCTCATCAAAAACTAACGAAACCCCTCGAAACTATTTTTAATGCCTAATAAAATTGCATTCCTTCTTTTCAAACACGAAAATACTTATGATTATTTCTTAATCAGTTAGAAAATTGCAATTGAACCTTTCTAGCTAGTGACTATCTCCAAATATGGGAT
>NC_091549.1:20841000-20846000 GCF_042767895.1 Penaeus vannamei
CACACACACATATCATTATCATTGTGAGGTTATATGGAAGTAACACACACACACACACACACACATATCATTATCATTGTGAGGTTATATGGAAGTACCACACACACACACACACATATCATTATCATTGTGAGGTTATATGGAAGTACCACACACACACACACACACACACACACACACACACATATCATTATCATTGTGAGGTTATATGGAAGTAACACACACACACACACACACATATCATTATCATTGTGAGGTTATATGGAAGTACCACACACACACACACACACATATCATTATCATTGTGAGGTTATATGGAAGTACCACACACACACACACACACATATCATTATCATTGTGAGGTTATATGGAAGTAACACACACACACACACACATATCATTATCATTGTGAGGTTATATGGAAGTACCACACACACACACACATATCATTATCATTGTGAGGTTATATGGAAGTACCACACACACACACACACACATATCATTATCATTGTGAGGTTATATGGAAGTAACACACACACACACACACACACACACACACACACATATCATTATCATTGTGAGGTTATATGGAAGTACCACACACACACACACACACATATCATTATCATTGTGAGGTTATATGGAAGTACCACACACACACACACACACACACACACACACACACACACACACACACACACACACACACACACATATCATTATCATTGTGAGGTTATATGGAAGTACCACACACACACACACACACATATCATTATCATTGTGAGGTTATATGGAAGTACCACACACACACACACATATCATTATCATTGTGAGGTTATATGGAAGTACCACACACACACACACACACACACACACACACATATCATTATCATTGTGAGGTTATATGGAAGTACCACACACACACACACACACACACACACACACACACACACACACACACACACACACACACACACACATCATTATCATTGTGAGGTTATATGGAAATACCACATACACACACACACACACATATCATTATCATTGTGAGGGTATATGGAAGTAATACACACACACACACATATCATTATCATTGTGAGGTTATATGGAAGTACCACACATACACCACACATACACACACACACACACACACAAATTATTATCATTGTGAGGTTATATGGAAGTAACACACACACACACATACACACACATTTTTACCATTGTGAGGCTATATGAAAGTACCATAAACACACACATACACACACACACACACATATCAATATCATTGTGAAGTTATATGGAAGTACCACACACACACACACACACACACACACACACACACACACACACACACACACACACACACATATCATTATCATTGTGAGGTTATATGGAAGTACCACACACACACACATATCATTATCATTGTGAGGTTATATGGAAGTACCACACACACACACACACACACACACACACACACACATATCATTATCATTGTGAGGTTATATGGAAGTACCACACACACACATATCATTATCATTGTGAGGTTATATGGAAGTACCACACACACACACACACACACACACACACACACACACACACACACACACACACACACATATCATTATCATTGTGAGGTTATATGGAAGTAACACACACACACACACATATCATTATCATTGTGAGGTTATATGGAAGTAACACACACACACACACACACATATCATTATCATTGTGAGGTTATATGGAAGTAACACACACACACACACACACACACATATCATTATCATTGTGAGGTTATATGGAAGTAACACACACACACACACACACACACATATCATTATCATTGTGAGGTTATATGGAAGTAACACACACACACACACACACACACATATCATTATCATTGTGAGGTTATATGGAAGTACAACACACACACACACACACACACACATATCATTATCATTGTGAGGTTATATGGAAGTACCACACACACACACACACATATCATTATCATTGTGAGGTTATATGGAAGTACCACACACACACACACATATCATTATCATTGTGAGGTTATATGGAAGTACCACACACACACACACACACACACATATCATTATCATTGTGAGGTTATATGGAAGTACCACACACACACACACACACACACATATCATTATCATTGTGAGGTTATATGGAAGTACCACACACACACACACACACATATCATTATCATTGTGAGGTTATATGGAAGTACCACACACACACACACACACACACACACATATCATTATCATTGTGAGGTTATATGGAAGTACCACACACACACATATCATTATCATTGTGAGGTTATATGGAAGTACCACACACACACACACACACACACACACACACACACACACACATATCATTATCATTGTGAGGTTATATGGAAGTACCACACACACACACACACACACACACACACACACACACACACACACACACACACACACACACACACACACACACACACACACATATCATTATCATTGTGAGGTTATATGGAAGTACCACACACACACACACACACACACACACACACACACACACACATATCATTATCATTGTGAGGTTATATGGAAGTACCACACACACACACACACACACATATCATTATCATTGTGAGGTTATATGGAAGTAACACACACACACACACATATCATTATCATTGTGAGGTTATATGGAAGTACCACACACACACACACACACACACACACACACACACACATATCATTATCATTGTGAGGTTATATGGAAGTACCACACACACACACATATCATTATCATTGTGAGGTTATATGGAAGTACCACATACACACACACACACACACACACACACACATATCATTATCATTGTGAGGTTATATGGAAGCACCACACACACACACACATATCATTATCATTGTGAGGTTATATGGAAGTACCACACACACACACACACACACACACACACACACACACACACACACACACACACACACACACACACATATCATTATCATTGTGAGGTTATATGGAAGTACCACACACACACACACACACACACACACACACACACACACACACATATCATTATCATTGTGAGGTTATATGGAAGTACCACACACACACACACACACACACACACATATCATTATCATTGTGAGGTTATATGGAAGTACCACACACACACACACACATATCATTATCATTGTGAGGTTATATGGAAGTAACACACACACACACACACATATCATTATCATTGTGAGGTTATATGGAAGTACCACACACACACACACACACACACACATATCATTATCATTGTGAGGTTATATGGAAGTACCACACACACACACACATATCATTATCATTGTGAGGTTATATGGAAGTACCACACACACACACACACACACACACACACACACACACACACACACATATCATTATCATTGTGAGGTTATATGGAAGTAACACACACACACACATATCATTATCATTGTGAGGTTATATGGAAGTACCACACACACACACACACACACACACACACACACACACACACACACACACACATATCATTATCATTGTGAGGTTATATGGAAGTACCACACACACACACACACACACACATATCATTATCATTGTGAGGTTATATGGAAGTACCACACACACACACACATATCATTATCATTGTGAGGTTATATGGAAGTACCACACACACACACACACACACACACACACACACACACACACACACACACACACACACACACACACACACACACACACACACACACACACACATATCATTATCATTGTGAGGTTATATGGAAGTACCACACACACACACACACATATCATTATCATTGTGAGGTTATATGGAAGTACCACACACACACACACACACACACACACACACACATATCATTATCATTGTGAGGTTATATGGAAGTAACACACACACACACACACACACACATATCATTATCATTGTGAGGTTATATGGAAGTACCACACACACACACACACACACATATCATTATCATTGTGAGGTTATATGGAAGTACCACACACACACACACACACACACACACACACACACACACACACACACACACACACACACACACACACACACACACACACACATATCATTATCATTGTGAGGTTATATGGAAGTACCACACACACACACACATATCATTATCATTGTGAGGTTATATGGAAGTAACACACACACACACACACACACACATATCATTATCATTGTGAGGTTATATGGAAGTAACACACACACACATATCATTATCATTGTGAGGTTATATGGAAGTACCACACACACACACACACACACACATATCATTATCATTGTGAGGTTATATGGAAGTACCACACACACACATATCATTATCATTGTGAGGTTATATGGAAGTACCACACACACACACACACACACATATCATTATCATTGTGAGGTTATATGGAAGTACCACACACACACACATATCATTATCATTGTGAGGTTATATGGAAGTACCACACACACACACACACACACACACACACACACACACACACACACACACACACACACACACACACACACACACACACACACACACACACACACACATATCATTATCATTGTGAGGTTATATGGAAGTAACACACACACACACACACACACATATCATTATCATTGTGAGGTTATATGGAAGTACCACACACACACACACACACACACACACACACACACACACACACACACACACACACACATATCATTATCATTGTGAGGTTATATGGAAGTACCACACACACACACACACATATCATTATCATTGTGAGGTTATATGGAAGTACCACACACACACACACACACACACACACACACACACACACACACACACACACACACACACACACACACACACACACACACACACACATATCATTATCATTGTGAGGTTATATGGAAGTACCACACA
>NC_091549.1:20868500-20873500 GCF_042767895.1 Penaeus vannamei
CCAGTTATTACTAGTCATGAATGGTGTAATGGTGTCGTAAGGAAAGACCAATTTATTGATATGTGAGAGATAGTTTTATGCAGATGCTTCGAGATAAAATTCAGTTGTCAAAATGTTCATATTAGTCCATAGACCCCAGAAAGTGCCTTAACCTAACCTAACCTTTGAGAACCCCTGCCATAGATGCTTGTGTAATAAATGAAGGATTAAACAAAATAAATATTTAAACGCATTTTCGGGCAATTTGTGTGATAACACTTTTGGACACGCATGCCCTCCTATGTTCTGGTTCTGAAGTAATCCATAATTCTATTTCTGTAAAAACAAATATTGGTCTGACTGAATACCTTCATGATAGTTTATGTAATTCTTCCGTAGAGAGTAAGATGCATCAGAAACAAGTTCAGTAGGTTTATTATTTATGTATGTCTTCACTCTTGCGAATGGTTCTGTGTTTTGCACATACATATCACACACACACACACACACACACACACACACACACACACACACACACACACACACACACACACACACACACACACACACACACACACACACACACACACACACACACACACACACACACACACACACACACATACATACATATACACAGTCACACGTGTGTGTGTGGATTTCAATCTAGATGTTTAAAGCGTTTATTTTCTCAGTTACCACACATCAAGCAAAAACTCGCGTAATTACTTTAATATCCTAAAGCATATCTCATCATTAACCATTAACTGATGGATTTCGCATACAGTAGACAGTAGTCTCCCTGTGATTACTTTCTGACAAAAACTACACATACACTCAGTTAATGCCAAATTAAGCAAATGATGAATGCCTTACTTGAAATCAGGATATTACAACTTAATCACACAGAATATATAAGTTCGATTAGGTGCACAATACACAGCGTTTCTGGTTTGCTGGAGTATACTTTATTGTAGATTGAACATTCATACCGGCCGCACAGTCCTCTAGGATGCATGAATATAATTGTTAATACTACGATCAAGTTTGGCATATGTTGAATCTGACACTGGAAATATAACCGTAATAATTAACCAAGCTGTGAGCCTTTACGTTTATAAAAGTACGTGGGAAAAAATATATCCTGCCTATCCTTTGTGAAAACCAAGGTAACTTCTATATACTTTAGAAACGTGACTTAAGAGCTCCTGGGTATGTTTTCCATGCGTATTATCCTTATCCACAAATAAAACATAGCATATATTCTCCATGGTAAACCTGTTATAGATTTCAGCTAAATCATTGTTTTTTTTTCTGTTTAAGGGTTTAAGTTTCTAGATATACCCAAAAAAATGTTCATATATAACTAATGATTCAGTCCATAGCAATTATGGAGCGTTATGAATTGAATTACTGTTAATTAATAATTATGATACACACTTGAGAGCACTTATCTGCAACCCTTAAAGAGAACGTTTAATAAGAGATATTTTAATGCATTTGAGTGTTATGAATAACAGAAATATAAAAGCAATTTTGAAATAGCAGGGATATAATGTATGATGACCACACAATGTAACCTGGACACATCTAAGCCAATCCCCGATAGTCTTTCAGATTCATTTCGGAAGATTCGAGTTGAAATTTGACGAAAAGAAATTAGCTAAAATATTTAAATTACTATTATCGTTATCAATTTGATTATGATAATTTTCTCTGCATCCTCATTGGGAGCTAACGCCGATGGGGCACATAGCCGCATACACCCCTTAATTCCACCTACAAAGATTCCTCATGGCGGGCCGCCTGGCACGGTTTCGGCCTATCTCTAGCTCCTCACTACAGGTCTGATTGATCTGCCACGACTTACTAGGTCGTCCCACAGGCCTCCCCCGTGGTTGTCACGTACAGAGACAACCTGGCGGGCAGGATGAACTTGTGGGAAGCGATCACGGATTCTGCAAGTAACAGGTCCTGTGCCAGTCTCATGGTGCAACCGTTGGTTGGACACATGTTCCCGCCAGCAGTACCCCATGATCTGGCGCAAGGATCAAGACGAGACTCCAAGGCACAGGATAATGTCCAGTTTTCACTGCTGTATAGAAAAACTGGCATTGTCAGGGCCTTGAAAACCTTTAGCTTGGTCCTTCTGTACAGGTAACGGCATCTCCAAATGCTCTTGTCGAGAGTTCATGACCCATACTGCCAGGCCAATCCCTCTGCTGACTTCCTTTTCTGATAGCCCAGTGTTATGAACTACACTACCAACGTATGTAAAGCTCTCTGTGACTACAATGTCCTCGCCGCAAGCACTTACCAACCGAACAAGCTCTCCTAGCAAGTCCCCAAAATCCTGGATCTTGGTCATGATACAAGAGACGTCTAGACCCAGGGGCTTCGCTTCATTGCTAAATGCATCCAGAGCCACCACTAGGGTTTCCAAAGGCTCAGATTGAATAGCAACATAATCAGCAAATTCAAGGTCTCTAACCTTGATATTGCCCAGAGTTGCTCCACAATGACTTTGTATAGTAGTTCTGCCTATTATCCAGTCCATGCGTGTTGAAAAGTGTTGGTGTAAGGCCACAGCCTTGCCTCACTCCTGACTGCCATCTGACAGTCTGGTACCGTTCCCCCTGACCTGTTGAGGGGTGTGGTCATCCCTCTCCGGAAGAGGAAAGGGGATCGATGGGATTGCAGCAAATACCGAGGCATCACACTGCTCAGTATACCAGACAAGGTTCTTGCCCACATCCTTCTGAGACGTATCAGAGACCACTTGCTGAGGCACCAAAGGCCGGAGCAATCTGGAGTCGCTCCTGGTAAGTCCACAACTTTCTATTACCATTGCAAAAATATTTCACGACCTTAACTCTTATTTATGGGAACGGACTTCTCAGTTGGACTACCGTATTGTATGATCATAGGTTATACGTTTTGGTTCCTTACGTGAGCAGAACTCTTTGTTCTTCATACTTAACAATGAAAACGAATGTTTGTTTGCTGGTGTTGTATGACATTTATACAACATTCTTATTACTATTTTTCTCTATATATGATGTTTTAGACAAAAAGTCTGTAAGATTTATTCACAAAATTGTAAATGTACATGATGGTGATTTTGTCTTCAAGAAAGAGAAACGTGTGATTTTTTAAGAATGGGGGCGAGAGCTCTCAATTTAGGCCAAATGGCATTTACGAAGCAAAGTGGAGATCACCTTAAGCATTATTATATTAATTGCCTAAATTATTTACAACATCCAGAAAGCTTCTGATTCTGCCATAAAATATTCTAACAGTAAATGTGAATTTGTTGTGTCTGAGAACTTACCATTCAAAGTCTTTATCTTGTAAAAATAAAAATTATGAAATGGGAAATAAATTGAAATGCTACTTTGCAAGGCCAGATCCAAGCACTGACAAACTGACAAAATGGCAATGGAAGGCAGCACAAATTCTACTTCAGCTTTGAGCAGTGCCCCCTTTAATCATAAACTCTTCCTGCAGATCTAAAGCATTGGTATACTGCATGTTAAAAGCGGGTTTAATACTGACTTTGTGTTTATTTCATACTGACTTGTTTTCTGCCATCTCCAAAGAAAACTAATAAATATCAAGAGAAGTTTGTGAAGTTTCGTGTGATGGTTTTTATTTTTAGCATACTTTTCTCCTCACACCAACCATATAAATAAAAACACCCTTGTATGAAAACGAAAAGTGATGCATGTATTTGATTTATTGACAAATTACTTTGTATATGCAACACGCAGACAGAGAAACAGAATTACATATAAATAAGAGTACTGCCTACTTCCTCAGGACTCGCACCCTAAGTTAAGACCCTTTGGTCCAACGTGAACTGACTTCGCCTATTCATTTACGTCCAAAATTAGTCTCTACTTACTGTATGAATAGCCATTCTCCATAGTTCTCGCGGCTTCTTTGGGCATAAGGTAAGGGTATGGTAATCAATGTATAATAATTTGATAAATGCAGGAGAGTTAGCGTGCAGTCAACTTTCTCCATGCATATGATTCGAATAGAGTTCCCTGTCTCGCAGATGATATTTACTTTACTAGGAAATCAAAATCAGAGGTCCAGCATTTCTAATGATTTTCTTTTCTTTCTTATTTCCTTAGTAGACTTACAAGAGAGAATCGTCAGCGGAGGTAGACATGTGTCCAGTTATGATCAGGATTTTTTAATGAGAACACGTGCATGGATGGTTTTACAGACACATTAAGAAAGAATTGATAATATTAACCAGTTTTAGATACAGCATTGATTTCATATATCATGAATTTAGAACAAAAATGTACCATTTCTTCATTAAACGCCTAGATTGTGAACAAATTTAAGAAAGAGTATCATCAGAATCGGTATTACATTCTGTCGATCTCTTCATAGGAAGGGAATTCCACCACATCCACATCGTCAATTGTTTTATACACTGGGAAGAAGCCTCTTCTTGAAGTACGTAAATTAGTGCCATACAAGAAGCCATTTTCAACAAGGAGTCTTTTATAATAGTGTTTGAAACTAATAGACACCTTATCTCCAACTTGTAGGTCCATTTCATCACTCCTGTAAGGAAAAAGAGAAAAGAAAAACATTTGTGAACGGATAAACACTTCCATACTACCGTGCTGATACTAAGGTAGAGAAACCCACAATCCACAAACTAGATCCACTAATATAAATGAGACCACACTTTCGGAATCCTCCGGGAAACCATCTTCAGGTCTCAAGGTGAAGGGGAGATGAGGGAGTGTAAGAGAGAGAAAGGAGAGGCAAAGGCAACTCAGTGAACGCGGGGCAGGTTAGAGGATACGAGAACGAAAGCGAATGGAGGTCAGGTCAGATCGAAGGGTCAAGGTCTATGCGAAGGGTGGCCAGTGTAAGAGAGAAGGCGGAGGATGTGGTAAGCAAGGAGACTGTCGTACGTTTGCATCTGTACGGTGGTGAATATTGCCGTTTGGAGTTTTATTTTTCTTTGCACCATTTTTGTATTCGGTGATGCG
>NC_091549.1:20878500-20881000 GCF_042767895.1 Penaeus vannamei
GGAGCCGGTGCTGGACCAGTTCGCTGAGCTCTTCGGCCTCCTTCCATCGCCATTCACTTGCCTCGTCAGCGTCCCGCAGGAGACTCAGGTCATGGCGCAGTACTCTGAAATTATAAACTTGAACCGTATTCATTTAGAAAGGTGTGAATGAGAATTGATATCGGTTTCGAATATATCTTCGTCAGAAATACAGAAATACCTGTATTTCTGACGAAGATATATTCGAAACCGGTCAAATACATCTCTTGTGAAGATATTCATTCTCATTCACACCTTTCTACAGTTATAACCTTATCCACTGCATGTACGTTAATCTAGGTATGTATTGTATGTGCATGGTGTACAATAAGTAACGTACTATAAACCTATCAGAGAAGGGGTACTACCAGGAAAATGTCAGAATATATTAGGAAGAGCAAGCAGTAACAGTTGCTTATGATGAAACTCATACATTTTCTCTTTCTCTTTTAATGACTTGTAAACCTTTGAGTTTGGCCGTTTGGTCCTTTCCAAAGCATGCTGCAAGTACATAATTTTCCTTACTGTGGGATTATACTGATATAACCAAACATGCACCAAGATAAGTCTTAACGAAGGGAAAATCTGATTTGACGTAAAATACAGAAAGCAATATATATTCCAATTTCCTATGCACCAAAATGACATGGATATTTGTGATAGAGCAAAAACTACTCGCCCCTCTCCCTTCGTAATATATTTCTTTAAAATAAATAAATAAAATGCACATGATTACACAATATTTCATTTTAAAAATTCATCCACATTTTGATTTTACAAAAGAAAAATGCTTTCATATCGCATAACTTTAAATGATGCCAGATGTTATAATATCGCAATGAAGTATAATGCTTTTTTCAAGGAAATACGAAATGAATTGATTTTGGAGCAGTGCATACTCTAGGGATGAAACTCCTCGAAAAAATTGTATTAGGAGCTTCATGAACTTCGTGGAGTCCTGTCTAGCCAGGATGAAACTGATTTGAATTTCAACTGCCTTCTCCTTGGCCAAGCATCTATTGTCACGTGATGATCTATTCCATATCTGATTGGTTCTATTGGGTGTCTATGTTCACGTCACGCTCACGCACGAATCTAATTGGCTCATTTGATTTTCCGCGCATGCGTCATCAATGGCTGAAACAATCGTAATTATCGTAATGGCATTAACTTAAAAATCAATATTAATATTAAAACCAATACGAATGTTGAAGATAGTTTTATGAATATGATTATCATTATTATGAAATAAATCAGAAGTAAGATTAATAATCGGAAAAATGAAATATACTTTTATTCTTTTACATGACTTTTTATGCCGCTACAACACAAAATCCGTAATCCGTAATACTGTAAAAAGAAATATGTACAGTAATCATTATTTACCAAATAAATAAGAGATGGGGTTTGTTGAAAGCTTATGGGATAAGGATGAAGAGTGAAACTTCTCAAAAAGGCACACTTTATATCTCATTGAAGTCGAAAATGTAATTCTGGCGCATTTTTGTCTAGATAGCCCCCTTGGAGAAAAACAGTGCTTGTTTAAATCGACTTAGGGATGAACTTATTAATGGGTGGCGGCGAACGAAAGAGACACCAAACAAACTGTTCCTAACCAAGCTCAGTCCCAAGGAGCTAACAAAACACAGATGGCCCTGGTATGAGACACGAGGGTAACTCTTTCCAGAACTAACACCGAATAATTGTTTATAAATATGGCTAATGTTCAGAGAGAGAGATGCGTGTTCTGGATATTTACAAACTCACCTGAAGTAGTCATTCATATCTTCAACGATTGTGTTCAAGTGATTAGTGTCGTTCATTTTCAGTAGTTGCAGCTGTCCACTAATGTACTGCTTTGTATAGTGAAGGTCCTTTGCAATTTGCCGAAGTAATTGTTCTTTTTCCTTTGATGATTCCAATTCTGGAAAGAAACAAATAATGTAGTAAAACAATGTTAATTATAGGCCAGTTTCTACCATTTGTTAGCATTACTTAAGTATCGCATACTACAATAAAGCAGTTATCATTTTCAAAGAAAAAAATAATAATGACTGCAAAAGAAGAAAAGATGAGAAAAGGTGTGATTCTTTAGCCTTTCGTTTTGGAAGGGTGCGGCTTATATGCCATATGGCAAATCTGTAACACATTACTTATTACTGATACTGAAGGGAAGCAGGTACAAGGGGAAGGGATTGTTTGTTTCGAAGGTGTGTAGATAAGCATACTAAAATTTGCGTGTAGATCAATCTAATATCAAATGGTTTTACTATTAAATTCGCAGACATAGATAATCATTTTTTTATTCAATGATTACATGAATACATTGCATGAAAAAATTAAAACTATGAATATAAATTAGCTCAAAATCTTGTATGTTCTTTCCACTTGTTAAGGCACCTTAGTTTGCTATGGACGTGTGACATATTCATCTGCAAAATTATGGACCTATGCAATGCATAGATTGCAAACAATTACACAT
>NC_091549.1:20886000-20888500 GCF_042767895.1 Penaeus vannamei
TTTAAATTTTATAGTGACGTTTCAAATAAATAAATTTAACAGGCAGTCTATCCAAGGAGTCGTTAGTGGCGTATCTAGTGCGTCTAATCTAATTCTAATCTAATACAATTCAAATCTAACCTCATTTAAAGCTAATCTAATCCAATCTAAATTTAATATCATCTAATTTAAATATAATTCAAATCTTATATAATCACATCTAATCTAAGAAAGATGCAATAATGCAATACCGCATTTTTATCATGAACATTATATCCTCTCCGATCTGGTCATTGTACGAGTGGTAGAGCGGCCGTCTTACATTTACGTGCATTGGCGGCAAGGGATCATCTAATCTAATTTAAATCTAATTCAAATATTATCTAATCAAAATGTGGTATAATCTACATTAACCTAAATCCAATCAATTCCAATCTAAACTAATTAAATCTAATCTAATCTACGAAGGGTCGTTCCAAAAGTAATGCCTTCTTTTTTTTCTTTTTTCTTTTTTTTATTTTTATTCTACCCCATGAGATCTGAGGAGATTGTGACATCGTGTAATGACAGAACATTTGCGCCCATTTCCTGAAATGTTTATCTCTGTGTTGCAGATATTGATGATGTGACAGTCTAAGAAAGCAACTCGAGGCAGTTGATGTCAGCACAGTTAGGAGATGGGTTCGTCGATTCCGGTGTGGCGACAGAGATTAGATATTTTAATTGAGTTTAGATTAGATTTAAATGAGAAGGTTACATATGGATTAGACTAGATTTTGATTAGTTTAGACTAGATTTAGATAGTTTAGATTGGTTTATATTAGATTTAGACTACAAGGCTCGTTCCAAAGGTAATGCCTACTTTTTTTCCTTTTTTTCTTACTCCGCCACAAGGGATCTGAGGAGATTGCTTGTAACATTGTTTAAGTAACTGAACATTTGCGCTCATTTTCGATATGAGATGGGTTCTTCAATTCCGGAGTGGCGTCAGAGGTGTGAGTGGTAAATCGCACAAGCAATCTCCTCGAATCCCTTGTGACAAGTATAAAAAAAAAAATAGGGGGCATTACTTTTGGAACGGCCTTCGTATTCTAAATCTAATCTAATTTAGATATATAAAACAATTTTAAATAATCCAGATCTAATCTAAACTAAAATCTAGTCTAATCCAATGTAACCTACTCATTTAAATCTAATTTAAACTCATTTAAATATAATCTAATCTAAACTCATTTAGACCTAATCTAATTTAAACATTTAAATCTAGTCTGATCCAAACTAATCTAAACGAATCAGAAGCTCATTTGGCCCACTCACCAAAGCCTCTGGAGATATCGAATTCAAGTCTCTTCTGTGATAAATAATAATAACAATAATAATAATAATAATGTAGTTTATATTTCTATTTATATTAATTAATTTTACATATATTTGTTTCACCTGTTGTATTGTCACACTGCAATCATTACATTTCTTTTTTTTCACCAACGTGACTTGGCGAATCGGAGTAATCCAGAGTCCGGGGTGAGTTGCCAACTATTTTTTTTTCTTGCAATAACTTCAGCGATAAAGAAATTATCAATAGCTCTGTTGAGGATTTAAAGTGAAACACTTTGAAGGTATTAATACTGATATACACGTGTTTGTGTGTGTGTTGTATATATATTATATATATATATTTTTTTTTCTTCTTTTTTTTTCTTTTCTTTTTTTTTTTGTTGGATGTTGAATTTAATTCAGATCATGTTTCCTCTTTCTTGCCGAATGTATCTTTAGTTTCCCGCTAGACGAGCTTCGAATACCCGCTAGATCCTTAAAACTATGATTTGTTTCAATAAACGACCCATATGCTGTCGTAGAATGTGTGAGCATCTACAATAACATGAAGCTGAACGTTACAATACACCGGTAAAAACTTGGTGCTTTGACTTTTGACAAGGGTTTCAGGGCCGGAGGGACATTTTCACGTTTTTTTTTATCCGTCTAATAAGTCAGCCATATATAGAATAACGACGCTTTGACGCTTTGCCCTTACTAAGGAATTATTTTACATGCATGCATAATAAAGGGTAGATGGTTGACCAGTGTGAGTGGTAGGGCACTGTCTACAAGTGTATTACACTTGCCTTTCGACCAATAAGAGGAACAACATGGGCAGTCAGAATCAACATAATGCAGGATAATGTTGAATTTTACATTATGTTGATACAGAAAAGTACAAAATTATGCATATGAATTAAACATATAAGGTTGTCTAACACGGTAATAGTATACTTGTTAGCTTGTTAGAAAGCTATCGTCTACATCCCTGGGCCAACTAATGCTACTGAAAGTGGAATCTGTCCCACTAGTAATTAGAAAACTTAAAGAAATACGCTAAATTGCCAGCACTGCCTTTCATCAAACAGTATTACATTTCGAACTAATCACTTCAGCTCTCTATTTGTTCATTAGTTTACCTATACTTCATTAAAAATGAGAACATTGTTATTCCAATTCACATATGATCATATGCCTCACA
>NC_091549.1:20899294-20901794 GCF_042767895.1 Penaeus vannamei
TATTAAAATACCAACAACTAATCTTAGATTAAACCAGAAAAACTATTCAACAATTACCAACCAATCCTGCACTACTGTTGGTCATCTACATTGTCACATCTAATAGAAATGCATTAAGTAAGTTCGGCTACAGAGATATCAAGCATCTTAAAACACCAATGAAATCAATAGTAAAATCTTTCGAAAACAAATCATACAGACAATCAAGAATATAATTCCAAAATCCATGTGATTATTGCAAATTAAACAATCTCTTAATACATAACTAAAGCTGCGTTTGAGGACTTGCATTGTTATATAAGGGTAAGCGATAATCCAAATCCAGCAACTGAGAAAGAAATGCTGATAAAGTAAATGACTAAAGAACACTGATTTAGAGGTTCAATTCCCGAACTCTTTTTTTCGCAATCATTCCATCTTCTTACAATGTCAACTGGTAAGCTCCATATAGTTTTTTGTTTATAGATATAAGATTCCCTTGGCAACATCTTTCATTTCTTCTATAAGTAAACAGCATCATATTAAATATTTTTGTTGTTTTTATAAATCCCAAAAATATATGTCTATTTGAACCAATATACAGATCTTGTACATTTTTTTTACACTCCTATGACTGAAAATCAAAAAACATCCTATGTAATCACATCTTATAACCTATTAAATTGTTCATGGAAGGATTTCCCTTGGGAGTTACCTCATGCTACTGGAATGGCACATAACATGGTTAAGATTCCTAATATATGCTTGCAAGCAAACATAGAAAAATTATGATAACATACATGTGTAGGCACTTAATACACAACAGTATTTCAGCATAACTTAATATGGAATAAGTACCAGTAACTCACATTTTCAATTTTTCAGTTACAAGTAAAAGAAGTGTATTTTTTACTAACCATATTAGTGTACTTAGGCATGCTGGTATCCACATAATGTGGGAATGAGGTTGCATATGTTTAGAATAAAATATAAATGCAGGATAAAACTTTAATGTAAATGAAGAATGATAAAGTGACTCTTATTAAGAACCCCTATTCTGAGAGCAGCCTAATATATCTCTTTTGATTAAATGTACTTAACTGAAAGGACCAAAAGCAGAGTATATCTACACCGAATCAAGTCTGTTTGCTTTAATCTTAGAAGGGGACGAGTTATTTGAAGCTGAAGATGAGTTAAGATTCTGCTGTTTGGAGCAGGGTCATCATAAGCTAGGTAGCTTTATATCTGGGTGTGTTTACCTGCTCTGGGAGAGGATGGAAACTGAAGATACTACAATTAATAAAGCACTGGCAAAATAGATCATTGATAATATTGAAATCTGATATGTATATAAAAGTTATTTTCTTTTTGGCTGGCATAACAGTTGTGAACCATCTGCATACCAATTTACTATATTAATAGTGTCCCTGCACCCACATCCTAACACACTCATGCTAACTCTTAAAATACCTCTAATCAGATGCACTTCACATACCTTGCATCCCTCTCTGCAGAATCCATTAGCTTACTACAACCATACAGGGTATTCCTTGGTATGCAACACTACATTTTACCCTGAGAACATGATAATTAGATCCCATGCATGATGAGCTAAAGCTGGCATTGATTTATTACAAATGCAGAAAGCTGGTATTTATTTCATAAAGTAATCTTTGATGTGATATACTCAATAATATTAAAGATATCCCATAATTTGAACAGAGACATTCTACAAAAAAAAGAATGGGTAACCTTCTCATTAAGGAATCACACACTTACAGGACACAGTACATACACTATAGATACCCTTCCATCAGAGGTTCATATTCTGTATTATTTCTGTCATGGCCTAGCCAAAAATTAAAAGCTCTCCCATGAGTAGAACAATCTGGAATAAATATTTAAAAGTAATAACTTCCCTCATTCAATAAATTGACTGCATAATCCATTTTGGACCAAACACATTGACATGAAAAAAGAAAAGCAAAAAAGAAATAAGTAATAATGTTATCAAATCTACAGAATGCTAGAAGAGAAAAACCAATGCTAAAACATAACTAGCCTTAAAGTTGAGTTATATAAATCCCTATGGACATTTCAGCATTATCTATAATGCAATTACAGTTTGATAACATTCCCTTTTAACTGTTCTGGTTTACTTAAAACTTAAATTTCTTAATCCCATTATCCTATATCTACTCTCAAAATAAAATATGTAATTAGTATTCTGAATACGAAAATTTATATGTATTCAGAAATATATATCTTAGCAACATGCCAATGAAGCACAATATATGGTAATCAGTCAAACAATAAAACTTCTTACACAAAGTATTTTGGATTTAATAGGAACTAAAGCCACATTCAGTCTGATAAATGCATACGTATAGAGATGTAAACTCAAAACTGTATTTACAGATTGTATTTCATTATATTGTTAACCTCTTAAACAATAATAATAGAATTAGACATAACCAATAAGTAATGTAAATTAGTTAAAACAAAAAATACAATCATCTGT
>NC_091549.1:20906794-20918270 GCF_042767895.1 Penaeus vannamei
TTAATAAAGAAATATAAATTTTTTAAATCTGAAAAAAATACATGAAATGAATGATGATATCAGTTTCTTCTCATATAGCATGAGACTTCAAAAGCATAATATTTCCCATCATGACAACTTTGGCAGCAAAGTAAGAAATATATTAGCAGCAATTCTCCTTTTTTTTTCTTCTTTTTTATTCCAGTATATCACATTCAAGTCTTGACACCCAAAACATCAAACACAATACATGCTGGGATTCTATGACTACTAATACCACCACCTGACACTTTTACTACAAATATCTAGCGCTTAGCTTCAGCACACTGGAACATCTCACTCAAAAAGAAATGCATTGTTTTTCAAAATGTCTGGCCTCCTACATTCCTTTACAAAATAAAAGAGATAATGCAACCAAGCTTAAATTCATGACTAAAAGAGAAATGGAAAAAACACATCAAATAACTGTCAAAGCTCAATTATATATGAATCAGATAAATAAGAAAAACAAGCTCCATATACTGCATTACCCACCACATCAATTTTCTTGAAAATAATAACAATCTTGAAACTCTTACACAGTAGTGAATATAATAAATCAAAACACCCATTACTTGGTTTCGTCATGAGATTCAGCACAATCCAGTACCTTCTCAAGACAAATTTATTTTCTTTGTTGACCACATTAAAGATGCTTTATATCCGCTGAATTTCAAACAGCTTCACGTCTGTGTCGTACCATATTGGAGGATCAACATTTCTGAAAAGTAAAAGTTTTAAAATGAGAATTTACATTGACTCTTCTCTTTTTTAAGAAATCTATATAGAACACAGCAGACCATTCTGTAATACAAATTACCATAAAGAGACTGGTCTGGTAATATCATAATCTACCTCGTGCAAATTTACTCCCATTTGGCTGCTATCGACATCAGAACTACTGCCCTGTTCAATGGCGCAAACAGTAGGCAGAACAATTTGGTTTAACCACAAGATATTTGCTTACACTGTTGAATGGTCAAAGTTTTGGACCAAGTATGGTAGAGTAATGCAGCTGATGCACTCTCATATCTTCTTTTCCATACAAATGCTGAATATGAATAATTCCCACATCTTTTACAATCAGAATTACATCAAGTCATCCAACAGAAAGTATTTATCTATAACAAAGTAGAAAAATAATAATAATAAAACAATCAATTTCACCTAATGAAATTGGAGAGACAAACAGAGTAAAGAAATAAAAATAGCCTATTTTCATTACTGCCACCTTAGTTCTCTTGAAGGGACAGCTTTCAATGGCTGTAAGACTGAAATATAATTCACAACAAACTGAAAACTTTGGGATAGTTTGCCATGAAAAAACAATAAGATGATCCTTTACCTTAGATAAATGATGCCCCACATGTAAGTACGGAACCAGGTAGCAGTACCAGCATTGGCCTGGTATTTGCGAATCAAAATGGGATGAGGAACTGGCAGCAGTCCTACTAGAGTTCCGTGCTGCAGGAAACGCAGGATCTCACTTTCGTCTGTTAATCCCCTAGAAAACACAGAATTTATTCTTACAATTTAATAAACTCAGAACCATTCAAACATAAATACATACACAAGTAAATATATATATGAACAGATAGAGAGATAAATAAAAATGAGGATAGACAGGCATTACCCTATGACACACTGATACAAAACTTGTATAAGCTAAAAAGAAACAAAGAAGAAAAAGAAAAAATTTCAAACAACCAGTAGCTTCAAAAACAAAACACACTTATCAATGCAGATCTTCTCCACTTGTGGAACAAGCACTTGCAGCAACCGCATAATGGTCTGCAGGGGGAGCTTATTCTTCCAGCTGAGCACCCAGCCAGAGCTGGGCTGCCATTGCTGTGCCGAGCCTCCTAATGCTGAGCCTGCAGATTCTGATTGTGGCACTGACATGGTGCTGGGACCAGAAGAGTCAGACAGAGCTGACTTCAGTGATAGTGCAGGACTCTCAGGTCGGTTGGGCTGAAAAAATGATAAATAATAATATTGAAAAAGTGCATTTTTTCTCTCTCTTTCTGAAAGAGAATTGGAAAAAAATATGCTGAACTCATTCCTCTTATAAAAGAAAAGACAGAAACAATGTGAAGGAACTCTTTTCATAAAACTCTGGTTTGTGAAAACATACATGCTATCAGTTTCTCTGCAGGAAACATGCAGTGAAAGGTATTGTAAGGTTTGTTAGGTTTACAGGGCACTGAAATATGTAATAACTTTAAAAAGGGATAAAAAATGTACTGCAATGTACTGCGTGCATTACAATTTTCATACAGAAATAACAAATACACAATGTAAAATAATAAAATCCATTCTCTTTCTTTGCATTTAGAATTTCTGCTTTATAACCTCAGGTCAATTTCCATGAAACACTAACAATGTTGCTTGTAGTATACGTCACTTCACTTTTACTTTTAGGGTATTCATATCCTACACTAAATTCCTTAATCACTTATTATTATACAATGTTTCCATTCTAGTTCTTCCAAATGGAAAAGAAATTCCCATAAACTGTTCTATTTTCTTCTTATTATACCTTCTTATATATAGCACACACTCCATGAATGGACTTAAATCTCCTTGACTTGAAGGAAAAAATTAAGATATCATGAAAATATGCTCGTCTTACCTTTTCATTTTCTATCTTAATTTAACTAATGAATGTAGGTGATTGCTATACATATAAATACATCAATAGTGGCTCAGATTTTTTTTTTTCAACAAAGCATATTACCTACTTTTGTTAAATTTATGCAATCATAAATACATTCAGCACAACATGGTTCTATTTCTATGGGTGCACTATACATGTTAATATAATAAATTCAAGGCATATTAGTAGTTTGATGTTCAATTATTACAATTGAGCTTCAGTCCAATACTGTACATGCAGTGATATTACCAGTATACTAAAAAAATACAGTAAGTTAAAATAAAGAAGAAAAAATAATAAAATTAATTAAAGAACATCCATGAAAAAATAAACATTCAATTTATCAAAACTAAAACATTATCCACTTTTATACTACTTTTCACCTATTCACTTCACTGTTTTTTCCATATTGTTTCAAAGCCCATAAAAGATGGGTAAAGAGCACCAAGGCAGCCCTCTCAGGCAGGCAAAATTCCACTTGGCCCAAGATCTGGATGTAATATTATGCCCCCAGCTCTTCCCCATAAAGACACAATATCACACATCCCACCATTTAAGGATTAAGAATAAGCCATAAACTTGAAGCCACGTAAATTGACAATTATTCATAGAAATGCAGTGAAATCATCCCCTACTAATACAGCTTTAAGAAATTTGAAAGATAAATACACATGTCAATAAGTAAATAAACAAATAAATACAGTAAATAAATAGTACTAAAAAAAATATCTAAAGCTCTGTCAGCCAAAATACAACACTAAGACAGTAATCAAGAAATGCTATTCAGGGTACGGATGCAAAGGGATGCCTCGCACATGCTCCGTAACATACGATGTTGCCCACCATAGATGTCGTGAGGCTGAGGGGAGCCGGCTGGAGATCGGTCAGGAGGAGAGTTTTATTGTCCCCTTCGATCTCCTCAACCTCCCCCGGCCATCTGCACAGACTCTCCTCCCCTTCCACCTCACTCTCCTCCTGCATAACCGTAACATGTAGAGCTCAGGATGTTTGGGGATGGGAAGTCATGTATAACATAGCAACTTCAAGGTAAGGATGGTTAGAGGAGTGATGATATGGGACTTGAAAGGAGTGTGAAGTGTGTGTGGAGTCAAATATGGTTAATATATAAAAGTTCAAAGATGTGAAGATATGGTTGCACCACGTGTATGAACTGTCATTTTGGCTGTGTATAATCAATCAGAATGACAAAATAGCTACAATATAATTGACATATTCTAGGCTTCTTTCAGAGGAACCACTTGAAGCGTAATGTTGAAATGTATGTCAATAAATATTGTACATAATATGCATATTAAATTGGTATATTTCAAAACATTTAACAAAACACTGTGAAAAATTATTGTAAGCATAAATCACAATTCCTTGAATACTCAAGTATTCAATATGACATCCCTTGCTTTTTACCAGCCATCCTTGCCTGAGTGAGCTTTAGTGTGTCTTCACCACACTGAGTAAAACCACACACTTGTGCCCTTTTGTATTGTTATAGTATTCCATAACATCAACTAACAGTCAATACTTTCAATTTTTCTTTATCATTACTATTTTTAAAAGGAAAAAAAGAAAACATTTCCAAGTTTTGAATTTGGCGAAATATATAAACCTGTGAGGGATGCAAAGACAAAGTGGCACTTGTCTGCCATGGATGGGTTAAGGAGATATCACAAAGACTGCCTACTCCCTACATAAAAGTAACTGCAACTAACTAAGAAACTGAATGCTGTTCTGGTTACTAACTGGCTATTTCTAAAGTAAATTGTTCATATATATCAATACCAAAGGGGCATGTACTGTATCATCAATTGCTTTACACAATTAGTTATCTTTTTTTTTTAATCATAGCCTGTAAAATCCAACAGACAAACATAAATAGTTATGATGTAGTATATCCACCACACACAATTTCCTTCTTTCTCTACCAAATCTAAAATACCCAAAGCTGTAAACAATACCACCCACTTCTTGAGAGTCTGATAGCTAGGCAAAAGCTGCCAAATAGAAATGGAATACAAAAAAAATATGACAGCAAGTACAAAAGCATAGCATTCAAGATCACTTGCAGCTGCATATCTTGCACAATTATTTGATCTCCATGAGGAAAAAACATCAATTATTCTCATTTAGTAGACTGCAATACTAAAAGTTGATGGTAACTTTTTCCCTTCTTTTCTTTCCTTTTCTTTGAGATAAATTCTGGCATATCAAGACTAGAAATGCTACCACTTTTACACTAAGTAATTTATTCTTGGAGGCTGGGCATTCTGAAATGTGACCATATGATCCTAAGTTTGTTAATCTCCCATTTTTACATACTATCCTACATTTTTTTCTTTTACTGTTCTATAAAAAAATAACAATAAGCATTATCATTTTACATTACCTTGTCAGAAATCTTGAGCTCATCTACAGCTGGCAAGTTGTGGTCTTCTGTTGGTGGCTGAATACTTGTGCCTTTTGGAATGGAAGAAGTTGCATCACTCACATCCTGGGGAATGGTTTCTCCGATCGCTGCCGGAGCTACAAGAGATGTGGGTGACACGGGCCCTACCAAATCCCCATTAACAGTGGCCGAGGTTGTGAGTTCGTTTAGCTGCTGTGTGGTTGGGTGAGCTGATTCTTTCTCTGTCATTTTCTCTAATCCTGGAAGAAAAAAGTGAGCCTTTAGGTTATAGTGCACCCTCAGTTCAATATAAATACACAAAAATGAACACTGATAAGGAAACCTGAGTTGTAATCAGCCTCAGCAAAACATTTCAGTTGTCATTCCACTACCATGAGTCACACTAGCCTGGGTAACTTAGTAGCACCAATGCTCAGTGAAATGTGTCAAGAAGGGAAGTGTGTGTGAAATTGCACTTGCCTCACCTTGGGGCATTAGAGAATATTTTATAAAAGTGACATCATGTTTCTAGTTTTTAGCATTATGCAAAGTGTGATGACTGATTTCCAGATCAGTGAGATTGGGGCCTGTGCACAGTGAACAATTAATGGATATCTTTCTTTCTATTTGTTATCTTTTCATATTTTGGCAATATTTTTTATTTGAAATTCACTATAGACGTCAAAGCCACATAGGAAAATCTTCAGTAGGTATAAAGATGATATTTTTATCATAAAATGCAAAAATGACTTCCCTGATGATTGTGCTTTGGACTACAAGAGATGTCAATCTTTGTCTCTGAAACTGCATCATATTTTTTTTGAAATAATGAAAGACTAAGAACTGTTTACTTCTTAAAAAAAAGAATTATCATTATCATCTCAAGTTTTTACAATATCAATTACAACAAGTTCTAGTTGTAAATCACAGAAGAAAGGTGAAAGCTCATGCCATTTCTTTTTCTTATATCAAATAATGCACAACAATATTTTCCCACAAGTTTTCCTTCATGGGGTAGATTAAACCCCATTAAGATTACCTTTATACAATTAAACAGTGTTAACATTTGATGCAATACATATTTATATATAAATTGAAAGATAGATAGACAGATAAATAGAGAGGTAGGTAGAAAGACAGACAGACAGAGATAGATAGATAGATAGAAAGAAAGACAGACAGATAGAGAGAAGGACAGATAGATAGATAGATAGACAGGCAGACAGAAACTGATTAAAAGATAGTCAGATACATATATATAGATACATATGGATAATGATATAGATATAGATAGATAAAGCCATATATAGATATAGACATGAATGATCTCTCTACTTTAACCTTTAATCTAACCCATGCAAGAAGAGACACAGGGTATACACACATACCCATCAGACACCAGTCTCTCTCACCTGGCATAGCTGCAAGGGTGGCAGTCTTGGTACCAGGCTGAGCTGGCTGTGCAGGCTGTGCTCCTTCCATAGTCTGGCTGCCATGATGGGACTTTGAGGAGTGCTGTCGGACAAGTGGTCTCTTCCCTCGCTTATTGAGGGATTTGTTAATGCTACCACAGTCCGTTGGAAGGTTTGCTAGGGAGTGGAATACCTGCCGTTTCCTAATGATTGTGTAGACCAGGTTGCTGTTACCTGTTAGAGTAAATTTACAAGTATTATCCCATACTGTCCTATGAACACTGACTGACACTCATCATATTCTATATATTCAACCTTATCCCTGACAATCATATGCAAGCTGTAAAAAACTGTGAAGGGGACATGTTCAGTACGTGTTATAAATCTTGCACAGCCTTGAACAATCCTGCAGCAATACCCACCATCTCATCCCCTAAGCTATGCAAACACTACTTCTTCTTCATCTTTTATCCATTTATACCTGCACTTTCAAAAATATGTTTTTACATTGCATAATAAATATAAATTTTATTTCTTTACATGTAAGTTATTTGAAAGTAAAACCCTCTATTTTTTTACACTTTACCTAACCATGTGTGTGATACAGACATGAGAATAAATACTACCACAATTTTTCACATATTTGGTCAAAGTTTCCCATTTCTATTTATGTGAGAGGTAATATCTTCAGGTTTCAAGCTCTGGTTCGACGAAAATAATACGACAGAAAAACAAAAATAAGAATGGTGATAAAATACTTGAAATTCAAGAAAAAATGAAAAGTTTCCTATATTTGCAGTCGAGTTTCATTACCATATAACTAGCTCCTAAAATAGAACAAGTTATGACATTCCAAGGTCCTTAAGGGAACTATCTCCATGTCATAATCTGAACTGAATTCCTCACCATCAAACTGATACTGGATAATGTTGTTGAATGTTTCCAGAAGGAAGAAGACCAGATGGTGATGATGTGGTGCAGAAAAGAGGAACCAAGGGGTAGAAAAAGCCTCCAGGAGATGCAGTAACTTATTGGCAGCCACCATTGACATTGTCTTGATGTATGGTGACACTGCAAAATGCAAAGTGAATACCGAGTTAAATCACACACTATTTAAAGCAACTTCACAAATGAAGTAATAAATATGACACACAATCTTCGTTCCATATGCATGAAATAATTTTGTAGAGCCTTTCTAGTAATCATCATACTATACTTCATTCAGAAGAGGCTTTGCCCACTCTGTTTCACTCTGTTGGTAAACTTAACCCTGAGAAGCAAATCTAGGTTGGTTATGTGTTTACAAAGTCTTTGTAAACACAGTATATACATTCTATGATCTATTTACAACTTACTACAACATTTTTTGTATAATCATAAGAAAAAGGAGAGGCTACATACACATTTCAATTAAACTGTAAGAAACAATTACTTTATCATTTCTTCCTATACCCCCACCTATCAAAACTTTATAATGGCCTTTGTATTATTATATGTAGGAGTGTGACTGTACATTTGGATATAGGTATTAGTCTGGGTTTAGGTCTTCTCCTTATGTCTGACTGATTCACTCACCATTAACTAGGATGGTCAGAAGACAGTCAAAGAGGGGCTGGAGACGTTGATGGCCAGTCGTTATAATCTTGTGAAAGACGATGATCATAAGGTCTGCATGAGTACCTGTTGAGAATATCTAAGTTTCAAGACTAGATCAAAAGTACATCAGTTTCAACAATCAAAAGTCTGCATTAATTATCTAAAATTCATCATTAAGCCTAGTAATATTAAAATCAGCATAAGTCAGGGGCAAAACTAGATCTCCATATATATACATGTCATAATCACAGTAGGCTTGATAGTATTCATTCTTATCAAAAACCATTAACTCAAAAGAGAAGTAATGGTTACCAGGATGTCCTCTACAACTTCCATTTACCTTAGTAAAATGAACACCTACCTGTAAACACTGGTATATCCATGGGCATAGATGCTGTATAAGGTTTGTTAAGGCGAACACCAAAGTTTCTTTCTCCACTAAGCAGGAGGAGAATAAATACACCAATGTGCATCAGGCCCACTCTAGCTGTAGGTTAGAAATCATATACAGTATGTAGTTTCAGTTCTACAATCATATCAAGAATAAAATCCTTCTGTCAGTAATAGAAGAATTAACTCATTGCCATCACGGCAGGCTTGTATGTACATGCCTTGCCCATTGCAAGTTTAGATTATTAATTCTTTGCTCATAAATGGCTCTACAAGTACTTAATCACCAAAGAATCAATTAATAGTCCAACCTATCTCATCTGTTTCTTTGATTTCCAGAAATGTTCTTTTTCTTTGCTTTACTGGCATTGTTAATAATAGCATGATTATCATAATATTAGTAACAATAATGAAAGCATTAGAAAAAACACCTTATTCTGAAAAACTCAAGGAAATAAGAAATCAATTGAGGTCATGTGGGCCTTCTAACTGGCTCCCTGGTGGCTGAACACTTGTGGAGCCATTTACTGTTAACATTTTTCAAAAGACAAAACTACACAGGACATTACATATTCAGGCCGGCAATGTTTTAACTTCCATACTGATTGCTAGTAATATCTAATAATCATGTATATGATTTAGAAATCTGATTTGAGTAATATTCTCTACTAATGCTGTGTACATATAGTATAATAATGCAATAACAAAATTTTATGAAATATTAATGAACACTGACAAATATCAAAACATTTAAGTAATTCTTTTTTCAATGTTGCTTTAATCAATGCTTCCATAGGTCTATCACAAACAAAATAGGGTAAGAAAGTTTACTTACACTGGTCTGCTCGTGCATCATTGAGGTGATATAGTATGGGAACCAGAATATCTAGGACATCACTACTTTTTAGTACGTAGAAAAGGAATTTCTGAGAAAAAAGAAAATACAATTATATTTTTATAACGATGCTCTTTGTGTCAACCATTAGACATTCAAGGAACAGTTCCTTTCATACCTAATATCATTTCATCTACAAATAAGTTATGCAAAAATCATAGGGATCTTTATCACATGTTTAAGGACTAATTTACCTTATTATAATCACAGAACTTCCAGAAGAAAACCAGCAGCTCTTGGTGGAAGTTGACTTTCTTTGTGGAATGTGGAAGATATGTTTGCTGAAGCGGGTTGTTCAGGAGCCTTGTGAAACCACGCAGGACAAATGAGAAATCTTCCTCACGATGAATGCGACTCAGGTAATTAATGAAGAGATTATCTGGGACCGTTGCCTATCAAACAGAATATCAAAATCAGGGGGATGATGATGCAAACATTAAATATGGCTATTTTGAAATCTCTTATTTTATTATCAATACTCTATAGGCACTGGAAACAAAAATATTTCTTTGATAATCCTGCTCCTACCTCCTCCATTTCCGACAAAGCAGCAGTTACATCATGATCTAAAGTTGTAATGAGAATCTGTAGGGCCACCTCCACAAGTGGTTCTCGGGTGTCAGAGAACAACAAGTGGTTATAGGGGACACCAAATCCAACTGGATCATAACCGCAGACAATGTTAAGCAAGGACGTGAAAAGAGGTAAGGCATGGCGATTGTCAGCTGAGGTGAACACTGCGATCCAGCGATTTGGAGACTCTGTGCCATCTGAAATGGAAGAAATAAAACTGGCAATAAATATATACACTTTAACTGGGAATAAATAAACAGAGAAAAAAAGTGTACCAATAACATACCAACATAGTCAATACATTTAGGAAGTAAAGCTCACAAAAAAACTAGTGATATCAATTCAAGTAACTCATAAAGTTATATTTCTTACCTGAAGAACCACTGCACTACATTATACATATCTACAAACATGTTCATTATAAAGAGAGGTCAAACATATGTTTTTTTTACTTACCTGAAGAAGGCTGATAAATGCTCTGACTGAAGCATGTGAGGATGAGTTTGAGGATCTCAGTTCGGTTCAAGTCTTGATTTGGCACATGAGGGGGAGAATGAGCAAACCCCACACCAGCCTCCCAGATGAACTCACAACTGTCAATACTCTGAAGATCTTCATGTTTGTCCTGATTGTGAACAAAATCATATTCTTTAGTATCTGCCCATGTCAAACTTAGATCATAGCAACAAAAATCACAACTTTAGACTATCGAGTTTGACCGTAGGTGTTTGAGACATTATAATAAACACTGCTAAAAAAAAATAATAGTGAGCTTCAAAAATTGTCTCTAATGTCAAAATTCTCTGCTACTTTTTCCAACCAGAAAACATCGGTTCATTTCGGTCACCTTAAAACATCCTCCAGTCAACTTACCGGTCCAGACTTCTTATTTGTTGTAACTGTGAAATCAGGGCAGAACAGCAAATCCTAAAAACAAATAGAAAAAATTATAAAGCAAACCTTTAACTAAAAAATTTGATCAATGTCATCATCATAGCACATTTCCTCAAGTAATTCCCACATAATACACAAATGACAACATACACATAGGGCATGAATGAGGCTGTGAGCTAAAGGCATCGACTCTCCGTGGCCATCTTCCTCTCCAGCTGGAAGACTTGACCAAAAGAAGCCCCTCCAGTCTGGGTCCTCGAAGATATAGGGGATCACCCTTGTCAATATCCGCACAGCATTCAGCACTGTTTGATTTACAAAAATAAGTGTTAGTTTTAAAAGTAAGCCAAAAAATATATATATTTCCCAGATTTCCTTAACTTGTCTACATATTCTATACATGCATCTACAGGATTTTCTCTTGTAAAACTTCAAAAAATTGTTTGAAGATGCAATGCTGGCTTTTTTGTGGCTTAGTGTCATATAAAAAATAGTAGTAAATCTAGTTATTTCTTCTTAAAGTTTCTAGATGTAGCACAAAAGATTTTTTATTTATTTATTTATTTTTTTTTTTCTTATCTATTTTTTCTTTTATGAAACTGTAGTCTAGGCCAAGATAATACACTCTACTGATTTTCAAT
>NC_091549.1:20923770-20926270 GCF_042767895.1 Penaeus vannamei
ATTTCTTGGTAAAGATAATCTTAATGTAGGGGATGCAGTTACAAAAAGAGTAAAATCACTTTTAGGAATTAACATAATGCTGCCAATGGAGTTTAGTTTGTCAATTGTATTTACACATAGATGGTTCCACAACTGTTTATTCATTTGATTTTTTGGTGATATATCATTTTATTTTATAATGCTATTAGTATTATGAATATCACTCTAATCATTACAATGTTAACAATAATAATAGCAGCATCGACATCAATATCAATGGGAAAAGAACTGAAAAAAAGAAAAAAAAACAAGGGAGAATCAGGTGAGGTCATGAGGTCTACTGATTGACTCCTTGGTGGCTGAGCACTTGTGGAGCCATTATGTGTAGATACATTTCACAAAATTATGCTACAGTAAACATTACACTTTCCCAATGGCAATGGATTATCTTCTCCAGATCTTCTCACAGCTTAAATCACACTTTTTGTGACAAATCTGTCAAGGCACAAGACAGTATCTTCCATATTGTTATATCTATATCAATTGTAAATTTATACTGAAGGTCTCTGGCTATCTATTCAAATTGAAAAACTTATATTTTAATACCGCATTTGAAAATTTACTTCAGTCAACTTAAAGTGCTACACTTTTTCCCTAAACGTAAACATGTAACTTTTCATCAACAAAAAAAGAACTGTAGCATCAACAGTTACAAATAAATTTTATGACCAGTTATCTATAATCTTTTAAAAATATAACATCTGGCCCATTTTAGATAAAATCTTTTTTATAGCAACAAGTCCTTAGTTAGTAAAAATTTTATTAAATACAACTCATTTTCAACCTAATTTGCAGCCTATACAAAGGCACACAATCATTAAAGCTTGGTTCAGATTGCAGATACAAATGTTGTATATAACATTTAACTTTCATGCCTTTATTTGAAATAATGGAATCAAAGAGAAATACAACACACTTCCTACTTATGTATTCTTGGAATTTATAAATGAGAATGAGTTATTCCACAAGATATATATTTGATTTCGAACATGTAAAAAAAATATATCTTGCATTCTTGATTTATCCACTTTCATTCATACATTTATAACAAATTCTATTAATTCCTATTGCATGTCACAATCACTGGTGTTTAGGCAAACAATCGCTGACACGGAGATTAACTTCTATTTTCTTCTCGTCTATCCCAACTTCATTTTGGTCAACAGTTACAAACTTGACTGCACATGATGATGTTGCACGAGTGCAAACTCCACTGCTGAGGCAAATGTACACAGTAGCAGAGACAATGAGACTCAACTCAGGAACAGTTTCAGAATTCAGATTTAGACTGACAGGCACTTCTGTCACTTCTTGTAATTGGCCCTGAGATGATGGTAAAGATATCTGCTGATCTGCAAGACAAGAATTCTTATTAGCTTAATAAATCACATTAACAATGTTACCCCCCCCCCTCCCCAAAAAGAGTAAAATAAACACACTTAAAAATACCAAACCAATAGTAAGACTAAAAAAAGGATAAATCAACAATAGTTTCTGAAAGCATAATCCAACACCCATTTATACACAGACAGCAAACAGCTTTACAAACGCCCAAAAAGACAAAAAGGAAAGAGAAATGTCCACTTACTAGTCGTTGTTATGGTCCACTTATTAGGAGCACCTTTGTTAAGTTCAGCACCCTCAGGAAGAGTTAACACTAGTCTGAGGACAACCTGAGTCTCATGACCTCCAAGGACCATCTTTACCACTTCTTCCAGAGCAGCCTTTGGGTCTATTACATCTTGGCTTGAGCTGTCTGCCTCGTCTGTCAGTCTTACTCGTAACTGGAAACAAAGGATGTATCAATATTTTGTACAGCCTTTACATTAATATCAAACTTGGATTAGAACAGAAACACAGGGGTAGCTATACAGGGCATCTACAAAGAGCTATCAATTCTGAACTGTCAAAAAAAAAAACTATTACAGATTTCTCCTATCAGTCATAAATGTATTTCATATTCATAGAGAAAGGATGCTAATATCTTAATTCTATACAGGTCCAAAATCTTACTGGATAAAAATAATAAAAATAAAAACATTGACAAAATACCTACCTGCTTCACTGAGTTATCCTTGAGTGACAGCACTTTAATAGCATGATTGTTGGTGTCAGCAATGTATAAACTTGATCCATCTTCACTTGCACATAACCCTCCTGGCTCATTGAACTGTGGGAAAATGTACAGAAAAATATACATCAAACCATGCAACACTGATTGCTTCAACTATCCACTCATCTATCCATCTATCTATTTATCTATCTATCTATAAACTTGGTTGTTCTATCTATCTGTCTATCTATCTATAAATTTGGTTGTTATAAAAGTTTGGAAAATAAAGAACACCACTCAAACAGGTAATTTCTCATCTTAAAATTTCTGTGATGAGGTTAAATTGAATAAAATATTAGAAACTAGTAAAATTACAAATTGTGAATATGTCAGGCAAAATACTGATGC
>NC_091549.1:20938770-20948770 GCF_042767895.1 Penaeus vannamei
TCAAAATCCATACCGCAAACTACTCTCGAAAGCAGACAATCACAACACAAATTAACTAAAAATATACATATCGACAAACAGCTATTCTCTTGAAACAAGTATTGATGAATTTCCTACATACTCAAGCACAGATTTTCTAAAAGGTGGGAAAAATCATTTACCTAATATAAGGAGAGTAGGCCAACAAGCAATGCCAAGCTGAGTCCACATCTTTGCTTCGGCATCGTTCACCACAGGATGATGAATGTGGTACCTCTCAATGGCTGCCAAGATATTTGCTGATACACGTTCATTCTCACCTTTGGGATGGATATGGACTCTAACCCAAAAACAAAATAGGGAAAATCTGTATTTCACATAAAAGACTCAAAATTTTCAAAGCATTATTACTAATTTACAGTAGCCATACTTATCCTTAATTTGCATAAGGTTATTGCCTAAATACTCTTTCATTAATAATATTAAAATAAGACCATGGACTTCTCATAATTTTACCATCATGTATTCTATAACAAATACAATGTTTTTTTTATGATGCAAATCTTCAATTTCTATGTCAACAATACCATCTCCCCACCCAACAAACTTGATGGATCTACAGAAAACCTGGGTATTGGAAATTGGGGGAAACATTCTATATAATCCACATTTGATTTCTGCCTTACACAAAAATGTCAACTAAATTATTTTGCTAAAGTTTACTCAACCACATGGCATACTGTGTGCACATCAAAGTTGCCTCAACACTACAGCAGGGCAACCAACATCCTCCACATATAATCAGAATGGAAGGATTTTATGAATTTTCATTAAACTTCTTATGGGCGCATCACTAATGCAAGGGCAGGTGACATGATGTAGCGAGCGTGAGCGCTGAAAGGCGCGAATGAGCGGAGTGGAATGAGTGAGTGAGTGATGGTGAGCGATGGTGGAAAGGGCGAGCAAGTGTTGATGCGAAGGTGAGTGAAGGTGAAGAGGGATGGCGATGAGCGAGGTGAGCTGAGTGAGTGAGTGAAGATGAGTGAGTATATTTATAAAGTATATCTATATATATGCTTGAGCATATATATATATATATATATATACATATATATATATATATATATATATATATATATATATATATATATATATATATATATATATACATATATATATATCATACATATATATATATATTAATATATATATATATATATATATGTATATATATATATACATATATATATATATATATATATATATATACATATATATATATATATATATATATATATATATATATATATATATTTTTTTTTTTTTTTTTTTTTACACCAGCATTTATATAAATATAATTAACTAGCATTAAACTGTTTAGTATATAAAGCAGCTAGACTACTTTAACTACATAGTTTTTACTACAATACATAAAGCCTTTCAATATAGCAAAAATTCAAATTTCAAATGTTCAAATTTAGTAGCTACACACAATAAAGAAAAAAAATGATACATTGCTAACTTTTAGAGACGAAGAAACATAATGTATTCTTACCACAAGAACCTCCCCTTGCTCTGGAGGATGCTGTTCTTCTAGGGCCTCAAGATCAGGCAAAATGTGCATGCAGTTAATACAGCAGTATGTAAAAAAGTCAAGCACAGATATGCGGCCTTTGAGGTCCTGTGCATGTGTCAGAGCTCTTGATACGTTGAACCATTCCAATCCTGAAAGAAAATGAAAAAAATTATTATATTTTTCTTGGCCAAGTTATTAGAATTGATATGAAAATTATAGTTGCATATGACAAGAGTAAATGAAATATGAAATATGAAATATCATTAAGGATAAGAAAACCCCCCCACATATTTGACAAATCCATTATTTATACATCTACTTTCTCTCTCTCTCTCGATTCTCTCTCTTTCTTTCTTTTTCTTTCTCTCTCTCTCTCCATATAAGAAAGCCTTTTTGCATATTATGTCATGGAAAAGAAATGATCTAAGATAGAATTTAAAAAATAAAATAAAGGGGAAAAAAATGAAAACAATAAATTTCATATGGAATGACTTCATTTGTAATTCTTTACAGTACAGACGCACTTGCCAGAAACTAAGTCCCCAAATCCACGTCACAAACCCTATGAAACAATCTATATTGCCGTGGCTGGGCGCGCCATTTGGGTACTGCCTGAGAGGAGGGTTGATACCCCCCTGACACTCTTCAGGAAACATTGTCTTCACTTTGGTATCCTTCACAAGATAGAGCTGAAATTCAGGAGCACTGGGTGGACTTAGGCTGTGAGCACAACTTTCCATGATAATTTTCTTTTAATTTGTAGCATTACCATTTGTGTCTGTAGCGTTATACTTGTACTGACAACTAAAACTTTTTGTCATCTACAGGAATATCATCCCTAGCTTAGTGTGTCCGTACTGTAAAGATTTACCTTCTATATCAACTACAAGAATATGCACATCTACCCTATAGCTATGCCCTAGATTTACTAGTATTTGGAAATTTATGCCTCAAAAAGCAAGGATACAATATCGACCGACTAAAGTTCTTCATTAAAAATATTGTGCTAGTATTGGAATTTCTTAAACATGATGAAAACCATAAATGAATATACTACTGGGCAAGTAATATTCTGAAATTGTGAACTGGCAACCTGTCTGGATGACAGCCAGTCATCCACGGTTTTCAATTTCAGCTTGTAAAGATCTCTAATATGAATATGGAATCTATTGCTCTTAGATTTTTTTTAGGGTATAATTTAGTTTCACATATCATATGGTACAAGGTAATCTGTGCCAGTAACTGGACAGAATAACAAAAAAAAATTATACTTTTAATCTATGGTACTTAATTTACAAGTTGATAAAAAGAAAGGTGTGCAACATATACTTTGTTTCCATTTTCATAATGACTGCAATAAGAGGGAAAAACCAATGACACTGTTATAAAGAAATGGCAAAACACTCAAAGATACATGAAATAATCTGCGCAGGGAATGACTAGTGCCTGAAATTAAGATAACAGGTTGCAACAAAGAATGCACAGAGCAATGGCAATAGGGTTGGGGTGCCAGGGCAGAGTTCCTAATAGGGATATACATAGGCTGAGGGAGGCTTTGGGTGTGGTGCCCCTTAGTTAAGGTTTTTGGTTTATATGGCAATATTTGTGGGTTCCCAGGAGTGGCTGGAGTAAAAGGGACTTACTCTGAAACGGGTGCTGTCACTCTGTAAACAGTTACTAATACTTACATTTACATCATTTGCAATGGAAAACGACTAGATTCATGCATATTACACCATGATTAACAGAAACAGGATATAAACTGTAATGTGGGATGGCTGTATGACACCAAACAAAAATTGCCTTACTTACAATCTAAATCTACTTGCAAAATTATCTTTAAAAAAAAAACACACCGTAACATTTTTAATCCTAATTCATAATTTAGGATTAAAAATGTTACAGTGTGTTTTTTAAAGATAATTTTGCAAAACAGATTTTGATTGTAAGTAAGGCAATTTTTGTTTGATTAATCTGTGTCCATATTACAGTTCTTATCCTGTTTCTGTTAATCGTGGTGTATATGCATGGATCTAGTCGTTTTCAGTAAATGATGTAAATGTAGAGTATTAGTAACTGTTTACAGAGTGACAGCTTTCAGAAGTAGATCCCAACATAAACCAAGGTACAACTATTGACCTATGAACTCTGCCCCGGCACCCCAACCCTATTATACTCTATTAGGCTAACTGTCTCTGCAACCTAACATCTTCAGGCATAGTGGGATTATTTCATGTATCTTTGAGTGTTTAAATGCATTTCTTTATAACAATTGATGTTAGTTTTCCCTCTTATTGCAGTCATTATGAAATGGAAACAAAAGTATATGTTGCACTGCCCTCTTTTGTCAACTTGTAGGTAAAGTACCATAGATTAATAGTATAATTTTTTGTTATTCTGTCAGTGCAACAGATACGTTGTACGATATGTGAGCTAGAATAAAATCACAGAGCAATAGGTCCGTATTCTATTAGAGATCTTTACAAGCGAAATTGAGCCGTGGATGACTGGCTGTCATCCGAACAGGTGCCAGTTCACAATTTCAGAATATTACTTGCCCCCTATTAATATTATTTATGGTTTTCATCATGTTTAAGAAAAATTCCCAATACTAACACAATATTATTGAAAGAGAAACTTTAGTGGGTTATTATTATATCCTTGCGAGTGATTAAAAATTTCCAAATGCCTAGTAAATCTAGGGCATAGCTATAGAGGTAGATATTATATTCTTGTAGTTGATATAGAAGGTAAATCTTTACAGTACGGACACACTAAGCTAGGGATGATATTCCTGTAGATGACAAAAAGTTTTAGTTGTCAGTACAAGTATAACGCTACAGACACAAATGGTAATGCTACAAATAAAAGAAAATTATCATGGAAGGGTTCATCTCACGAATAAAAATTTGAATTTCAATATCTTAGGGAAGAAGTGCAAAGTGAACCTGCAATTGTTCCCGAGAAATTAATGGGGTTCCCCCCTTTTTGTAACTACATCAATATAGATTGTTTCATAGGAGTTTTGTGACGGGTTTTGGGTTGGTTTTCGTCTGGTACTGTAAGAATTACAAATGAAATCATTCCATATGAAGAATTTTATTGTTTCATTTTTTCCCCCCTTTTTTTATTTTTTAAAATTATCTTTTAAAGGATCATTTCTTTTCCATGACATAATATGCAAAAAGGCTTTCTTATATGGAGGGAGGAGAGAAAAGAAAAAAAGAGGAGATCGAGGAAAGTAGATGTATAAATAATGGATTTGTCAAATATGTGGGGGGGTTTTCTTATCCTTAATGATATTTCATATTTCATATTTCATTTACTCTTGTCATATGCAACTATAATTTTCATATCAATTCTAATAACTTGGCCAGGGAAAAATATAATAATTTTTCATTTTCTTTCAGAGGTTGGGAAAATGGGGTTCAGCGTATCAGAAACTCTGACACATGCAGGATTACTCCAAAAAGGGGGCCCACATATCTGTGCTTGATATTTTTATGTTATTAACTGCATGCCTGATCTTGAATGGAGAGATTTGGCGTCCTCCAGAAAAGGGGAGGTTCTTGTGGTAGAAAAACATTATGTTTCTGCGTCTCTAAAAAAGTTAACGAATCTTGTCATTTTTTCTTTATTGTGTGGTAGCTACAAATTTTTAAAATGTTTGAAATTTGAATTTGCCTGTTGAAAAGGCTTTATATATTGTAGTAAAAACTATGTAGTTAAATGTGAGTATCTCTTTGCTTTTTATACTAAATATAAGTGTTAATTAAATTTATATAAATGTAGTGTAAAAATATATATATATATATATATATATATATATATATATATATATATATATATATATATATATATATATATGTATATATATATATATATATATATATATATATATATATATATATATATATATGTATATATATATATATATATATATATATATATATATATATATATATATATATATATATATATATATATATATGTATATATATATATATATGTATATATATATATATATATATATATATATATATATGAATATACTTTATAGTCTCACTCACTCCTTTTCACTCCTCCTCTGCTCATCACTCCTCGCTCGCTCGCGCTCCGCTCCTCCGCCTCCCCTCCTTTCCTCTCCTCCCTCCCACTCATCTTTTTTCCCCCCATGCCCCCCCCCCCCCACCCCCCCCCACCCCACCCACCCAGCGCACGTGTGTGCACCCCAAAAGGAGGATTTAATAATATAATCCCACAGATTATATGTGGAGGATTTTCCCTTTTGTAGTGTTGAGGCAACCCCGATGTGCACACATTTATCCATGTGGTGAAATAAACTGTGAAATAATTGAATTGTTTGACACAATTTTAACAAAGGGCCCCGAAATCAAATGTGGATTATAATACAATTTCCCCCAATTTTTTGGTTTTTCTGTTTCCAGATTTGTGGGGGGGGAACATAAAAATTGAAGATTTGTAAAAAAATTTTATTATAATCACGATAAATGCAATGAAATTATGGTCACTTTGTTTTATTTAAATGAAAAATTATTTAGAGCATCTGCTACAAGTTGGATGGGCCATCTTTTTAAAGGTTTAACAGTCTTTTATGTGAGAGGCCAAGGATTTTGGGATTTTGTTTTGGGGGGGTTTGGAGTCCATTTCACGCAAAATTTGAATGAGAATAATTATCATGAAATAATATCTTGAAAAAACCGTGAGGGTACCCACATTCATCATCCTGTGGTGAACGATGCGAGTAAGAATTTCTTTGGCGTTGCTGTTTGGCCTATATTATATTAGGTAGATACCCGCCTTTAGAAAATCTGTGTTATTGTAGGAAATTAAATCTATTACTTGTTTCAGAGAATAACTTTGTTTTGTGCGTGTGTGCCAATTTGTGTTGTGATTATCATTCAAAAATGAACTACCAGTATGATTTTAATTTGTCCATATATATTAGACTAATAGAAAATCTAGCTGAGTATTTTTTCTATTAGCTTGGTTTTATGCAGAGGTAAAATGTGCTTTCCAGATCCCAATGGCCATCCAATGTTTATACTTGGGAGGGGAAAATTTGAAAGAATTTGTCTCAGTTGTATGTTGACTGTATGGTGGAATATTTCTCCAGCAATGGGTATGATATGTGCTTTGCTGTTGTGCATTTCATGATCAGGAAGTATTTTTGTTGCTCAATAATGAATTTTGTGTAAGATTTGGATTTTAACGCTGTACACGATTTAGATGCAGGTCTTTTGAGTAATTGTTAAAACAAATATAAAGTGAATCTATACATCTTTTAAAAAAGGGATAATCAACTATCGAGTTTTAGTGGAGAGGAAAATCATGGTGTCTTCGCATATTTTGGGAAAAATACAAATTTCCCACGTAAACTACAAAGAAAAAAATGTATTGATTGTATTTGCTTTATATTTCATCATTTTTAAAGTTAAAAGTTGATTTTTTGGAGTTTATCCCAAATATACAATTCCCATAATCATTTTGCAGCAACTGGTTCTGTGTTTAGCTTTACCCAGAAAAAGTACGAACATTCCCGATGAACTGTTGTGTTACTGGGCATAACAGAATTTTTGCGACAGATAAGATTAGGTAATGTAAGTATGAATTACTTATTTTTAGTATGATAAGATTATTTTATTTATTTTATTTATTTTTTTTATATCAGGCCGAAACTGAGAAAGGGCAGAGTGGACAATCCTATCTTTGACTGTTGTCTGTAAATGTCTTTGATCTCCTTTTGCTCTTTGATGAAATACTTTGCTTGTTGCAAATGAAATCCCAACAGAAGGAAAGGCCAAAAGTATCATCATCTGCCTGGGGAAAACCCCTACGAGAAGATTTATATTTTTCAAACGCAGCAATGGTCACTAGATTTACTGCTCATTCTTTTAGTAGAACAACCCTTTTGATAATTATTATTTAAATGATTGCTAATATTTTTCTAGTGAGCAAATTTAATAAATTTTGTAATCCAAAAGGCGGACTGCGTGACCAGTGTTGAGCCTACGATAGGATACCCTATAGCTCATTCCTTTGTTTCAATGAAAATTCGGGATTTTATGAAAATATGAATAAAAAGGAAAACAAATTTGTTTTCTTTTCTTCTTTTGCCGATTGACAAATGCTCGAAATTTAGGGTATTTATATAACTTGCTTTTTTAACAGCATTTCGATATTTCATTAATGTAAGAGAAAATTGTGATTCCAGCATTCTGGGTATGTGCTTACTTTTCATTGATTAATCTATATTAACCTTCATATATTGATTAAATTTTCTGAGGAAAATTTTAACCTGAGTCTAGCAAATGCGGATTATAAATTTTAAACCGCAATCTTGTGTTACTTCTATGTGATGTTGAAATGTTTTTTAGGCCTTGGAAGTCTTGTTTAATGACATTTTAAGCCAAAAAAAAATTATTATACAGAATAAAGTGTTTAAAATATGATATTAAATAGAATATATATATCTTTATTAATGAAGAATATTACGGGTTTCTTATAGTAGTCTGTTGAATTAGAAAGTAAATGTAAATGTCTTGCTGTTTATATACATTAGAACAAGTACAGTGGACCTGTTAAATGAGAAAGGTGATAAATATAGGTGATGTGTTATGATACATAAAATTGCAGATATGCAGAGAAAAGTTCGAGATAAATGGACTGTCTTACCGCCCAGAAAAAAAAATTCCGGCCCCGGTTTAAATTTTTTATTTTCATGACTGTTTACTAGTGTATTGTATATGATATTTAATGACTTTGGAGGTTATTATATATATGTTGATTTTTTTGTTTTAGATTTTGATAAATTACTTGCGAAAAAATTTGTGGGATCTGGAGAACAAGAGGATGGCAGATGGGAACAATTTTCGCCTGTGCAAACTCAACCTGGGGGGGGTTTTACCATTCTTCAAATGTTATATTTGTAGCTGATCCGGAAGACCATGCAATAAAAGGCAGGGTCTCTCTCTCTCTCTCTCTCTCTCTCTCTCTCTCTCTCTCTCTCTCTCTCTCTCTCTCTCTCTCTCTCTCTCTCTCTCTCTCTCTCTCTCTCTCTCTCTCTCTCTCTCTCTCTCTCTCTCTCTCTCTCTCTCTCTCTCTCTCTCTCTCTCTCTCTCTCTCTCTCTCTCTTTCTCTCTCTCTCTCTCTCTCTTTTCTCTCCCCTCTTTATCAATCTGTTTCCCCTCTTTCTCTCTGTCTCTCTCTGTCTCTCTCTCTCTCTCTCACTCTCACTCTCACTCTCACTCTCACTCTCACTCTCACTCTCACTCTTCTAATCCTATCCTCTCATTCACTCTCACTCTCCCTCTCACTCTCACTCTCCTCTCCCACTCTCTCTCTCTCTCTCTCTCTCTCTCTCTCTCTCTCTCTCTCTCTCTCCTCTCTCTCTCTCTCTCTCTCTCTCTCTCTCTCTCTCTCTCTCACTCACTCATTCATTCACTCACGCTCTCTCTCTCTCTCTCTCTCACTCACTCACTCACATACTCACTCTCTCTGTCTCTGTCTCTGTCTCTGTCTCTGTCTCTCTCTCTGTCTCTCTGTTTCTCTCTCTGTCTCTCTCTCTGTCTCTCTGTCTCTCTCTCTGTCTCTCTGTTTCTCTCTCTCTCTGTTTCTCTCTCTCTGTTTCTCTCTCTCTGTTTCTCTCTCTCTGTTTCTCTCTTTCTCTGTTTCTCTCTCTTTCTCTGTTTCTTTATCTCTTTCTCTTTTTCTCTGTTTCTCTCTCTGTTTCTCTCTCTCTGTTTCTCTCTCTCTGTTTCTCTCTCTCTGTTTCTCTCTCTTGTTTCTCTCTCTCTGTTTCTCTCTCTTGTTTCTCTCTCTCTGTTTTCTCTCTCTCTGTTTCTCTCTCTCTGTTTCTCTCTCTTGTTTCTCTCTCTCTGTTTCTCTCTCTCTGTTTTCTCTCTCTTGTTTCTCTCTCTCTGTTTCTCTCTCTGTGTTTCTCTCTCTCTGTTTCTCTCTCTCTGTTTCTCTCTCTCTGTTTCTCTCTCTGTGTTTCTCTCTCTCTGTTTCTCTCTGTTTCTCTCTCTCTCTCTCTCTCTCTCTCTCTCTCTCTCTCTCTCTCTCTCTCTCTCTCTCTCTCTCTCTCTCTCTCTCTCTCTCTCTCTCTCTCTCTCTCTCTCTCTCACTCACTCACTCACTCCCACTCCTCCTCCTCCTCCTCCTCTTTCACTCACTCACTCACTCACTCTCATTCTTTTTCTTTCTTTCTTGTGTATGGATGGTTTTGTTTGTTTTTGTCTATACATATTTTGGTTCCTTTTTACGAATGTAACTTTGTTTAGGGATGTAGTTTGAATGATGATGACACAGAATTGTCACTAGCATACTTACGGTAGAGTGAAAATGAAGCATTATAAAGAATGCATGGTTTTTGTTGATCTCTCCTTCATTTCTTATCACAAATTTTATTGAACTTTATTTGAC
>NC_091549.1:20962237-20964737 GCF_042767895.1 Penaeus vannamei
TTCCCCTTTCCCCATTTCTCTCCCCCCCTTCCCTTCCCTTTTTTTCCCCCCCTCCTTCCTTCCTTTCCTCTCTCCCCCCTTTCCCCCCTTCCCCTTTTCTCTCCCTCCTTCCCCTTTCCCTTTTTTCCTCTCTCCCTCCTTCCCTTCCTTTTCCCCTCCCCCCCCCCCTTCCCTTTTTCCCCTCCCTCCTTCCCTTCCTTTTTTTCTCTCTCTCTCCTTCCCTTCCCTTTCCTCTCCCCCCTTCCCTTCCCTTTCCCCCTCCCCCCTTCCCTTCCTATTTCCTCTCCCTCCTTCCCTTCCTTTTCCTTCTCCCTCCTTCCCTTCCTTTTCCTCTCCCTCCTTCCCTTCCTTTTTCCTCCCCCTTCCCTTCCCCTTTTCTCTCTCCCTCCTTCCCTTCCTTTTTTTTGATCGAAACAGGAAGGTAGCTTCAAAATGAGTCGTTAATCCTTATAAAAATCTTTGATCCTGAATGAGCCTTGAAAAAATTATGGTTCATTTATTTTGAAATTTATCAAATATAACTTTGAATAGATTGGAAAAATTTTTGTGTTCAGTTTGTATAAAACTTTTTGCAAACTGAACTGTTCAGCTGGGAAAAAAAAAGAAATATTTGTTCAATGTATTATTTAATTTGAGTGTAAAAAAAACCTGGTTGGTTTAATAAGTTATTTGTTAAATTCCTTTTTTTGAACTACGATAAAATAAATGGTAATTTTTATGAGAATTGGATACAGGATATTAGGTTGGGGTCATTAAATTAATAAATTTATGCTTTATAAAAAATTTATTATTGAACGATAAAAAATAAAAAATGTTACTGAAATATCTAAAAATCAGTATTCTTGTCTCCCCTCTAATGATGATATAATGAAATGGGTGGTGATGGTGTGATGATGATGATGATGATGATGATAATTATTATTGGTAATGGTGATGATTATTTATTAATGTTATTATTATATAAATTTTTTATTATTATTATTATCATTATTATTATTATCATTATTACTATTATTATTATTATTTTTTTTTTATTATATTATTATATTTTTATTATTTTTATTACTGTTTTTTATCATATATATTATACCAAAATCACCATATAATGATGATGATGATGATGATGATAATAATAATAATAATAATAATAATAATAATAATAATAATAATAATAATAATAATAATAATAATAATAATAATGAAATGATAATAATGATAATGGTAATACTAATGACAATAATGATTATATGGGAACAAGATGTAATTAAAAGCTAATGATAATAGTTATAATGACAATGTTTATAACAATGACAATAAAAACATTAAAACCCCCCATGAAGGCGAACCCCGGGCCCCCCAAATGAAACGGCACGCTAGATCCTATTGTACCCCAATAATTTTTGTTTTTTTATATTTAAACAAAAGTCTCTATCACTTTCTGTGGTCGAAATGATAATAGTGATGCTGATGATGATGATGATCATTATTATTATATTTCATTATCATAATCATTACCATTATCATTATTATCATTTTATTATTACGATTATCATTTATTTTAAATTGTTGGTTTATTATTGTTGCATCCTAACGTCATGTTATTGTTTTATTCTTCTATTATCATATTATTATATTATTCTTTTTATTGGTATTTTAATTTATTACTATTACATAATGATGATGATGATAATGAAATTTTTTTTCTTTTATTCCTTTTTATTATTATTATTGTTATTATTATTATTTATTATTATTGTTATTATTATTATTTATTATTATTATTTAATTATTTATTATTATTTATTTATTTATTATTTATTATTATTATGTTATTATTATTATTTATTTATTTATTATTATAAATTTTAATTTTTAATTTAGATTTTTAAATAATAAAATAAAATATAATAAAATAAAATAAAAAATAAAAAAACAAAATTAAAATGAAAAAATAATAATAAAATAAAATAAAATAAATTTTTTATTTTTTATATTTTTTAATTTTAATTTTAATTATAATTATTTTTATTCATATTACTTATTATCATTGTGATTATTTTATTATCATTATCATTGTTTTTTTTATTATTTATTTTTGTTATTTTTTCTTATTTCAATTTTTTTTTTAATTATTACCTTTATTTATTTTCTTCCTTAGTTTATTTTTAAATATTATAATTATCATAATTAATATGATTATCATTATCATCGTCATTATCATTATTCTCATTATTATTGTTAATATTGTTATTATCATTAGTAGTAATACTATTATTGTTAACACTGTCATTACTGCCATTGCTATTATCATTATCACTGTTAGTATTGTTGTTATCATCATTATCATTATTATGATTATTATTATTACTATTGTTATTATTATTATCATTACTAATATAATCATTATCATTATTATTATTGCTATTGCTATTACTGCCACTATTATCACTATCGTTATCTGTATTAATAGTCTTATTCAGTAATTTAAACATGTGGGAAA
>NC_091549.1:20979737-20984737 GCF_042767895.1 Penaeus vannamei
CCATCATCATTCTCATGGTTATAATGATTATTATCACTTCCATTACTATAATTATTATTATTATTGTTACAATTATTATTTTTGTTATTATTATTATTTTTATCAATATGGTTAATCCTTTTATTCATATCAATTTGGTTATATTCTTTGTATTTATTCTTTAATATTTTGACTGACTTTTAACTGAATTTTGATTCAGTTTACCTGAATTTGATTCATTTTATTTGGATATAAATTGTTTTTAATTTAATTGTTATATTCTATTAAAATTAGTTTGATTTCTAATTTATTTTGATTTAATTTAATTTCATTTCATTTCATTGAATTTTACTTTATTATCTTATCTAATCTTTATTAGATTCTATTTTTTGTTTTTATTTTCTATGCATTACCTATTTTCCATTCATCATTGTTTATATTATCCTTATTATTGTTATCAATATTATTATCATTATTTTTTATCATAAATATTGCTGTTACCAATATCAACACTATTACTATTATAAGTATTGCTATTACTATTACTATCATTTTCATTATTATTATTATTTTCATTATTATTATCATTATCACTGGTATCTTTTATCATCATTATCAATATCATAATTGTTCTATTGTTATTATCATTAATAATATTCGTATCGTTGTTAGCACCGTTATCATCTTTCTATTTTATTACATTTTTTTGTAATATTACAATTATCATCATAATTTTTATTATTGTTATTATTTCCTTTTATTATCATTACGAACCTTTTTCCTTTTTATTGTTAGTGTTATCATTACCTGATATTGTCTCTTATTATTATTACCATTATCATTATGAATTTTACTGTCATTATAATTATGTTTTTTATGATCACTTTCATTATCAAAATTGATATCATTATCATTATTTCTTCCACTATCGTTATTCGTATTATTATATTCTAAGAATCATCATCATTAGTTATAGTTGTATTAATATCATTGTTACTATCTTTATCATTATTATTTTCATCATCACTATTATCATTATCATTGTTAGCATTAATTACTGTCATCATCGTTGCTTTATATCATTCTTTATTATCATAATTCTTGTCATTATTATTATAATTGTTATCATTATCATTATCTTTATCTATATTTCATTATTATTAATATGACTATTATCAACGAACTTCGCTGGTCTTCTTTCTTTTTTGTGTGATTTTTATTCATAGCAGGAAGTCGTAGTTTTTTAAATTTTTCATAGGCTTGTTTTATTTTTCCCTGGTTTTATGCTACTGTATTCAACTTTTGGGTTTAGCGATTTTTTAAAGCCTTTTGCTAAGACTCCGTGCTCTGGATTTGTCAGTCAGACTCTTCGCTTTGGAAGTTCTTACCTTTACTTTTTGTGTGCGGCAGTTTTAGTTATTTTTTCGTGCCTAAAGCGCATACTCTTTTACATTTTTGTAATTGAAGGTTTTTCATTTAATTTTAGTAGTTTACTCTGTGGCTAAGCTGAACGGAAAGAGAATATCACTCTGGAACGAACCCATATAAATGATTCGGTTCTCACCCCACGCTACCACTTAAGGGAATTTGACCTAACACGGGTTAACCAGACCCTTTGCACCTGTATCCCTCGCCAGCATTAAGGGAGGTCAAGACTTAATGTATATTCACTGACCTGAGCTGGAACGGGACCCCTGGGTTTGGCGGGAATCGCGCTACAGCAGTGGCTTTCGGTGGCTTTTTGCGATTGAATGTTAAAGTGAATGGTTTATCACTTTCTGATGTTCCGACGTGCAGTAGTGTACATTTTCATGTCATGCAAGCTTTTTAAGTAGTCGTTGGTCAGCCTGTAATTTCTCTTTTACTGTCTTGTGTATGTTTTGCTGCATTATTCTATTTTACGTTTTCAGGGTATTTAGTTTTACCTTTCTGTATTCTTTTAGAGCTTGGCCTTTTTCTTTGTTTTTACCTTTTCCCGTTCAGAGTTCGATTTTTAAAATGATTAACTGCCGTCTCTCCTGGTTTATTTTGCCGTGGATCACATAGTTTTCATTTTCCTGTATTAACCCTTTTATCCCCAGACGGTTCAGTTTCGTGATTAAGCGTCTTTGCTTTGTGCAGTATCTTTCGTACACGAACTGTGGTTTCTCCGAGAACCTGTGTGATTATCAGCCTTGTGTTGGACATATTTTTGTTTGGATGCCTGCTCCTACACCCATGAAACGTGCCCAAGACCAGATATTCAAGAGCTCCGTCGCCAACGCCAACAGCAGGCCATGAACTAGCAGAGGTCCGTGCTAGAGCAGCAATTGTATCCAGTGCGGCAATAAATGTTTGACCTACAATCGTCCCTGAGGCAGCAGTTCCAGCGTAGTTCTCGACCTCTGTGTCACTGCTTAGGACATCCCTCGCCGCAGTCGTCCAGCATGCCTTTCTCCCTAAAAAGAACCATTAGAAAGTTGGATTCGTACAATCGAGACTATCGTGAAGTCTCTCACGACCTTACCTCTTTTGCTGTCTTCTTTCTTCTCTTCCCCCTCTCTCTTTTTTTTTTCCATTATTCCCCTTTTGATTCCTACCTATCCCCTCCTACTGCCTCCTCTTTCTTTCTTTTCTCCTTCCCTCGCAACTTCCGGCCTCTCTTTCTCCTTCCTATCTAGCATCCTTCCTCCTCCTTCCCAGTCTCACACCTTTTACCGTCTCCTCCTCTTCCTCATCCTCTACCCTTTTCCTGCTTCCTCCCCGTTCTCCTTCTTGTCCACCCTCCAACCTTCTCCCTCCCTCGCTCCCATCCTCCTACCCCCCCCCATTCCTCCACACCCTCCTCCCTCCTTCCCCCTCCGCTCTCATTCTTTCTCCTACCTTTCCTCCTCCCCATTTTCAAGCATCAATAAACACTATGACCCTGCATTATCACGGGCAGGGGCTGGTAAAGCAGAGGGACCTAAGAAGCCCAAAAGACGCCAGCTCGTACCACGAACATCACATCGAAAAGCGTGGATCAAGTGTCCCGCTTACACGAGACATCCACCATTCTTGAACTGCATGCACCGAGCGCCTAAAATGAAAGTATATATTAATTACATGTTTTATATTCTATTTGACATATCCAAGGATCTTGTTAAGCACTTCGAAAGCCATATAACCCATTTCAGAATAGATCAGGAGCAACATACTAAAGATTGTCCTTTTTTTTATCCTTTCATATATTTTTTCCTTTGATGGGGAGACACAGGCGGAGACACGCTTGGTTAAGCTCGCAGACGCCATCCTCGAAGTGCAAGAAACTCAAGGCTAAGACCACTGTCATTTACCCGCTCTGAGACCATTCTCTCTCTCTATCTTTCTTTCTTTCTCTCTTTCTTTCTTTCTTTCTTTCTTTCTTTCTTTCTTTCTTTCTTTCTCTCTCTCTCTCTCTCTCTCTCTCTCTCTCTCTCTCTCTCTCTCTCTCTCTCTCTCTCTCTCTATATATATATATATATATATATATATATATATATATGTGTGTGTGTGTGTGTGTGTGTGTGTGTGTGTGTGTGTGTGTGTGTGTGTGTGTGTGTGTGTGTGTGTGTGTGTGTGTGTGTGTGTGTGTGGTTTAGATCTCTATAGATTTCTTTTCTTAGATTTTGGTTAATGATGTTATTGTATTATCATTTTATATATTTTATTATTGGTGCTATCATCAAAATCATCTTCATAATCATCATCACCGTTGTCATCACCATCAACATCATTCTCATCCTCATTTGTTAATATTATCATTAGCATTTTCATCATCCGCATTTCCTCCTTAAGAAGCTACAAAAAAAGTATTCGCCCTAATATTCGTCATTATCATCACCATCATCATTAGCTTTGGCATGAATACCCTCCCAGTCCTATTCACTAAACACCCTTCGTTCTAACGGATTCGAAAGCCTTCCCTTTTTTATCAACAGCTTCTGACACCTGACACATGGCTGCCAGACGTCTATGCGGTTCCCTTCGCCCAGGCTGTCACTCGTCATGACAGGAACTCTGAGGCTGAGTTAATTAGCTATGACAGCCAGATGACACGGCTGTCTCCTCCTGGAAGCGGCGAGAGGAAAGGGGGATGTCTAGGTTTGCGTTTTGGTGTTTGTTTGTTTGTGTGTTTGTGTTTGCGCGCGTGTTTGGGTGTGTTCGTGTGTGTTTGTGTGGGTATGTTTGTTTTATCTTTCAATTTTTTGTATGGATATATTCGATATGTACTTGTGTGTATCTGTGTGAGTGTGAGTGTGGAAGTGTATATGTAAATGTATACATAATATAAACGTATTCACTGAAAAGGGTATTATCGAGTGAGAACCTTTGACTGATATTTTCTTTATCAAATTATTTGCTGAAGTCTTGTGTCTTTGTTGTCCAGCCTTGACTTGCCAGGTTCTAGTAACTTCCTTTGCTTCTCTAACTGCCATGGTCAACGTTCAAGTGTTTCACTACCTGGCCCCACGACCAATAAATGCAGAATTTTTGTCATCATCTTTCTTCTGATTTTTCTCTCTCTCTGTTTCTTTCTCTCTCTCTCTCTCTCTGCTTCTCTCCCTCCCCACCCATTCTCTCTCTCTCTCTATCTATGTTTCTCTCCCTCTCTCTCTCTGTTTCTCTCCCTCCCCACGCCGCTCTCTCTCTCTCTCTGTTTCTCTCCCCCTCTCTCTCTCTGTTTCTCTCCCTCCCTCTCTCTCTCTCTCTCTATCTATCTATCTATCTATCTCTATCTCTATCTATCTATATATCTCTCTATCTATCTCTAAAAAGAAAAAATCACAATTAGGACATGGACTTTTCAAAACTTTAATAACGAGGAACAAACCAAACATTCTGTACCTCATACTGTACCGTTAGCTATAATACCACTAATCAGTAAAGAAATATCAAGTCTCCTCCGTAATAGCCCCAAATAATCCGAAGACCTTTTCCTTGAGATCAACTTCTTAAGCCAAAACTTTGACAAATGCGACCGGAATTCCTCAGTCTTCATTACCGGGCCTCGGATACATAGG
>NC_091549.1:20987237-20992237 GCF_042767895.1 Penaeus vannamei
CGGCGGCGCCCCCTGACCCACTTCCTCCCTGCGAAAGAAAGGCCCCGATTCCAATCAAGCAGAGCGCGCCCCTTTGCTGCAGTCAGCCGGAGACACTCGCGTTACGGCGTCAATGGGCGAGGCGATTACCCTTCCCAGCGCCAGCCTCGCCCGGGCCGCTCCGCTCCTCGGCGGGAGGTTCGCTCGCTGCGGGAGGTTGGCGGCGGTGGTCGGGTTTTTTTGTTTTTCTTTTAGTTATTCCTTGATTTGTTTTTTGTTTTAGGATGTTTGGTTATGTTTGTTTAAAGGGAGTACTCCTTTTTTAAAGTTATTCCTTGATTTGTTTTTGGTTAAGGATATTTGGTTGTGTTTTTTTTATAAGGGTGTACGCATTTTTTTTATTTATCTATTTCGTTTTTTGTTTTGTTTCAGTTATTCCTTGAATCATTTTTGGTTAAGGATATTTGTTTGTGTGTATTTTTAAAAGGATGTACTCATTTATGCTTTTTTTGTTTGTTTTAGTTATTCCTTGATTTATTTTTGTTTTAGGGTCTTTATTTGTGTGTTTTTGTATAAGGGTGAACTCATTTATATATTCTTAGTTATTCCTTGATTTGTTTGTGTTTCAAGATCTTTGGTTATGCTTTTTTATAAGGGTGTACTTTTTATTTATTTTTTATTTCATTATTATTTTTTTTTTTTTGAAGTTATTCATTGGTTTGGCCTTTTTGTTTTAGGGTCTCTTGTTTTTGTTTTTTTGTATACGGGTGGACTCATTTATGTGTGTGTACAGTGTTTTTTTCTCGTTTTTCTTTTTTGTTTGTTTGTGCAATTCACTCTCTTTCGCTATCTCGTTTTCGCTTCCCGTGTTCAATCTTTATCTTGCTACGATCTGGTTTCTTCTTTCTTTTATTTTCGTTTACTTTCACTTCTTTTATCCATTTCCTTTTGATTCATTTTACTGTCTCAATCTCTTTCGCTTTTCAATCTTCCTTGCCTATTTTTCTTTCCCCTTTGCTTTCACTTCTCTCGCCCTCCCTTTCTCTCTCTCTCTCTCTCTCTCTCACTTTACATTCAATACATCCTAACACACAGACTTCTAATTGTCACCTTTCTCATATCAACATCTTTATCCTTTCTTCTCTCTCAGCCTCTCCCCTTCTCGGTAAAGTCATTTTGATTTAAATACTTTAAATTTAAATACTCATTAGTCACCCCTCATCGACAGCATCCCATTTTCTACGACGCGACAAAACAACAAAGAAAACTGATTGATGAAGCAGCTTCTTTTCTTGTAAGTGTAAAAGTAAATTAAAGTGAAATGTTACTTGGTCTTAAAAGTACCCAGAAGTTTAGAGAGACGAGGGTGGGGATGGGGAAGGGGTGCACAGAAGGGAAGACAGAGTGAGAAGGATGAGGCAGAGATAGAGGGGTTGAGATAAACAGAAAGAGAGAGAAAGACACAGATAGATAGAGATAGATACACAGTCAGAGAGAGATAGGAACAGAGAGCGAGAGGGAGAGAGGGAAAGAAGGAGAGAGGGAGAGAGGAGGAGAGAGAGGGAAAGAGAGAGAGAGAGAGAGAGAGAGGAAGGGAAAGAGAGGAAGAGAGAGAGAGAGGGAGAGAGAGAGAGAGAGAGAGAGAGAGAGAGAGAGAGAGAGAGAGAGAGAGAGAGAGAGAGAGAGAGAGAGAGAGAGAGAGAGAGAGAGAAACATGATATAAATATATATATATATATATATATATATATATATATATATATATATATATATATATATATAGAGAGAGAGAGAGAGAGAGAGAGAGAGAGAGAGAGAGAGAGAGAGAGAGAGAGAGAGAAAACGAGAAAAAATTCCCCGAGGGTACATACACGTCAGAAGGGAGAAACAGCTAACGAAAGAGGGAAGAGACAGAGAACAGAAAAGGGGAAATAAGAAAAAGAAGAAATGGCGAGAAAAAGAGAGGAAAAATTGAGGTAGTGAATTCAAACCGAAAGAAAAAAGAGAAGGAGAGAAGAAAAGAATGGACAGAGAAAGAGAGAGGGAGAAAAAAATATATATTGCGTAAAATTCGTTGAAGTTGAAGAAAATAAAGTGGGAGAGAATGAAGATAAAACACAAAGTTGGGAGGATTTACCAAAAATAAAGGTAGATAGACTGATGAAAGCGTGATAATCGTACACACACGCACACACACACACACATACACACACACACACGCACACGCACGCACGGTCACACGCACATACACACACACATACAAACACAGACACGTATATATATATATATATATATATATATATATATATATATATATATATATATATATATATATATATATATATATATATATATATACATATATATAATCATATACAAATATATTCATAAATACATAAAGGGAGAGAAAGAGAAAGACAGAGACAGATAAATACGAAGAAAAAGAATGAGAGAGAGAGAGACAAAGACACACAAATACAAAAAAAAGAAAGAAAGAAAGAGAGAGAGAGGAATAAAACAGAGAAGAAGAGGAAGAGGGAATTAGAGAAGAGAAGAGCAGGAGATTAAGGCGGGAAAGTGCACCAAGACGGCCATATGTTGAGCTCAGCGGCCAATTTCATCCGCCATTTGCAATCAGAAGTTTCCGCGCCGTCTTTTCCCTTTTTTTTTTGATGGAGAGTTTCATTAGCCTCGCGATCTCTACGGCTCGCTATCCTCTCACTTCAGTTTCCTTTTTTTCTCGCTTCTTTATTCAGGGTTTCTCTTTATTCTCTGTTTTGTTTTCTTCTTGGTGGTAGCGTCTTCGTAAGTGGATTGTAAAAGAAAAACATTTTATTTTTTTGATGGAGAGTTTCATTAGCCTCGCGATCTCTACGGCTCGCTATCTTCTCACTTCAGTTTCTTTTTTTCTCTTCTTTATTCAGGGTTTCTCCTTTTTCTTTGTTTTGTCTTCTTCTTTGTGGTGGATTCTTCTTAAGAGTATTTTAAAAGATTTTTTTATGGAGTTTCATTATCCCCGCGATCTCTACGGCTCGCTATCGTCTCACTTCAGCTCTCTCTCTTTTTTCTCTTCTTTATTCAGGGTTTCTCTTTATTCTCTGTTTTGTTTTCTTCTTGGTGGTAGAGTCTTCGTAAGTGGATTGTAAAAGAAAAACATTTTATTTTTTTATGGAGAGTTTCATTGGCCCCGCGATCTCTACGGCTCGATGTCCTCTCACTTCAGCTCTCCCTTTTTTTTTTTCTCTTCCTTATTCAGGGTTTCTCTTTCTTCTTTTTTGTCTTCTTCTTTGTGGTGGAGTCTTCGTAGGTGTATTTTAAAAGTTTTTTTTTTGATGGAGAGTTTCATTAGCCCCGCGATCTCTACGGCTCGGTATAGTCTCACTTCAGCTCTCTCTCTTTTTTTCTCTTCTTTATTCAGGGTTTCTCTTTCTTCTTTTTTTGTCTTCTTTGTGGTGGAGTCTTCGTAGGTGTATTTTAAAAGATTTTTTTTTTTTTTTTTGATGAAGAGTTTCATTATCCCCGCGATCTCTACGGCTCGCTATCGTCTCACTTCAGCTCTCTCTCTCTTTTTCTTTTCTTTATTCAGGGTTTCTCTTTATTCTCTGTTTTGTTTTCTTCTTTGTGGTGTAGTCTTCTTAGGTGGATTAAAAAAAAAAACCTTTTTGTGGAGAGTTTCATTAGCCCCGCGATCTCTACGGCTCGCTATCCTCTCACTTCAGTTTCTTTTTTTTTCTTCTTTATTCAGGGTTTCTCCTTTTTCTTTGTTTTGTCTTCTTTGTGGTGGATTCTTCTTAAGAGTATTTTAAAAGATTTTTTTATGGAGTTTCATTAGCCTCGCGATCTCTACGGCTCGATGTCCTCTCACTTCAGCTCTCCCTTTTTTTCTCTTCCTTATTCAGGGTTTCTCTTTCTTCTTTTTTTGTCTTCTTCTTTGTGGTGGAGTCTTCGTAGGTGTATTTAAATTTTTTTTTTTTTTTTTTTGATGGAGAGTTTCATTAGCCCCGCGATCTCTACGGCTCGCTATCTTCTCACTTCAGTTTCTTTTTTTCTCTTCTTTATTCAGGGTTTCTCCTTTTTCTTTGTTTTGTCTTCTTCTTTGTGGTGGATTCTTCTTAAGAGTATTTTAAAAGATTTTTATTTATGGAGTTTCATTATCCTCGCGATCTCTACGGCTCGCTATCGTCTCACTTCAGCTCTCTCTCTCTTTTTCTTTTCTTGATTCAGGGTTTCTCTTGATTCTCTGTTTTGTTTTCTTCTTTGTGGTGGATTCTTCTTAAGTGGATTTTAAAAGATAAACAGTTTATTTTTTTGATGGAGAGTTTCATTAGCCCCGCGATCTCTACGGCTCTCTCTTTTTCTTTCTCCTTTATTCAGGGTTTCTCTTTCTTGTTTGTTTTGTCTTCTTCTTTGTGATGGAGTCTTCTGAAGATGATTTAAAAAGAGAGATATTTTCTTGCTTGCTTGCTCTCTTAATTTATTGCTTTGCTCTCTTGGGTGAAGGCTGTGATTGTTTTTTCTTTTGTTTTACTATCGTATTCTTTTCTTTCTTTTAATGACGAAGTTTTTTTTTTGTCGTTTCTCCTTCTATGTTTCTCATTTTTGCTCTTTCTGTACTTCCAAGACTTCATATCAATATTATGATGATGTTGCATTGTTGATTTTTTTCCAGTACAGGAAAGATTACGTTCTTCGTATCAAAAATAAAAAATAAAAACGAATAAGATTATATAAGAATAAATAACTGAATAGATAAAACCAAAAACATGAATAAATGGATAGATAGTCTTTAAAAAAAAAAATAATGCATAAAGGGAAAAAAACAGTGAATAAATAAGTAACTGAACAAATGAGAAAGAAAATATATTACTCATTACACCATCGTTATCGTCCTTCTTTTAACCATCAAGACTCCATTTTCCTCCTTTTGCAACTGATTCAACTATTCAGAAACGCATCTTCTATTCCTCATCTTGCCTATCCCTTCCTTCCTTTCCCCTTCCTCCCTTCCCCTCATCCGTTGT
>NC_091549.1:20994737-20997237 GCF_042767895.1 Penaeus vannamei
TATATATATATATATATATATATATATATATATATATATATATATATATATATATATATATATATATGCATATATACATATATACATACATACATGTGTGTGTGTGTGTGTGTGTTTATATATATATATATATATATATATATATATATATATATATATATATATATATATATATATATATATATATATATATATATATATTTATATATATATATATATATATATATATATATATATATATATATATATATATATACATATATATATATATATATATATATATATATATATATATACATACATATATATACATAGATATAAGCACACATGTGTGTGCTGCATTATTCCATCTTTCATAAATACCTCAGCACACCTGACTTTGGATCTGAGTTTCTAAATAAATATCCACCGAATGCCCACGGAGAGCGTGTGTAAAACCCGCTATCATTACTCTAGTGCGATTGAATAGGTAATGTCTATGGAGCGAGTGAGATCCCAGTTGCACACTCCTCTTCGTGGGTCGTGTGGTGTGGCTGCTTTAGTAGTGGTCCTTCGGGTCGTTTCTGGAGCGGTCGCACTTCGAGTCCTGTATGTACATATGCATGTATGTATTACATACTTATGTTATATACTTATCTTTGTACACACATATATATGTGCGTGTATATATATATATATATATATATATATATATATATATATATATATATATATATATATATATATATATATATATATATATATATATATATATATATATATTTATATATATATAGGTACATACATACATATATACAGAAAGAGAGAGAAAGAGGGAGAGGGAAGAGGAAAAAGGGAGTGAAGGAGAGAAAGAAAGAAGGAGAAAAACAAAACAGATACAGACAGGTAAAAAAGAGAGAAAAACGAAGCAGATTTCACGAATTCACAGAGATTCGGAATCCTCTGCCGAAGGGAATGTGTACACAACTTGAGTGGGAGATGAAAGGGACGGAATAAAGCAGGGAGAGAGGGGAGGACGGGAAGGAAAGGGATAGGAATAACAGATGCAAGTGAGGGGCGAGGGGTGAGGGGAAAAAGAAGGGGAAGAGAGGAGGGGGAAGAAGAAAGACAGAGTGAGAGAAATACATCTACGGAAACAGGGAAGAATTGAATAAACTGATAACAAACGAATGGAGAGATAAGAAAGATAAGAGAGTAGAAGAAGAAAATGCGATTATGATACCACAGGAAAAAAGAAAGTATCTCATATTTTTTTCCCAAAAATTGTATTCTGACTTGATTAAAGATTTATGAGAATGATCATGAAAATGATGCCGGTATTATGTAGCAAAATGAATTTATTGTTATCATTATTCATATTGCTAATGGTTAAAGGCAGTCATTTCTCATATAATGTAATGTTAAAACAGGGGTTAAAACAGCCAATAAAAGCACATTCCTGGTTTTCAAAATTTCTGGTATTACATAGCTATATGGAAAATGTATTCCCTTTGATAGATCTTAATTGGCGACACTAATGGTAACAAAATGTACGTCACAGTATTTTTGTTTATGGCAATCATATTTTCAGTTTCATAATTCTTTTTCTCAGTCTGATTACGATCACATCCCGAAGGCCACATTTTGTGTTAAAAGCGCAATGGATCCAAACGCACGATAAGAAAATACAAACATACAACAAGAAAAACAAACAAACAAGCAAAAAACATCAAGTTAAATCTAGAATGGAAACTCTGCCAACATAATCTATCGAGACGCGTTGTACACTGTCGATGTATGAGTATAGTGCACATATACTCATCTCCTTTGAAAATCGATAAATAGTCATTGCAAAACCTACGCGGATTCTAGCACCAAAGTTCATTTGAAAATTCACTTAATTTTTTAGTCTCATAGATCATGTACATCGCAATGCACCTCAAAACAAATTCAGAGAATGTGGGTAGATATTTTTTCTATCATTCTGATGAACTTGCATGATGGTTTCCTATGCTCGGGCTTTTATAGAGTGAATTTGTATCCGTTTGCATTGTTGTCTTTGCCTTGGGATGTTCATTCCATAATCTCCTGTATACTCTAGAAGACAGCACACATAGGGTATACTCCACTCTGAGGAATACTGATTTCACGCCTATTTTACCATCAACGTTTATTTGAAAGTTCACTTTTGTTTTTAGTCTCTCAGATCACGTAAAAGTCCATTTAATTTCAAAACGAAATTAGAAAACGGATTGTGCTTAAACATTTTGCACCATTCCGATGAACTTGCTTGAACATCTCCCGATATTGCTTATGCCTTGCCGTTCTGCAGTCCACGAGGCAACGAGGTATTCCCCAGTGCAAATGATGTGTGGAAAGGAGATAGTAAGTGTGAGTTTGATTGCCTCTGTTCAGGAAGCTATATACGGCTGCGTGCCTTGTGCTTATGAACAGGGAGAAGCCACACTAAATAAGTTTTTGATTTTGTATTTCTGTATTTCGAACATGAAAGGAAAGTACC
>NC_091549.1:21009737-21012237 GCF_042767895.1 Penaeus vannamei
CACCCACACGCACGTCCAAAAACTATGGAGAGGGAGAAGGCGAGAGAGCCGAGCGAAGCAGAGAAAAGCAAGAGCCAGGCAGAGATTAGCCTTGTCGTCATCCATAAACGAGTTATCTGGCGGTGTTTGCCAACTGTCGCCGTATCTCGCTCTGGGGCGCGGGCGGATAACGGGCGGGGGGGGGGGGGAGCAAAGGGTATGAGAGAGATGGTAGATAGATAGAGCCAAAGGTTACATGCATTTCCACCGAATGTCCGAAAATAGGACAAAAATAACTCGTTGGGAAAATATGACAGTTTGGAGGGAGGAGAAAAAAATCGATTTTTTTAAAATGAAAAATAAGTTGTAGGGAAATGATAGCAGTCGAATGGGGAAGAGGGGGAGGAGGGAGGGAAGTGGGGTTAGAGGAGAGAGGTGAGGGGTTATGAGGTTGGAAGGGGTTCGGGAGGCGAAGGGAGGGGCGAGGGGAGTGAGAGGTTGGAAGGGGCGGGGGAGGCGAGGAGAAGATGGGGTTAGAGGGAAGAGGCGAGGGGAGTGAGGGGTTTGAAGGGGCAGAGTAAGTGAAGAGAAGATGGGGTTAGAGGGGAGAGGCGAGGGAGTGAGAGGTTGAGGGGGGGAAGCGAAGGGAGGATGGGGTTAGAGGGAAGAGGCAGGGAGTGAGAGGTTTGAAGGGACAGGCGAGGGAGGCGAGGGAGAGGAGAGGGGAAACCGAGATTCTGAAGGGAGGAGAAGGGGAGGTTAGAAGGGGGGGAAGGAAGGGGGCTAGTCTGAGTCAGCGAGAAAAACCCATGATATTGTGGACTTAGCACTGAGGAGGAGAAATACAAAGGAACTGGTGAAAAGGAGGGAAGGAGGGAGGGGAGGGAAGGAGACATGGGAAAATAAAGTAAGAATAGCAAAAATAAGAGAGGGAGGGGGATATTAGCGATGGAAGTCGAGGGAAGTTGAGATTAAGAGAGAGAGAGAGAGAGAGACGGAGAGAGAGAGAGAGAAAGAGAGAGAGAGAGAGAGAGAGAGAGAGAGAGAGAGAGAGAGAGAGAGAGAGAGAGAGAGAGAGAGAGAGAGAGAACATGAGAAAGGAAAGGGGAAACGAATCAAGGAAAGGAGAATGCAAAAAGAGAGAAGTACGAAGGAAGGAGAGAAGATGGAGCAGACGGGATAATAATAATAATAATATAAGCTAACGCCATCAATCATTTTAAGGATAGACATATCATCTTCTATTTCAGAAATTCATGTGTTTATTTCTATTCCTTGAAAATGATAACAGGGACTGTCATTGAAATAAAATTTAGTTCTTATACTAAAGATAAATAATTCTTCCCAAGATATATATGTTTATATCTATATTTCATGTGACTGATTTACTCTACATAATTTCCTTTTGCTATTGATATTTCGAGAGAGAGAGAGAGAGAGAGAGAGAGAGAGAGAGAGAGAGAGAGAGGGAGAGAGAGAGAGAGAGAGAGAGAGAGAGAGAGAGAGAGAGAGAGAGAGAGAGAGAGAGAGAGAGAGAGAGAGAGAGAGAGAGAGAGAGAGAGAGAGAGAGAGAGAGAGAGAGAGAGAGAGAGAGAGAGAGAGAGAGAGAAAGAGAGAGAAAGAGAAAGAGAAAGAATGGACAAAAGGGAAGAGAAGAGACCGAAAACAAGAAAGAAAGAGATAAAGTGACCGAGAAAGAGGGAGCGAGACCAAAACACTGTTATATAGTCCTTCAAGAGCATTCCATCATCATCACGTGAAATCTAGTGTCCATTCTGTAGCGCGTGAACCTGTACTCGCCCTCCTGCCCTTCTTCCATTCTTAGATAACGCATAACCTGTGCGTTGTATGCTTCTGTGTGTCGTCTCCCACTGCATACGCTTCGGGTGCAAGTGCGTCTGTAAATGCGTGTGAACAGGTGCATATGTATAAGCTCTTATGTGTACTTGCATGTACGTGCGCAGAGGACAATATCATACGCCTTATATGGTTCGCTGTGCGTAAAGAATGGAAGGGCGTACGCGTGTGTGCTTGCATGTGTAGTTGAGTATGCTTACGGCGGCAAGTGGCAGACGTAGGTACATGAGTATCTACTGTGTACGAGCTCTGTGTATGCTTTTACTTATCTATAATATCATTGTATCTTTTCAGGTGTTTACCATCTACGCGCTTATTTATTGCTCCTTTTCCCTACATGTTGACAACACGTACTCGTCTTTGTCCCTGTTGCTGTTGGGTCTCTGTTGCTGACTCAGTGCATTTATATCGTGCAATAAACTTCTTTGATATTGCTCTCACGAGTTAGTCAATATAAAAATAAATCCAACAGAAGGGACGACGATAATGGAAAAGAAAACGTGAGGAGTGACATACATCTTCTCTTTATGACAGTTGAAAGGTTACCGAGTGAGAAGGGGTGAGGGTGCGTGTCCATCGGAAAAAAGTTGTCGAAAAAAAATTTAATGAATAAACTTGCGGTACTTGAAACGCCTTAGTGTGCCAGGCATCACCCCTTACTCAA
>NC_091549.1:21017237-21019737 GCF_042767895.1 Penaeus vannamei
TTATATCTAAAATTATTCCATTATTTACTTCAAGACACATAAAGACTCGTGTCCGAATGATGATCATTATCACTTTTAATGATTATGATATGCTGATCACAGTAGTGGTAACATTAAACACTGCTGTTCTTCTAATGACAGTTACGCCATTGACAATAATTTGAAGACAATAGCAACATTTAAGTTCATAATATTGGTAACCACAATAGCAATGTATATCATAATGATAAGACTGTCGGCAACGATGATAATCAGAATAATGATAGTGCCCATAAAAGATATAATAATCAACAGTGACAAGGATAATGATGATGATTATAAGAGAATGCTGCTGATGATCAAGACGAAGATCTTGACGTTTAATGATGAATTATCACTTCAGTTTCATCAAGGCAAAAGTGTACACATACTTTTGAGAATAAAAATTTATCCTTCAAGTTTCTGTTCCATTTTGAAAGCGAATTAAATGAATTCCTATTTCTATATTAGATTCTTTATTCAACCGTTCCCTATCAATAATTGAAATAAAAGTAACATGAAAAGAAATTAATCCATGCATATGCTTACTTGCCTTACTTTAGTCCAAAATCAAGAAATGGATAAATATAGTTACTCATAAAATCCTCCGAGAAATGCGGTATTAGCAATAACTGTCAGAGACCCTTAGGTAAGCGGATGCAGAGCATTTTGCAACTCGGAAGCTCAAAATCCCTTGCAATATCAGGCAGGAATTGCTGGAAGAGCGATGGAAATACTTTCCGCCGCAGGTTCAGCCAAAGCTACCAAAAATATGTGTTCTCAATCCGTCTGTCCCTTCGTCTGTCTCCCAGCCTGTCTGCCTACCTGTCTGTCTGTCTGTCTCTGTCTCTCTGTCTCTGTCTGTCTGTCTGTCTGACTGTCTGACTGTCTGACTGTCTGACTGTCTGTCTGTCTCTGTCTCAGTCTCTCTCTCTCTCTCTCTCTTTCTTTCTTTCTCGCTCTCCATCTATCTATCTCTCTCTCTGTCTGTCTGTCTATCTGTCTGTCTGTCTCTTTCTCAGCCTTTCTCAGTCTCTCCCTCTCTCTCCCAATCTCTCTCTCTCTGTCTGTCTATCTGTCTGTCTGCCTGTATGTTTCTTTCTCATTCTCTCTCTATCTTTCTTTCTTTCTTTCTTTCTCTCTCTCTCTCTCTCTCTCTCTCTCTCTCTCTCTCTCTCTCTCTCTCTCTCTCTCTCTCTCTCTCTCTCTCTCTCTCTCTCTCTCTCTCTCTCTCTCTCTGTCTGTCTCTCTCTCTCTCTCTGTCTCTCTCTCTTTTTCAGTCCTCTCTCCTTTCTCCCTCCCTATTCTCTCTTCATCATTCCTATCTTCCCCCTTTCGCCCTCCCTTGCCTTTCCTGTCATTCCCAATACTGATTCAGCACAGACAGCCTTCGAAAACAAAGCAGATAAGAAAAAATGCTAGAATAAGACAGAGAATATTTTACTATCCCAATTAGATTCGTTATGTATATGTTAGTATCTGTACAAATGCTAAAGTCATATCTTCCATATACCATACAAATATTAAGAGTAGATATGCTATTAGTCTTTGGTAAATCAAAGAATAACAGGCCTGTCTTATCAGAGAAATATGATAAATTCCATAAGCTAACCGTTACACCCCACTCCTACACTGCATTCGTAATAAAAAAGAACAGCAAAAAGTATATAAAAATCCGTATAAGTATAATTCATATAGTTGATAATCATCATAAAGTCATAAAGCCTTTCTAATTTATATTTCATTTTCTCTCTCTGTCATTATACATAGATCAGTCCATCCTATCCATGTACCAGAATTCATACATATATGTGTATACATCCATACGTAATGTGAACATATACATCCTAGTCTATACGCAAAGAATTGAACATTGTGTGTAAGAAGAACTGAATTGTAAAAATCCTCCTACGTTCATCAGACAAAGCTTCACCTAGAATGAACAAGTGCAGGCAGACTCAGGTCGAGGAGAGGCAAAGAACAAGGTCAAACAGAACACGTAGCCCTCTGTTATTTGACCTTAGTTATTTTTAAACTGGAATACGAAGTTCGTGTACCTTGGATTTTTTGTCGGTCATTTGGTTCCTTGCAATTCTTCGTTTAAGGGAACAATATCTCACTCCAGGTTAGTTTGCAGTGTGAAATTTTCTTTTGCATTCTTTAGCATATGTAAAGGTCGAGGGCAAGGAATGTACTGTAGTAAATTCCTTAGTGTATATATTCTTGAAAAGAGAAGGATACATATATGTATACACACACAAACACACACACACATATGTGTATATAGATAGATAGATAGATAGATAGATAGATAGACAGACAGACAGACAGACAGACAGACAGACAGATAGATAGATAGATAAATAGTGAGAGAGAGTGAGAGGGGGTGAAGGAGGAAGAGTGCGGAAGGAAGAGGAGAAAGAAAGCGAGAAAGAGAAATAGAAAGAGAGAGAGAAAGAAACGGAGAAAAAGAGGGAGAAAG
>NC_091549.1:21028733-21033733 GCF_042767895.1 Penaeus vannamei
CTCACTCACTCTTACTCTCTCTCTCACTCACTCTTACTCTCTAACTCTCTCTGACTCTCTCTCTCACTCTCTCTCACTCTCTCCTCACTCTCTCTCTCTCTCTCTCTCTCTCTCTCTCTCTCTCTCTCTCTGTCTCTCTCTCTCTTTCTCTCTCTCTCTCTCTCTCACTCTGACTCTCTCTCTCTCTCTCTCTCTCATATTCACTCACTTACTCTCTCTCTCTCTCTTTCTCTCTCTCACTCACTCACTTACTCTCTCTCTCTCTCTTTTTCTCTCTCTCTCTCTCTCTCTCTCTCTCTCTCTCTCTCTCTCTCTCTCTCTCTCTCTCTCGCTCTCTCTCGCGTTTAGCAAGAGACATCGAGTTTGGAATGCAAACTGCAGAGGATGTTTCGTTTGACTTTTTCCCACTTTATTGACCTCTAGAGAGAGAGAGAGAGAGAGAGAGAGAGAGAGAGAGAGAGAGAGAGAAGAAGAAGAAGAGAGAAGAAGAAGAAAGAGAGAAGAGGAGAGAGAGAGGGAGAGGGAGAAAGAGAGAAGAGAAAGAGGAGAAAGAAATAGAGAGAGAGAAAGAAGAGAAAGAGAGAAGAGAGAGAGAGAGAGAGAGAGAGAGAAGAGAGAGAGAGAGAGAGAGAGAGATAAGGAAAGAGAGAGATAGAAAAAAGAGAGAGAGAGAGAGGGAGGGAAAGATGGAGAGAGAGACAGAGAGAGAGGGAGATGAGAGAGAGAGAGAAAGAAGAAAGAGAGAGAGGAAGAAGAAGAAAGAGAAACGAGAGAGAAGGAAGAGAGAGAGAGAGAGAGAGAGAAAGAGAGAGAGAGAGAGAGAGAGAGAGAGAGAGAGAGAGAGAGAGAGAGAGAGAGAGAGAGAGAGAGAGAGAGAGAGAGAGAGAGAGTAAGAGAGTGAGAGAGAGAGAACTAAGAAAAGATTATCAAACGAAGAATCCTCTCATTCTTTGTCGCTATTATCTTTCGCTTCCTCGTTATTCCGTTTTCGAGCTGTTCCCTTCCCACCCGTTCTTTACCTTTTATTCATTTATTCATTATTAATTTTTTTTATTACATTTCATCTTGTATACACCTTCTATTACTTTTTGTATCCTTTTCTCTTCCTTTTCCTCTTCCTACTGTGCTTCGTTCATTATCTGATCTCTTCATGTCTGTCTTTTCTCACTTTTATCTAACATTTTTTCCTCCTTCACGTTCCTTCTGTCTGTATCTCTCTCTTTCCCTTTCGCTGTCTCTCTCTCTGTTCATCTCTCTGTTTGTCTGTCTCTCTCTTTCTGCTACTCTCCCTGTTCATCTCTCACTCTTTCTCTGTCTCTGCCTCTGACTCTTTCTTTCTCTCTTTTTCTCTGTCTCTCTCTCTTTCTCCCTTCCCTCTCTCTCTCTCTCTCTTTCTCCCTTCACTCTCTCCCTCCTCTCCCTCTCTCCCTCTCTCTCTCTTCCCCCACCCTTCTCTCTCCCTTTCTCCTCTCTCTCTCTCTCCGCCCCCCCCCCTTTCCCTCTCTCTCTCTCTCTCTCTCTCTCTCTCTCTCTCTCTCTCTCTATATATATATATATATATATATATATATATATATATATATATATATATATATATATATATATATATATATATATCCCTTTCCCTCCCGCTCTCTCTCTTCCTCTCTATCGACCCACCAACATTTATATATATCTCCCTTTACCAGATGCAAAGATCAGAAACCGAAGTACATTCCCTTTACTGGAAAATCAAACGCGCTCTGGATTGCAAGCTGACCTGGAAAATGTTCCCGAGAATGAAGAAAGCAAGGAACCGCGATTTACACCTACATCATATTCGGTTTAAAGTGGATTTGAAAGACAAATAGCAGAGGAGAGTGCAAGGTCTGTTTGATCTGGTTCTTTGCCTTCACTCGACCGGCGTCTTTGTACACCGGCTGAGATTTTATTTCTGTTTTTATTTTTTGGCTTCTGTTCTTTTGTATATTGGTTTGTGTAGAGATGTATGATACATTCTGATACATTTTCTGATCGTTTGTACATTAGTTTGTGTGGAGATATATGATATACATTGCCATACGTACATAAGTACGTGTGCACACATGATAAATTGGTAGGAAAACAAATTCGGTAACAAATACAGCGAGAGAGAGAGAGAAGGGGATTTGATGTATATATATTACTATGACTGATAACAGTATAAATTCCTGCAAAATAAATCATGCGAGTGTTTAAATTATATTTCTAAAAACGGAAACAAATGACAATATGGCACAAATATGACGCTGTTTCCTGGTCTCCCACACCATATGAGCAACCCTGGCATGAAAAGCACTTCCCGGGGCTTCCATACCTGTCGCTGAGGGTGGACACACCCCCCTTCACCGCGCACGAAAAGGCCGCAGGAAGTGAGGGACGACGGGGTGTTCCTCGTGGTGGGCGGCGAAACGTGCGGCTACGTGGTGCGTGGCGTGCTAGGAGACCAGGGGAACGAGGGAACGAAACGGAGGAATGATCAATGGAAGAGTGAGGGGAAGGGGCTGAGGAACGGGAGAAATAGATAACTATGGTGTAAGAGAAAGGGTGAAGATAGATAGATTGGAAAAGGGACTAAGGAACGGGAGAAATAGATAAATATGGTGTAAGAGAAAATGTGAAGATAGATAGATTGGAGAAGGGACTAAGGAACGAGAGAAAGAGATAAATAGAAAAAAATATATAAATAAATAAATAAAGAAGGTGAAGATAGATACCTCCTTCGTGAGATATTTCGAGCATTAATGCAATAGATCTTACCAGTTATTACGAAGTATTTGTGAATTATCGTTGAAGAAAGTCCTTTCCATTTGTTTATCCGACAGCCTCTGATCTTTACCAAAGGAAGTATCTTGTGCTTTAGAAAAAGAAAAAAAAAAGAAAAAGTAAATATTCGGTATTAAATATTCGGTATTTACTTTAAAAAGGCTGAAATGAAGGGAAGGTTTTGCACTAAACATGAATATTTCAGGATTTTTTTCAGTCGAGTTCACAAGTTTCGTGTTGATTTAATTCGTTCCAGGGATGAAACGATGAAAATATAGGAATAAATTCCGGTTGAAGCAAATTTCCTTTTCAGAATATTCTCGTCTTTCGGCCTTGATCAAATCGAGACGCTGGAGGGAAGTGATTTCCAGTGATGAGTAGATGTTCTCAATTTCCACGTACTTAGAAGCTGCCTGTTAAAGAGTGGTTTAATCTCTCTGTGTTCAGTGTTTGTCTTTTTTTTCCTTTGTCGTTTCCGTCTCTCTCTCTCTTTCTCATTCTCATTTGTCGTATCTTTGTTTTATCTGTCTGTCGGTCTTTGTCTTTCGTTCTGCATCTGTCTGTCTATCTCTCTCTCTCTCTCTCTCTCTTTTTCCCCGCACCTCTCTCTGTCTCTCTCTCTCTCTCTTTTTCTCTGTCTCTGCAAACATTACGCACAAAGAAAATAACCCCAGGGTATGATCCTCCGCAAAAGGCAACTGGACTCGTGCCAACAAAGCCTCCGTCCACAGAATGCTTTCCGCGCTTGCACTCGCCCGCCACAGCTCGCTCGGGGAAACACAACGCAAGATCCCGTGAATCCGCGATTTCCGTAGATTCCACGAAATCCCTCGAACAGAATGCTGTTGGGGAATGGGAAGGGACTGATGTTTACGTTGAGAGAGAGAAAGAGAGATAGAGAGTTAGAAAGAGAGAGACAGAGAGACACACAGACAGAGAGAGAGAGAGAGAGAGAGAGAGAGAGAGAGAGAGGGAGAGACAGGCAGAGAGACGGACAGACAGACAGAGAAAGAGAGAAAGAGAGAGAGAGAGAGAGAGAGAGGTAGAGAGAAAGAAGTTACATACCTGTTTGGCTAAATCAAGCTTCGAGTTTGATATTTTGCCTTTCTTAATTTATCGTTGCGACTGCGTGGCGAGGTCAGATCGGGATTTGCCTGAGGACTTGGGAGAGACACGCGCGACTCTGGTCTATGGGAAGCCTTTAAAAGCATAAACACTCCATACAAATAAATAAAAAGGCGTAGATAATATAGGGAATGAAATAACACGAAACAAAAAAACAAGACGATAAAAATAAAAAGACAAGGGCTTAGATACAACTATGAAGAAATGGAACGATTGTAATATGTATGGATTTTTTATTAATTGTTTCTTCCGCGAAATCCCTCGAGTAGAATGTTGTTGGGAATGGGATTTGTGCGTGTGTTTAGGGGGGGGGGGGTAAAGGAATGAAGATTATGTCACAGATATATCTAATTGAATGCGACTCTCTCTCTCTCTCTCTCTCTCTCTTCCTTCCCCCCCCCCTCTCTCTCTCTCTCTCTCTCTCTCTCTCTCTCTCTCTCTCTCTCTCTCTCTCTCTCTCTCTCTCTCTCTCTCTCTCTCTCTCTCTCTCTCTCTCTCTCTCTCCCTCCCTCCCTCCCTCCCTGCCCCCCCTTCTCTCTCTCTCTCTCTGACTCGGGTTATTGTATCAACTCCTGATGCATTTGTTTGATGTACGGAGGCTTCGTTGTGCAAAAAGGTCGAGCAACACTATAGACGAAAAGACGAAGGGGCGTGTACAGAAAAGGTTGGTCAGGTGAATTTCTGTCTTTATTTATCTATTTATATTACCTAAAGTATAGAGTGACCCCCTCCCCCTTTTGTTCTTCTTTTCTTATTTCTCCCTTTATCTTGTGCATATAATCATCCTCTTTTGACTACAATTTCCTTCCACTTCCCCTTTCGTTATTTCCCTCCGTGTCCCAGAATATACTTTTTTTTACAGTAATTTTGCCCAAAGTAAAATCTTTCTCGTGTTGACTGATCTGACAGTACATCAGCTCTGTTGTCTTCTTGTTATTCCGCTTGCGAGCTCTCTCTGTTTCCATTGTTCGTTTTTTTTGTTGTTGTGAATTAGTTTCTTTTCTTTTACTTTCTCTTTCCTTGGGATATTTGCATCTGTTCGTTCATTATTCAGTCTGTTTGTTTGAATGCTTCTCGCTTTTTTTTACACA
>NC_091549.1:21041233-21046233 GCF_042767895.1 Penaeus vannamei
AGCGCTTCCGTGCTTGGCCTCCCTCCGCCACGTCCCGCTCCTGGAAACAAAGCGCCAGGATCGTGGAGCTCCCCCCTCATCCCCGCCCCCCCAAAAAAGAAGAAGAAGAAGAAGAAGAAGAAAAAGGAAAACGTAACACAGAGGGTTTTCGTGGATTCCGCTAAACCCTTGGCATAAGATGGATCTGTTGGGGAGAGGGGGAAGAAGAGGTCGTGTGGTGTTGGGGAGGTGTTGGGGGTCGGCTGTTGGTGGGGAGGTGTTAGGGGTCGTGTGGTGTTGGGGGTCGTCTGATGGTGGGGAGGTGTTAGGGGTCGTGTGGTGTTGGGGGTCGGCTGTTGGTGGGAGGTGTTGGTGGGATGTGTTGGAGGTGTGGGGGGTGGAGGCAACGGGGAGGGGGGAAGGGGGTGAAGGGAAGGGTGAAGGGACTTGATGAATTGGATTTGAATAAAGCCCGAAGGAATGTTTGTGAGAATGCATATGAGATCACAATATAAGCTATTGATTTATCCCTCTCTCTCTCTCTCTCTCTCTCTCTCTCTCTCTCTCTCTCTCTCTCTCTCTGTCTCTCTCTCTCTCTCTCTCTCTCTCTCTCTCTCCCTTCTTCTCTCGCTAAGTTTCTCTCTCTCTTTCACCCTCCTTCTCTCGGTATGTCTGTCTGTCTGTCCCTTTCTCTCTCTATCTATCTATCTATTTATCTCTCTCTCTCTCTCTGTTCCTCTTCTCTCCTATGCTCTGATCTTAAACCATTACTTCAGGATATCTTCTTGGATCTCGGAAGGACTGCAGCAGAACCGCAAACAATTCTTTCACTAACCTTCTATCTTCATTTAGCTTCGTCTCTGATCCTGGGTATTGTGTTAGCTCTTGATGTGTCGTCACTGGTAGATAAAAAAAAACTTTGTTGTATAGGAAGCTATTATTAAGCCCACGGATATACGGTTTAAACAAAGGGAGTTGAATGCAAATGAGTTAAAGTATTGTTACTGTTCGTAGTTATCTTCCTTTTTATTTACATTTTTATCTGGTTCCCTTTGGCTACTCCTTCTTGTCCTTTGCAGTCTAACTTTGTAGCTTTTCTTTTGTATACTAAAAGCTGAGTCTTTATTCTTTCTGACTGATTGTTTCGAGTCTCTAAGCATTTAATGAGAAAAAAGGTGAAATGAGAATAAAAGAAATATCGGGAATTTGTACTTCTGCTTTTGTTTTCTTTGACAATGTTATGCTTATCTGGTAATGTATATATTTATCTGTATATCTTATATTTCACCCTCTCTCTATCTTATATTTCTCTCTATCAATCCATCTATCTATCTCATATTTTTCTCGCCCCTTTATATACATACATACATATATATATATATATATATATATATATATATATATATATATATATATATATATATATATATATATATATTTATATATATATATATATATATATATATATATATATATATATATATATATATATATATATATATATATATATATATATATATATATATATATATATATATATATATATATATATATATATATATATATATATATATATATATATAATTGTTGTGTGTGTGTGTTAGAATATATATATATATATATATATATATATATATATATATATATATATATATATATATATATATATATATATAAATATATGTATATGTATATGTACATATATGTGTATGTATGTGTGTGTGTGTGTGTGTGTGTGTGTGTGTGTGTGTGTGTGTGTGTGTGTGTGTGTGTCTGTGTGTGTGTGTATACATACATACATACATATATATATATATATATATATATATATATATATATATATATATATATATATATATATATATATATATATGTATATATAGATAGATAGATAGATAGATATAGATATAGATATAGATATAGTCACATATATATATAGTCATACATATATATATATATATATATATATATATATATATATATATATATATATATATATATATATATATATATATATATAGATAGATAGATAGATAGATAGATAGATAGATAGATAGATATATAGATATATATATACATAATGATATACAAATAAACAGATGAATATGTAGACCGGCAGATAGATAGATAGCTTGAAAGATAGATAGATAGGAAGATAGATAGACAGACAGATAGACATACAAATAAAAATTGGATAAATGAAAAAATGAATAGATAGATATATAGATAGATATAAGGTATATATATAAGGGAGACAAATAGGACAAGTTGATAGCATAAATGATGAATTGTTAAATAGAGAGATAGCTAGATGAATAGATAGATATATGAATAGCTAGATAGATAGACACATAAATACATAGGCAGACACATAAATATATAGATACATAGACACATAAATAGATATATTGACACATGAATAGATAGACAACTAGACGTATAGATAGACAGATAGACATATAAGATAGATAGATAAAAAAGATAGATAGTCTGTCCTGGATATATCTTAACTCATCATTATCGTTCTTTTCCTTTTTTTCTCTCTTCTTTCTGTACATCCTTCCTCCATTCTTTAACATCTCTGCGTGCGCTAATCGTATCTTTAGCCTCATTATAAATCATCATTCGTATTTCATCTCAATCATCTATTTTCATCTTCATTTTTCTTTGTTATCTTTACTGCTGTTAATGATAACGTTGTTTTTTCAGTTTATTTCGTTATTATGGATGTTCTTATCCTTTAATCTTTATTTGATTATAACGGTGATTGCGTTCGGAAACAGACAGGTGCATTGGCTGATAAAACAAACGACCCCCCACCCAAAAAAAAAAGAAAAAAAAACAATGGTGGATTAGATATGAGATTTGTGAATAGAAGACTGTGAAATGTATTTGCAAAGATATGTGTTTTAATTGAATTATTAGCTCGAATGTGAATGAAATTGCGAAATGTAAAATAAATTCCCTATGTTTGTTTTTCGTTTTTTTTCTTCTATGCAATGCCATGAATCAAGGTATCATAACATTTATTTTAAATTTCAGCTTAGGAATTCATATTAATGAGGATTAATTTTCTGTCGGCTGTTTGTTGTTCTCCTTCTTTCGAGTGTTCATTTCGATTCAGCCACAAACATAGGTGTGCAATGATATATGTGTGCATCTTTTTATTGTTTTGTTTTTACATTCACCAGTACAGATTATAAAAAAGCTTCACGACGGACGAATAACACACACACACACACACACACACACACATGCACACACACATGCACACACACACACACACACACACACACACACACACACACACACACACACCTACACACACACACACACACACACACACACACCTACACACACACACACACCTACACACAAACACACACATGACACGGTAAAGGAAAAGAACTAGCAGGCAACTGTGACAACTTAACCTACCATTCTCTATCGTAAATGATATTACTTGCCGAAATTATCTAGTTGACTGATCCATTGCTATCGACTATGTTCTTGATAGACAAGACCGTCTTCAAGAATCCTGTAAAGTTGTAGGTGACTTTGATAAGGCCACTGATTTCTTAATATAATTGAGCTGCTTCATAATGGTGTGTTTACTCTTTCTCTCTCTCTCTCTCTCTCTCTCTATCTATCTATCTATCTATCTTTCTCTGTCTGTCTGTCTGTCTGTCTGTCTGTCTGTCTCTCTCTCTCTCTCTCTCTCTCTCTCTCTCTCTCTCTCTCTCTCTCTCTCTCTCTCTCTCTCTCTCTCTCTCTCTCTCTCTCTCTCTCTCTCTCGTTCCATTTATTTGTTTTTATTTCTCTTTGTTTTCTCAGCTTTATTCTCTTTCTTCTGTCCTTTAACTTCCTCCCTTATCTGTATCCTGACTTGCATCTCAGTCTATAATTCCTTCGTTATTTCTTTCCTTTCCTCTTATCATTCGCCCATTCTCTGATCTCTTTGTCTCTTCCCTTTATCCATTATCTCTTTATCCATTCTGTTTCAGCAAAGGAAGAATTTGCAACTCATCCTGGGTTTTGCAGAAAGGATAATAATGTGATGGTGAAGTCGGTGAACCTCAAAAAAGAAAAAAAAGAAAAAAAAAATGTATGTTCGTTATGGAAAATTCCTAAAATATCTATTCGTATGTATTATGAGTCAGGAGATTAGAATAATAAAAGAATTACGATACAATAGTTTCTCATCTTCAGTTCCCCGTAATCTTGTCTTACTTATCTATGAATTCGGCTTAGTATTTTTTTTCGTTTGATAGTAGTATTGAGCGATTCATTTGTATATCATTTCATCCTAACAGTTTATGTCACTGCCACAGCTGTTTTTATTTATTTTTTTTTTTATTATCAACATTTTTTTAAAATCTCCATACGCTTATTTGGCTACAAGTTTAAGCAAAGAGTACGTGAGATGTAATCCTTCTGTATTTGTTGTTCGTCTCTCTCTCTCTCTCTCTCTCTCTCTCTCTCTCTCTCTCTCTCTCTCTCTCTCTCTCTCTCTCTCTATCTATCTATCTATCTATCTATCTATCTCTCTCTCTCTCTCCGCCCCCCACTCTCTCTCTGTCACTCACGCATTCACTCACTCACTCACTCTCTCTCTCTCTCTCTCTCTCTCTCTCTCTCTCTCTCTCTCTCTCTCTCTCTCTCTCTCTCTCTCTCTCTCTCTCTCTCTCTCTCTCTCTCTCTCTCTCTCTCTCTCTCTCTCTCTCTCTCTCTCTCTCTCTCTCTCTCTCTCTCTCTCTCTCCTAAATATCTGCATACACTCTAGTCTGCATAAGAAAATATAGCATCGCAAACTAACTTGGAACGAGATATTATTCCCGAAAAAAAGGGAAACACAGCACAAGCAACAAGATACAGAAAAAAATCTAAGGAAAACGCACGCCACATTTCAGTATAAAGGACTAGGAGTACCACTGGAACGCAAATAACAGAGACTGCATGTTCTGTTTAACGTGGTTCTTTAACGCAATTCTTTATCTTAACTCGACTTGGTTCTGCGTACT
>NC_091549.1:21078762-21081262 GCF_042767895.1 Penaeus vannamei
TTTTTTTTTACTCTATTAATTGTAAAACTAACTTTTGGCATATTGATATATCTTAAATAAACATTTTACTGGGGTCCATCATTCTTTGCAATTATATCCAATGTACCTTAAAAACGTCGAATCGATATTGATCTCGACATAGATAACAATATACGTGTGTGTGTGTGTGTGTGTGTGTGTGTGTGTGTGTGTGTGTGTGTGTGTGTGTGTGTGTGTGTGTGTGTGTGTGTGTGTGTGTGTGTGTGTGTGTGTGTGTGTGTTTATATATATATATATATATATATATATATATATATATATATATATATATATATATATATATATATATATATATATTTACACGTGTATATATGCGGCTATGTATGTATTTTGTATGTATTTATAAAGCACTTCTCAAAAATAAACCTAGTTTCGAAGAAAACCCAAATGCAATACATATATAACCATAAAATAGAATGTGAAGGAAATGTCAAATTGAACATTTTTTAATCCAGATAACACCTTATTTATATGCATGGATATATTCCTCGTATTGCAAATAATTCAATTGCACTCTTAGCTTCCATTTTATTTTTCCGGAAACTGTAAAGTCAAAATAACTAGAAATTGGAATAGACGTTCAACATTTTTTTTTTTCTCGTCGTCATAGTTCTCATCTGTTAAAAGAATATATGTTTGTTTAGTCTTCTTTTTGTTTGTTTGTTTACCGTGCAATTAATAAGAAAAGAAGAGACGAGATAAAGTAAATAAATTATAAAAAAGAGGAAAGGAGAGGAGGTAGTAAAGTAAATTTAAAAAGGAGGAAAATAGAAAGAAAGCAAAAAAAAAAAAAAAAAATGCTGTTATATTTGTCTTTCTTCCTCCCACTTTTTTTCTTATTCTTTTTCTTTTTTTTTTTTTACTTTCCTGTGTATTTACCGAAGAGAACAAAGACAAACAAATGAAATGAGAAAAGTAAAGAGATTAAATGAAAAAGGAAACAAGAGAAATTAATGAAGGCAAAAAGGTAAGCGGAGGAATAGAATAGGAAGCAGAAAAAGAAGAAGGCAAGAATGAAGAACACAAAAAAAGGAAGAATGAAAGGATGTAAAAAGAAACAAACCGAAGAAAAAAAAACGAAGACCAAAACAAGAACAAGAAGATAAAAATGAATAAATAAAAGAATAAACGACAACAACAACAACGGCAAAAAAGAAGGAAAATGATATTAATGATAAGAAGAAATGAAACTGACGACCCCCATAGGCCTACACCTTGACTTCCCTCCCTGCTCCAGGCCTCAAGACCCTCATGCTCTCACAATAATGACGTCATCCCTCCCTCGCCCCCCGCTCCCCCCCCCATGCAAATTAGGGTCGTATAATTAAACTTTCATTCGAACCTCCTTTGCCGGCCAGTGATAATTGCAGTGGGTCAAAGACTATGCTTCTTCCATTTGCTTCCCTCTTTTTAATTTTGTCAACTTCAAATAAAACCTCGTCTTTGAAGAGGGGCGAAATAACCTACTGTTAAAAAAAAAAAAAAAAAAAAAAAAAAATGGGAAGAAAAAAATAGAAACATACTATTCCCTCTCATTTTCTCTTTTTTATTTATGTTTTTCTTTCTCTATATCTATTTCTTTCTCTTTCTCTCTCCTATTCACTGACTGATTGATTGACTCTCTCTCTCTCTCTCTCTCTCTCTCTCTCTCTCTCTCTCTCTCTCTCTCTCTCACCCCTCTGTCTCACTCCCTCCCTCTCTCTCTATCTATCTATCTATTTATCTATCTATCCATCTATCTCTATCTCTCTTAACATCCCAACGAAAAACTGCTTCTTCTAAACACAAAAACGTTTCTTTTTTCCCAGATCTTGCTAAACGTTCCACTTCTCCTTTCTTACGTTCCCTTTTATCTTCCTCTTTTGCTTCTCGATTCCAGAGCATTCTGTCGAGACAATGAACGTGTGTGTGTGTGTGTGTGTGTGTGTGTGAGACACACACACATACACGCACACACACGCATATATATATATATATATATATATATATATATATATATATATATATATATATATATATATATATATATATATATATGTATGTATATATGTATGTAAATATATATATATATATATATATATATATATATATATATATATATATATATATATATATATATATATATATGTATGTATGTATGTATGTATGTATGTATCTATGTAAATGTATATGTATATATATATATATATATATATATATATATATATATATATATATATATATATATATTATGCATATATATATATATATATATATATATATATATATATATATATATATATATATATTTATATGTATATGTTTATTTATATATATATCTATTTATATATATATTTTATATATATATATTTATATGTATGTATGTATATATATATATATATATATATATATATATATATATATATATATATATATATATATATATATATATATATGTGCATGTATGTGTATGTGTTTATAT
>NC_091549.1:21093762-21096262 GCF_042767895.1 Penaeus vannamei
AGGAGAGAGAAACTGAGTTGTGAATTAGGTCAAAGTAAGGATAAGTATAAGATAGCCTTACATTATTATTATTATTATTATTATTATTATTATTATTATCATTATTACTATTATTATTATTATTATTATTAAATATCAATAAAAAATATTTTCTTTATTATTATCTCATCATAATGATTACCACACTTAATGCGTTTATCATTGTTTGAACTACCATTATGATTATATTTTTTATACTATTATCGTCATTATTATAACCATATCATGAGCACTTTTACTCTTAACATTACCATCAATACTTGGAATAGTAATAGGATCATCACATGTATTAACATTATCAATATCAACAATATTTACATCAATTAATTCCGCTTGTGTTTCGTCCGTCCTTCCTATTACGAATTCGGACTTATTTTTACATTTACACCTGAAATCCTATCACATGCGCTAACGGACTTTTCTTCATTTTCATGTAAGATTGGCATATTAGGGCTAAAATCCTATTCCGTGTGCTTTGAATCGCTCCCTTTCGGTGTAATGTGGGGGTGATAATAGACAACTTAATTTACGCACATACGCATTGTATTACGAATCTATGAGAATTCCGTGATCATTCAATTATCATCATCAATAATTTGGGAATAGTTCATGACCTAGAATTTTCGTAGCATGACCCTTCCCAAGTTCACTAACTCAATATTCAATTTGGTAGAATTTTAAAAATCTCCACTCCTTCGGTGTTTACAGAAAAAAATGATATGGTTAATCAATATCTAATAATATATCTAATTGCACTTATACAATTAACAAATAAACAAAAGTGGCTCGCATTTTAGAAAAAAAAAAACTTGGCCAGGATTAAAAGACTCTCCGACGCTGATCCCAACGTCTGCCGTCTTGGGAGTCGCACCGGAAGCAGAGCCGAGGATGGTTATCTCGTCCTATTTATACTCGGTTCCCCCTCGCCGGCTCCGTCAGCTGTGCAAACAAGGCGGGAGGGGAAGAATCTTGCCACATACATGTTATCTGTAGGGGGAGTCACCCTGCAGGACTTCACCTTCTTCCTTCAGGAATTCTGAATCACCCAACTTTGGCTTAATTCATAAACCATGGATACCTCACACACAGACACAAACACTCATTATATATATATATATATATATATATATATATATATATATATATATATATATATATATATATATATATATATATATATTTATTTATTTATTTATTTATTTATTTATTTATTTATTTATTTATTTATATATTTATTTATTTATTTATATATTTATATATGTAAATTCTATTACTGTTTATTTTGTTAAGCCGATTTATGACTTTTGATCATGCTTTGTGGTTTAATCTGATATTCACTTAAGCTTGTATAAATGAATATATCTTTTGTCAGAACGTATCAATCAGCCAAACTCAGTTTCGTGGCACACCAACCAATTTTTAAACATTTCTTAATGTTATTCACGGAAGGCAAACAGGAACTACACTTTGGCGAAAGCTGACCCGGAAGCTAGCCGACTGAAGGGACGCTTCGCTGACCCCTTCATGCTCCGTAAGAGGCACGCCATCGCCTTGCCAACTGATAGATTAGATTATTTATATTTCCGAAACCAAAGGTGAACAGAACTAAAATGGAAGACAGGAAGAGACAAAGAGATCCAGGGTCTAGGGCAGAGAAAGACAAAGGGACAGAGACTAGAATCAAGGCCACGGTAAACATTGAACGAAGATAAAAGATATCGAACATGACAGATATTTTAAAAGCCAATAAATAAAGCAAATATGATGGCCCTACCATTCAAATTACAACTCGTGCTTTGTGTTGAGAAATCCTCAACAATTATCATACTTTTGTTATTATTGTCATAATTATTATTGCAGTATTAATACTACTACCAATATTATCCTTTTTCTTCTTCGAGGCAAGAGCACAACATTCTAGCTAGACCGTTAATATCTGCACACTTTATTATTTATACACCTGTAGAAAAGGTATGAATGAGAATGAATATCTTCACAGTACAAGAAATATCCATTCTCATTCGTACCTTTTCTACATTTGTTAACATGAGTAAGGTTCATTTATTCGACTATACGATGCGGGGGCGGGGGGGGTAAGAATGAGACTAGAAGAAAGAAGGGCGGAAAAGGGAGGAGACAGAGAAAATGAAGGTCGCAAAATGAGAAAAGGGAGAGGAAGTAGGAGAAAGGGAGGGGGGAAAGAAAGAGGTGCATGTGAGAGAAAGGGAGAGGAAGGAAGCTTAAAAAAGAAAAGGAAAATGAGGAAGGAAAGAAGCAGGAGAAACGGAGGTGACTTAAAAAAGGAAAAGAAGATGGATAAGAAGAGAGGAAGGGAGAAGGGAGATGAAAAAGGGAAGGAAGATGAGAAAGGAGCGGAGGAAGAAAGGGAAGGATGATGAGAAAGGAGCGGAGGAAGAAAGGGAAGGGAGATGGAAGGATTAGATGTAGCCCTTAAAGTAGA
>NC_091549.1:21103762-21108762 GCF_042767895.1 Penaeus vannamei
AATATAGGCCGAAAAAAGAGGGTTAAAGTGATACTGAATATTTTAATGAAAATCCTGAAGCCTGTGATGTTGATGGTCGTTTTTTTTTTTTCTTTTTTTTAAGTCATTTTGTTTGGTTAATAAATGTACTGTGATATCTTATAACGTAGGTCATGTAGGAAATTAGAATTAAAATTTTGAAATTTAAGACACTACAACTGCTTATGTTAATATTACCACTTCTATTACTGCAACTAACAACAATAATAATAATGCGAATGATGATAATGACAACGATGTTATTATTGCTATCATTATTATTGTTACTATTATTATTATTATTATCATTATGATCATTATCATTATCATTATTATCTTCATTATCATTATCATTATTATCTTCATTATCATTATCACCATTATTATGATTATGATTATGATTATCACTATTATCATTATCACCATTATTATGATTATGATTATGATTATCACTATTATCATTATCACCATTATTATCATCATCATTATTATTAGTAGTATTATCATTGCTATTATTATCCTTATTATTCTTATTCTTCTTATTATTATTATTATCATTATTATTATCATTGTTATTATCATCATCATTATGATCATTATCATTATAATTATTTTAGTAGTAGCAGTGTCATTATCATCATTATTGATGTTATTACTATTGCCATTATAATAATGATTATTATGATTATGGTTAGCATTATTATTATTATTATTATTATTATTATTATTATTATTATTATTATATCATCATCATCATCATAGCTATTATGGTTATGATTATGATTTATGATCATGGTTGTAACTGTTATTAGTATAATCATCATGAATATCTCTAATTTTATTATTATCATTATATTGTCATTATAATTTTAAATATTATTGTTACTAATTTTATCACATAGTCATTATCATCATTATCATCATCATCATCTTCATTATCATCATTGTTATTATCAATATCATTATTATCATTACTATTATTGCTACTATAACTATTGTCCTCCTCCTCACCATTATTATTATGATCATTATCATTACTATTTTTATTATTATTATTATTATCATTATTGTTCTTGTTATTATTATTATTATTATGATTATTATTATCATTATTATTATTATCATCATTATTATTATTATTATTTTCATTATTATTATCATTATTGTTGTTGTTATTATTATTATGATTATAATTATTATTATCATTATTATCATCATAATCATTGTTGTTGTTATTATTATTATTATTACCATTATTATCATTATCATATGCATTAATATAATTTGATCAATAATATCACCATTGTTATTACAATTTTTATCATTGTTATCGCTGTTGTTATTATAAATTTTTATGATCATTATTTTGCTAGTACTATTATTATCACTGTTATTATCATTGTCATTATTATCATTATTATTATTATTAGATATTATTATTACTATTGTTACTATTGTCATTAATATAATCGTTACCATTATCATCATCCCTATAGTTATCATTATAATCGTTATTACTATTATAATCAGCGACATTATTGTTATCAACATTTTTATTACTATTGCTGCTTTTGCTGTTGTTCTTATTACCCTTACTATTATTATCATTACTGATATTATTATAATCATTATCATTACTATCATTATCATTTCTACTAATACAATTACTACCATTTTACTACTGTTCTTTTTTTACTACTACTAAAATTACCGCTGCTAATACTACTATCACCGGTAGTAGTAGTAGTATAGTCTTGTTTATTTGTTTACCATGAATTGCCTGATTCACTGAATTTTGTTTAATTAGGATTTATATTTTGTGTTGTATTGTTTTTTTTTGTTTTTTGTTTTTTTATGTTGTTTGTTTATATCTTCATTTATCTATTTTTTATTATTCATGTTCTTGTAATCTTTAAACCCATTTAGAATATATCTGTCTATCTTTTCGGGTTGTTTTTTTGATTTTGAATGCAAATCATTAATCCATTATGTAAGAAAGATACTCATACATCATTTTTCTCTTTTATTTATTCATATTCATCTATTTATTTATTTATTATTATATATATATATATATTTTTTTTTTTTTTGGGGGGGGGGGTGAGGAATTCTAATACAGATTCAAGTTGCTCTTCAACACCCGATTTCGCAAGTGTGACATTTTGCCTTATCACAAAGGTAAGAGGATGTGACACGATTGGCACGTTAGACGGAAAGAAGCATTGTTGTGGGACCAGTTTAGTAAATGAGGAAATGAGAAGGAGGGAGAGAGGTAGGAGGGAGAGGAGGAAGATTGAGGTTCGGGAGGGATGTAGAAAATGAAAGTGAAAAAAGGAAGACATGAGCAAGAGAGAAATAAAGATAATAAGGAAAAAGGGCGAGAGGATGAGGAAAATGAAAGAAGTGGATCATGTACCGAAAGGATGTATATATATAGTATATATATATATAAATATATATATATATATATATATATATATATATATATATATATATATATATATATTTATATATATATATACTATATATATATATATATATATACTATATATATACATGCTATGTATATGCATATGTATATATATATATATATATATATATATATATATATATATATATATATATATATATATATATATATATATATATATATATATATATATATATATATATATATATATATATATATATATATTTATATATATATATATATATATATATATATATATATATATATATATATATGTGTGTGTGTGTGTGTATATATACATATGTATATATATATTTATATATGTATATATACATATGTATATATATATATATTTATATATGTATATAATATACATATATATATATATATATATATATATATATATATATATATTGTATATGTATATATAACTTTGTTTCTCTGTCTCTCTCTCTCATCCTGTCTCTCTAAAACCTGTGAAAGAATTCTTCTCACTCGTCTGCTTCATCAGATCAAGTATCAAATTCACCCATCAGTCTTTTGTTTCCAAAAGGGAAAATGAACACAAATGTGTTTGGCACATTACCTATCTTACTTCATAGACTTCAAGGGAGCATTCGACAGAACCTCCCCTTCTAGAATCCATGATTAACTCTCCTAGGAGTTAAGGACAAGCTTCTGCTATGGATGAAGGATTATTTGCCTTTGAGAAGAGCAAAAGTATGGCACTCCACAAGGAGGAGTTTTGTCCCCTCTACTATTTAACATACTTTGCACTCTCTTTGCAAGCTTAACAGTGAGTTACGAGACATATGCAGCATCACATCCTATGCTGATGACATTCTCATTCAGGTTTTTGATAGCGGGGACTATGTTCTTGGACTCATAATCAACCCTAACAAGACTAAATGTCCCGCAATTCCCACTTTACTTGGAAAATTGTTCAAAGTATCAGGGAACGTTGCTTGGAGCATTTAAAACCTTTACAACATATATGTAACAGATAGTTAAGTGCTTCCCTAAGAACCTAAGGTTGATGTACATTTCCCTGGTTAGGTCCATGATGAACTATGTGATCCCGGTTCTTAGTATGTAGCCACAAAATGCTCTCAAAACCCTTGAAGTCTTGCAGAACAAGGCCACGAGAGTCATTCTTAGTTGCTCAATGACTGCTCAAGTCCTTGTTATGAGGAGAGAGATAGACCTCCCTTCAATTCACAGTCGTATTACCCGAATCAACACTCTACTTAGCATCAAACTTCTGCAGCATCAATCCATAGCACAAATTTCCCTTGTCTAATGAGATTAATTATAGAGTTAGGAATGCCCGGCGGCCTCGATACTACAATCTCATAAAGTCCAACTTAGAATGGGAGGCCAGAACTCCCCTAACTATTCTCAGCTTCAGTGTGTGGAACATTGATGCTATGAACCTCCCAGAAGCAACGCTTACTGCACCATGGCATTGGTTACATGTCAATGTTCATATTGATAACTTAACAAGGTCTAAATTCGTGACTTCAGTAACAGGGTTAAGAGGCAGTTACCTGACATATGTAGATGAAATTCTCGGTCCTCCCCCATGGTACCCCCAGCTTGCAATATGCTGTGATACTGATCCTCACGGCGCAGCAGGGTTCGGTGGACTAACTCCTGAAATTGCTCTTAAAGAAGGTGTGCGAATATCTAACTGGACAAGCACAACTGATGATGAGTCAGTACCAGTATACCATGCCATGAAAAAAGTAAACGACAGCGCCCTCTAGCTGTTTTCTCTGGTAGCCAGGATGCATTCTATAAGGACGGTCATCAAAACCAAAACACAATGCTTTTTCGCGCACGCGCATAACACTGGTGGGCAAACGATCAACAATGGCTGCTGAACGATGTCAACCAACTACAAATCTTTCGATTTATTTGCTAAAAACGTCGTGATGGAAAACTTAAGTATTTTGAAGGTACAGAAAGCTTACCAGATCCTTTCTCTCTCGGATGGCTGGTCTGAAAGCCCCAATGGTTGGCCCGATGTTAGTTTTGGTGATATTTATCTCTACCTAATACATACAAAACAGAATAATGGAATTATATGGTTGACCTGGTGTCTACACACAAAAGGAATTAAGGCCTACAAATCTCTGGAAAGGTACAAGTAAGTACTCAAGACTGGTTCGTAGTCGTAGGATTGAAATCTTCAGAACTTGTGAAATTCTTTCTTGCTCGCTCTTTGCCTTTTAGGCTGTTTTTTTTTTTTTTCGAAAAATTGCTCCACGCAATACTCATCATGATACCTTGAAAAGATTTAAGCAAATTTCCTGAAGTTGTTGAGAGGGCAGTGTAGTAGTCATTAGATTTACTATCTTCATTTTGTTCCCATTTAATGTCTTACGACCTTTGTTCCGGGAGAGCCTTAGAATCAAATTAACTGAATTTAAAGTGAAAGAAGATACTCAATAGTAACCAGTCACCCACAACATCTACCACCACCTAGGCCTATGCCTAACCACGGGGAAAT
>NC_091549.1:21133762-21138762 GCF_042767895.1 Penaeus vannamei
AGAGAGACAGAGAGAGAGACAGAGAGAGAGAGAGAGAGAGAGAGACAGAGACAGAGACAGGGCAGAGACAGAGAGACAGAGACAGAGAGAGAGAGAGAGAGAGAGAGAGAGAGAGAGAGAGAGAGAGAGAGAGAGAGAGAGAGAGAGAGAGAGAGAGAGAGAGAGAGAGAGAGAGACAGAGAGAGAGAGACAGAGAGAGAGAGAGAGAGAGAGAGAGAGAGAGAGAGAGAGAGAATGAGAGAGAGAATGAGAGAGAGGGAGAGGGAGAGGGAGACGGAGAGAGAGAGAGAGAGAGAGAGAGAGAGAGAGAGAGAGAGAGAGAGAGAGAGAGAGAGAGGGAGAGAGAGAGAGAGAGAGAGAGAGAGAGAGAGAGAGAGAGAGAGAGAGAGAGAGAGAGAGAGAGAGAGAGAATGAGAGAGATAGAGAGAGAATAAGAGAGAGAGATACACCGCATTCACTGCCTCCACAGACACAGACAGACGGACACAGAAAGGGCGCGTACATAAACACAAAAGGAGGGACATTTCCGAGCAGCCTACTGAGCCGACCATCAGACCTCGGACTGGAGCCGGAAAAAAATCCTTGACGATGGACGTAAGGAGGCGAGTGTCAGCATTAGAGGAACCCTAATTGACACTGATAAATGGACGCTGATTGATGAGAGACGCCCCCCCCCCCCCGCCCGGCCAGTGGGTTTTCGACCCCGGTGGAAAGGTAAATGATACGGGCGGTAGGAGAGTGGGCGTGTCCCTTTAATGCAGGATTCGGGCTTCAGTTTGCTGTATTTTGCCCGGGACTGAATCCTCTCAATACAAAAGTACTTTTCATGATACGAAAAATAGGGGACAGTGCAGATGATGGTTCATTTGTTCACTTAGGTCGTAGAGTTCAGATGAAAGGATTATCTGAAGTAGTTTTCTAAAGTTTTGTTCTACGTGCTTCTGTTATTTAACCTTTCCATGCTTTCAATTTTTGTTCTTGTTTATACTTGCATCATCAAACAATTTTAATCTTACTGTAATTACTGTAAAAAAAAATAGATCAGGATGAAAGGAGCCTAAAATTCTTTTTAGATAAATAAACCATTTTTTTCGAAATTAAACATATACTAAATCTGAAATCCGGATCTGTTACACTTACTTGACGATGAGATGAGATCTTTAAAACTCCGTGACTTGGTTACACAAGTTTTACAAATAGAAGCTCTCAAACTTCTCCCTCCGCCGAGCGCAGCCAAGGTCGGTCTGATAGTTAGACACTTTCGAGGAGTCCAAGTTACATTGAGCGAGGGGGGGAGGGGGGGTGATCCTGTACTTCCCGCTCTGTGGCAGCGCTGCGTCACGAAAATTTTCCTGTGTGAACAAGCGGGGTGAACATTTGAGTGACGGGAATTACCTAGCTTTGTTCTGCGTACGTTCGTTTGTGAACAAGCGGGGGTGTGCACTTGAATAACGGGAGTTGCCTAGTTATGTTTTCTGTGTTCGTTTGTGAACAAGCGGGGTGAATATCTGAGTGACGGGAGTTGCCTAGTTTTGCCTTTTGTGTGTTCGTTTGGCGGTTGCATCACTGACCCTTGTCGCAGAATTCACCAAGCGTACGTATCTGGGTCCTAAGGAAGTACCTACATGAATCTAAAAGTATTTACAACCGAGAAAGGCCCTTTATGAGTCGACCTTCGCATAGGAGGATAAGCTGATGTCGAGAAGAATCCCCTAGAATTCTGGTAGACAGAATCTCCGCTCTGCTCCGAACGAAAGTTTAGTCGAGAGGCAGACGAGGGTAGTTCAGCCCGAGGAAGAAGGGGCGCAAGAAAGTGGTTCCGCCTTCAGGAGTTGAGGGGAAGAAAGGGCGAGAGGGAAGTGGCGTTTTTTTTTTTAAGTGAAGAGCTTAGGTGAAGAGGGAGTGTTTATAGACGTCAGCGTGCTTGGCTAGTATTAGTTACTGTATTATATGGCTATCATTATTCTAAATCGTTTAGAATGTCCACTTGTATGGTCTTTTCTGAACGTTTTTCTCTTAAATGTTGTGCAGGAGAAAGTAAAGTAAAGCTTTGATAAGAAAATTCGAATATTATGGTCTCTCTTTCCTTTTTATTTGTAACTATTTACGTACATGTTACATATATATTTCATTTATACATACATACATATATGTGTATGAAAGAATACACACTTTCATACGGACAAGCACACACACATTAATATATATATATATATATATATATATATATATATATATATATATATATATATATATATATATATATATATATCTGTACATATATGTGAATTTATGAGTGTATGTATACATATGTATATGTATTTATATTTATACATATGTGTGTGTGCGTCTGCGTTTGCGTGTGCATGTGCGTGTGTGTATGCATGTATATGTGTGTGTATGTGTTATACATACATACATATATATATATATATATATATATATATATATATATATATATATATATATATATATATATATATATATATATATATATATATCACATGTATGTATGTACACACACACACGCATACACACACACACACACACACACACACACACACACACACACACACATGTATGTATACATTTATTCACTTTTTAAAATCTTTTATTCGTAGTTCAGCTAAGCATTTGTCATATTTTTCCTCATTTTTTTCTGTGACATTTTGTAGATTCAACGGAAATATGAATGCACTTCAGTTTATGTTCCTGAAAAGTGTGTCTGTCATCGCGTTAGCCTGATTCATCATTCTATTTGTTTAAGTTTATGACAGAGAATAAATATGCTTTACACTCGCGTATGCAAACAGGCCCTCACATATACTACAAATAATGCCGGTATATACTTACAAAGAACTTGCAGCACACAGACAGACAGACAGAACGTGTGTGTGTGTGTGTGTGTGTGTGTGTGTGTGTGTGTGTGTGTGTGTGTGTGTGTGTGTGTGTGTGTGTGTGTGTGTGTGTGTGTGTGTGTGTGAGAGGGGCTTGTCTGCTATATTCTTATCATAAACCTTCAACATTGTTGGATGCGCATACGTTTCCTGGATGTTCGTTCCAGTTACCAACAGGCTTTTTTTCGATAACTATATTTCTGTACATCTTTGTCTGTGCGTTTTATTCTTAACCTTTTACTCTTTCATTAGAAACAACAAATTCATTCTTCCTACCATTACCGTTCCTGACTTTATTTATTTTATTGAAAAGCGTAATCATGTTATTCCGTTTAGTTCTTCCAGGTTTTTATTTCTCCGATCTTTTTTTCAGTTCAAGTCCCTTAAAGTGGCCTGTATTTAGTGGCTGCTTGCTGAAACCCTTTCGACTATGTGCCTTTCTTTAAAAAAGGGACTCCATGCCATTGCTATGTACCCTAAAATCGGTCCTTTGATACTCATGATGACTTTCTCTCATATTTTCCTAAGAGTATGAATATCTGAAGTATTTCTCTCTCTTTCCTTGATGCATTTAACACTGCTTCTCCTAACTTATACTGGTGTAGGGGTCGATTTTTTCACTATCTACAACGGACTACATGGCTTTTGTTGGTGTGACAATCCTCAGTCGAAATACACATCCATTTGAACAAATTATCAATGTCCCTTTGAAGGCGAATTCTCCTTTATTACTCGTCTGTGAACTTACACGAGGTTTATGTTCGTGCCAATATCATTGATAAGAAACAAGAAATACTGTATATCTTGTCACAAAATTGGTCCTTGCGGTATTCCATGTATTATTCGTCACTGTGTTGATTGTTTACCTGATCCGCGTTGGTTTTCCATTCAGATAATCCTCCATACATTCGAGATTTTCTTAAAATCAGTTGGATTATATCAGCCATTAAATTGTTTGTTTGGTATTGTATATATATATATATATATATATATATATATATATATATATATATATATATATATATATATATATATATATATATATATATATATATATATAAATATATATTAAAGAGTTCAATCCACTTTTTCTCATACTTTCCAGAATTTTTCATATAACACATGTTATTGATGCTGGTCTATAATTCAGAGGATTTAAATTGAAACCCAATGTTGTAGGGATTGATGGTCGATAATTTTGATGCTTTGGGTAGCTTCACTTTCCTCGATGAGTTTTGAAATATTTGAAGTGAAAGTAGACTAAACTGCTCTGCACACCGGCCATCCCATTATCATTTTATTTAACTCTTTATCTTTCATTCCTTTCCCTTAAGTGTGTTGTTCTTGATAAAATAAATTATATTTTTAAAAGAATTTGTTCCAAGGTAAGTGTTTTGAAAATCTTACACATTTCTTTTTCTTAAGTATGAATAATATTCTCACCTTTAACGACAGCGATTCGACTTTCATTCTAATCTTCTCATCCATGTAGTTAAGAATAGCTTTGGTTAATTGATCTGATAATAAGAACCTCATGCTAGACCTCAATATACCTGTCTCCCAAAAATGAATTATTCTAGATTTCTGCACAAACCTATCCGCTCTTTTACTCTAATTATCAGAATCTTCTGTATTGCAAGTCTGTGTTGAATCTTATCCTATTCTTTGTCTCCATAGAACTTTTTTAGGTTATAATCCCCATATAATTGGGCCTCTCATGTTTCATCTCTTCGACGGTGTTATCTTGTAAAAAGGCAATATTCTAATTTTATCATGATGTGATGACTTTTTCCCAACATTTTATTTCTTGCGATTAAAGTTCAAGTGTTGGATGTCTAACTATGCCTGTTTCCCTATTATGTTGTTACTTTTTTATGCAGGTAATATTCATCACGATTCCAGGTAATTCTGCACTCAAGTCAGAATGTGATTTCGTATCCGTTTTCTCATATCAAAGAACTTATCTCAATTTGGTTCCCATGATTACCAACAATTCCGTTAGATTTATCTGCCTGTCTCGGTCTAGGTTTTTGCATCTTTCTTGAAACCTCGTTGATGTATGAGATGGCATAATTAATGGCTGTTCAGATCATTCCTTTTGCT
>NC_091549.1:21141262-21143925 GCF_042767895.1 Penaeus vannamei
ATATCTATATCTATACATATATATATATATATATATATATATATATATATATATATTATATATATTTATATATATAAATATATATATATATATATATATAAAAATATTTATTATATATATATTTATATATATATATATATATATATATATTTATATATATATAATATATATATATATAGATAGATAGATAGATAGATAGATAGATAGATAGATAGATAGATAGATAGATAGATAGATAGATGTAAGTATGTATATGCATATGTATATACGTGTGTGTGTGTGTGTGTGTGTGTGTGTGTGTGTGTGTGTGTGGAGCGAGAGAAAGATAGGAAAGGAAGAACGCTGGGAAAAATAAGAGGATATACATTAAAATAAAGAAACATATAGTAAAATAAATGGAGTAAATGAAAGAGAGATCAAGAGATCAAGAGTGAAAAAGAGAAATTCAGTCAGAGAAAGACAGAACGGCAAAGATAAAGATATAGAAAATTGCATAGACAGAAAGAGAGAGACAGAGTAAGAAAGAAAGAGAACAACAGAGAGTGAGTGATTGAGAAAGAGAAAAGAGAAAAAAAAACACAGAGAGAGAGAGAGACTGAGACATAGAGAGAAAGAGAGAAAGAAGACAGAAAAACGACGGAGAGAGAGAGAGACGACAGAAAAACGACAGAGAGATAGAGAGAAGAGAGAGACTGAGACACGGAGAGAGAGAGAGGCGACAGAAAAACGACAGAGAGAGAGAGAGAGAGAGAGAGAGAGAGAGAGAGAGAGACTATACGCGCGAGGAAAAATCCAAAAGAAACGCAGCAGCTAAGAACAAACATTTACATGCTCGACACAAGCATCCTGAACGATGTTATTAAGCCCGGCATGAATACTTGATCACGTAATTCAGGAGAGGGAGGTATCGGTGGGGGTGGGCGGGGGGGGTGGAAGGAGGGGAAAGGGGGGGAAGGGAGGGGAAGGGAAGGTGGGGGGGACGGGAGGAAAGGGAAGGAAGGGCAGGAGTGAGGAAGGATGGTGGTGGGTAAGAAGGGGGTGGTGGAAGGAAGGAGGAAAGGGAGGGAAGGGAAGGAGGGAGGGGGGGTGGGGGGTGGATGGGAGGAAGGGGGGGGGTAAGGGGGGGCGAAGGGGGAAAGGAAAGGAGGGGAAGGGGGAGGGAAGGGAAGGGAGGGCGAAGGAAGGTGGAAGGGAGGGGGGAAGGAAGGGAGGGGTGGACGGAGGGGGGAAGGGGGGTTGAGGAATGGGGTGAAGGAAGGGAAGGGAGGGGAGGAGGAAAGGGAAGGGAAGGGAAAGAGAAGTGAGGAAGGGAGGGAAGGGGGAAGGGAGAAAGGGGCGGTTGAAGAGTGAGGAGGGAATTGGTGGGGAAGGAAGGGGGAAAACAGGAGCCGGGGGAGAGGAGTGGTGGAGGGAGAAAGGGGAAGAGAGAGGGGGGGTAAGGAAGGGGAAGAGTAGACGGGGGAAAGAGAGAGATGCAGGAGGGAAGGGAGAATATGGACAAGTGGGGGAGGAGAGTGAGGTAAGGGCGGCTTTAGAGCGAGGAGGGAGGAAAAGGGGGTGGGTGAGGGGGGGGGGGCTGGGGGCAGGTGGATGATGGGGAGGGAGGGAGGAGGTTGGCTGCAGCTGGAGAGTGGATGAGAGGAGAGAGTAAAGTTTAAGGGGAGGAGAGAAGGGGGTGCAAGGGAAGCGGAAGGAGAAGAAAGTATAGATGAGGAGGATAGGAGAAGATGATATGGAGGATGGAATTAAGGAATTAATGGAGAGGGAGAAGGCGAAGGAAGAAAGGGTATAGACGAGGAAGAGAGAAGAAGATAAAGATGGGAGTAGAATGAGTGGAAGGAGAGGGAAGAGGAAAGAGTAAAGAAGAGAGGAAGTTAGAGGAGAGACGGAAAAGATGGAGGAGAGAGAGAGACAGAGAATACAGAGAACTGGAACTGGAGAATGAAGAAGGGGGATGGAAGGGGAGGAAGAGGATAAAAAAGAATTGAGTATTAAGTGGAAAATTGGGGGGGGGCAGGGCAAAGTTACTAGAACTGGGGAGTTTGAGAGAAGTGCGACTAGCGTTGAAGGAGGGAGGGAAGGGGATGGAGGAACGTCAACAAGGTGGGGCGGGGGGAGGGGTAAGGAATCGAAGTATGTGATGATGAGGGAAGGGTTAAGAGGAGTAATAGTTGAAGGAGGGTCCTGGAGCGAGAGAGGGGAGGAGGGGGAGGGGGGGGAGTTCTTCAAGCTCATGTGTAATGTAAAACAGTTTACGGTAATAGAGACAACCGTTGCCGTTAGTGGTTAAAGATGTCTTAGGGTTTATGCGTTAGTCCCGATGACTTTAGTTTATGATTTATTCCAATGTATATATTCATATGTATGTATATGTACCTATATATATATATATATATATATATATATATATATATATATATATATATATATATATATATATATATATATATATATACACTTACAGACAGACAAACAGGTGGGGGAGGGGAGATATATTTGTATAGCCTTTTTCATCAGCGTCTTCCTTTGCAAGTAAAGCCACCCCCTCCCCCCCCACCCCACCTCCTCCTCACACAAAAGAGAAAAAGACACAAACCACTCTTCACATGTTTACCTTTTCTCTTCCTTTCTATCCCACGAACAGTTATCAAAAAATATCTTTT
>NC_091549.1:21154425-21156925 GCF_042767895.1 Penaeus vannamei
TTTTATGCGAGGAAATGTACATAAATAGTAATACTGAGTATTGCTAATGATCATCATTTGATATTATAAGATCACTGCTAATAAGTGATCCAAGTCTCTCCACGTGATCATTAGTCAAAATGTAAATAAAAGAAATTTTAGTGATACAAGAATGACTTATTAATACATCTCTGATTTAGTTCAAAATGAGGTTGACTTACTTTGGAAAATGAATGGGAATTCTATCGTAAAAAAAAAAAAGAAAAAAACTTTGCGAGTATTATGCTAATTGATACGGTGAAGTTGAATATTTCTTTGATGATATATTCGTGGAAACTACAGTATCTGATCAGTATAGTATCTGATGTAATTATGAATTGCATGAGATACTATTAATTCAAATGTTTTAATACAACTAAATCATACATATAGAAGTGTTTTAAATTCTAAATTATAACACGTTTCTTATACAATAAAAAAACAAAAACATTCAGATCAATATCGTCAATGTGATAATTCGAATCGTTTTAATGTACATGAATATCATGGGGAATCATTACTTCTCTTGAAATTACTATCGCTATTATGAATTACACATAAGTTATCATTATTATCACTTTATTCATAAACATTATTATCACCATGTTAACATAATCACTATCATCATCATTACCATCATTATTATCAGTATTATTAGTATTACTATCATTGATTTTACAATTATCATTATCTTTATGATTATTATAATTAACAAGATTATTTTCATTGATATTATTATATCATTATTATTATTATCATCATCATCACTATCATTATTGCTTTCATTATCACTATCATTATTATTTTTATTATTACTAATAGTACCATGATCATCATTATCACTATCATTATTATTTTCATTATCACTAATAGTATCATTATCATCATCATCATTATTCCTTGCGAGGGCATTTGCTTGCTTTGGCCGTAGAAGTGTCAAAAGAGAAAGCAGAGCGACCACCTGTGTCCGCTGGAGGAGGAAGGCAGCTGCCGGGGCCCAGGTGGGGAAGAGGCCTTGGGTATATCATTATTAATAATATGGTAATTATTTTTCCTTTTTGTTATCATTATTTTTATTGTTATGATTGCCATTACTATTACCATTATTATTATTATTGTTATTATTATTATTATTATTATTATTATTATTATTATTATTATTATTATTATTATTATTATTATTATAATTATTATTATTATTATTATTATTATTATTATTATTATTATCATTATCATCATTATTATCAATATTACTATAATATTTTTTTATTAGCATTTCTATTGTTATGACCATTATCATTATCATAATTATTATCTATACTATTATTATTATTATGAATATCATGATCATTATTATTGTTATTGTTATCATTATTATCATTATTACTATTTTTATTATTATTATCCTTATTGTATTTTATTGTTATTGTTATCATTATTATCATATCTGTTGTTATCATTATAATTATTGGCATTGTTATTTTTCTGTAATTACTATTATTATTTTCATTATTATCATTATTGTTATCATTGTTGTCAACATTGTTATTATTATCAATATTATTATTATTTTCATCATAATCATCATTAGTAGATGTAGTAGTATCGTTATGATTATTATTATTATCATTGTTATCACCATTATTATTATCATCATCATTATCATAATCATCGCTATCATTACTACTTATGATATTATCATTATCGCAATTATCACTTTATTTGTTATCTAATTAATATTTTTACTACCATTATCATCATTACCGTTATTACCATTACTATCATTAATATAGTCATCATTATTATCATTATCATTATATTCTTATCATTATTATTATCTTTTTATAATCATTATGTTTTTATTGTTATATCATGATGATGATGGTTATCATTGTTATTATTATTATATTATAACTATTATTACCATCGTCATCATTATCATCATTAATGCCATTATATTTTTTTCTGTCATCATTATCATTATCCTATACTGCTAATCTGTATCATTATTATCATTATCATCACTATTACTACTACTACTACTACTACTATAGTTATTTCCATTTTCTTACATTCATCATTGTTATCATTGTTGTTATTATCATGCAAACTTTACCGGTATTAGTTGTTGTATCATTATTTTTGTTATTATTTTTGTTATCATAATCATCATAATTATTATTGCCATTTCTTTTGATATTGTTATCACTATTATAATTGTCATCATTGTTACCATCCTTCCTGTTGTTGTTGTATTTGTCCATGCTGCTGCTGATGTTGTTTTCTGTTGTTGTTGTTGTTGTTGTTGTTATTTATATGATTACCATTAGCATAATTATTGCAGTCATTATTTTTAATATCATTGCTATCATTAATATTGTTATGTTTATCAGTCATCATTATCAAAACTTTTACTATTAAAATAACGTCAGTCACAGTTAACAATAACACTGACAACGTTACTACCTAGTTAGTTGAATTA
>NC_091549.1:21191925-21194425 GCF_042767895.1 Penaeus vannamei
TATATATATATATATATATATATATATATATATATATATATATATATATATATATATATATATATATATGTATATATATATATATATATATATATATATATATGTGTGTGTGTGTGTGTGTGTGTGTGTGTGTGTGTGTGTGTGTGTGTGTGTGTGTGTGTGTGTGTGTGTGTGTGTGCGTGTTTATATACATACATGTAGATTCTCTCTCTCTCTCTCTCTCTCTCCCTCTTTCTCGAACCATTAAAATAAACACTTAATATTCAAATCATCAATAATGAAACGAAAAAAGCCTCTGCATGATCCAGAACAATGTTTTCCAAACTTTTTCTGCCATTGCCCACTTTACGTGCATGACCCTCGCCCATGATTCTCCGCCAAGCATAACCCATGACAACAGTGACACGTCTACAGTCCTACTCTCACTCAGTCCTTTTGAAACACACTCCTGCAAGTTCTATCATTTTATTGATTTTATTTGTTATTCTTATTGATTGATTATATATCTATGTATCTTTCTCTCTTTCTATGTATCTATCTAACGATCTATGTATCTATGTATCTATCTATCTATCTATCTATCTATCTATCTATATATATATATATATATATATATATATATATATATATATATATATATATATGAGGAGGGAGCACTAATAAAGAAATTTGTAATTTGCATTTGCTGAATCTCATACTATTGAAATGGTACTAAAGATGAAGCAAAATATAAATGGAAAAATCCATGCTCAGAGTAATCAGTAATGGAATTATTGCGAAAAGTAGTTTAATAATGAAATAAAAAAACTAAAACATAGCTTAGGAAATCTTAGAATGATGTGAAGATTGAAATATTTACAACTATTATACGTCCCAGTTTCTCATTTTATGTCAAGAACACACAATCAGATAATAAAGATAATAATTCAGACAAACAAAAAAAAGATGTATTACTCATGCGTCTGGCAGCGAGATATTGAACAGGTACTGAACCTGTAAGTTGCTTCCAATACCTGCCTACTCACTAAACGCCTTTGCTTTTAATTAAACATTATCCTCAGATTATGGCCGCCTACATTCTGCTATATAGCCTTTTATATTCTTCTATATGGCACCCTCCATTCTATCATATTTCCCTCTACATTCTGTTCTTTGGCCTTCTACATTCTTCCGTATGGCCCCCAGTTTGGGAACCATTGAATTAGAAGCTAAAGTTCTTTTCACATCTTTCTCTTTCTTAATGTTGTTTATAGGCTTCTTTTTTTTCTTCTTCTTCCCCTTCCCCCTCTTCTTCTTCCTCTTCCTCTTCTTCCTCCTCCTCCCCCTCTTCTTCTTATTCTCTTTCCTCCTCCCCCTCTTCTTCTTCTTCTTCCTCTTCTTCATTTCTTTCTTTTTCTTTTTCGTCTTCTTCCTCTTTTTCTTCTTCCTCTTCCTCCTTACCCTTGTTCTTCCTATTCCTTTTTTCTTTTCTTCTCTTCTCCCACCATCCTCTTCTGTCTCGACCTCCCGAATGTATTCAGTTTATCTCCACTTATCATTTACTGTTCACTTATTTTTGCAACCTAACCTTGCCTCTTTGTATTATATATATTTCGATAGTCATTATTACAGCATTATCACTGAGTTTCAATGAAGATGAATTTTCTGTTTATTTTGAGAATCGCTTTTATTACTCTCTATCCATAAAAAGAAATGTCGATAAATCATATAAATTGTTCATTCGTTCATCGAGGATTTTATAAGCAGTTATTTGATCTGAATCACTATTGACCACTTAAATGCTATGGCTCTCTCTTTTCATTGCATGTTCTGTTGCAAGAGCAGTAATGCAGTTGGAGCAATAATGCAGTCTGATATATACAGCAAAACTAAACACATAATTTTGTGTAGTAAAAGTTCCTAACCACTCGTATGTTGGAGCAAGACTGCAGCCTTTAGTTATTAATGCTCTCGTGATGATTTAGACTTTTTATCTATATTTTATTTTCTCTAAGGTGTATGTTGGGACCGCCTGTATTTAATCATTCGTTTTTGTTATCCGTTTTTGTCACCAGAGGCGCTGCTGTCGTGATGTTATTGACGTATGTTGAATGTTGGCAAAACCGAGACACATTAGGGTTTATTCTGTTGGTTTTGCTTTGTTATCCGTTTCATCCAGAATGCATTTGCAACTGTAATCATTCCTCTTGCATGATAAAATCACTCTATTGACAATTTGTATCCTTTTCATACTCCAAAAGAAGATAGCGATGATGGAGCCATTTTCCTTAAAATCCATATCTCCATTTTCGAAACCATCAGTGAATTCAAAACTGCAATCGTCAGAAAATAACGATAACCAACAAAAGAGACGAAGCAAATAAATAAAGATATTTTTCTCAAGAACTATCTTCAGCCATTTTAATTAAAAAAAGGTACTGTGCGGTGACATTTCGAACAATGGCTAGATAACAATGCGTTGGTCGTGCACCAGAAACATAAATTTCATAACCGTAAAATA
>NC_091549.1:21206925-21209425 GCF_042767895.1 Penaeus vannamei
TAATATTCGATACGATTCAGAAATTCTGATCTGGGTTGCACCAACGAATGAGTTGCCAAATGTCAGACTGTTAGGTTTTGATCTTTTGTAAATATTTCAGACCAGTGAAGTATTGAATCTCGTATATTAAAAATATGTCCAGAATTTTGGATACTTGCTAGATAGATATTTGGCTAATTAACGACAAGGATCTGGGGAAAAGAAATGACTACCATGTGTGTCAGAGTGCACAGCATATCTCGCCCCATGGCCATTTTCAGTATAGATCTTTGGCTGTATCTTTGTCCCATTTGTATACGAGATCGCTATATAATCTGTCTCTTGTAGATATTTTTCTATGACCGGATGTCTTTCCTGACGCCATCCCTCTCTATTTACAAGGGCATGGGACCGGCACTGACTTAGCTTGGCTTGCCCATTTAGAGGTTAGATTACCACTGAAGCATAGATGAGGAATATTAGCCCATTCACTTAGCCTCAAACCTGAGAAATGAAGATCTGCTCTGCCCTCCCTCCTTAATTGACCTTACGCTAGTCACGTTTGTTTGTTTTGTTTTGTTTTTCATTTCTTTCTTTTTTTAAATTTTGTGATCTGTTATTAGCTTGATCGTGAATTGATGTTAAACGTTGATGTGTAATTTTCGATCTAAAAATGTAAGCCTGGTCTAGCACCATCGAAGGTCACCTTGGAATGTGATAATAGTTTGCTTGTCAGCCAAAATAGAATCATGTAAAAAAAAATTAATGGCCCAATATAACACATCGAGTAAAATGTTTATTATTATAGAATGTTAGCACTTAGAAGGTAACACGTAATCTGGATTAGTGAAATTGTGTGGGAATATATCGGTAAATATCTCTGATACTTACAAAGACTTTATAACATTACGTGTGAGATATATTGATCCTTAAATGCAACGCAAACACGCATTACCTGTGCACTGTTCGCTGCACCTTAGTTTTTATCGCATTATATACATTTTGGAAGTAAACTCTAAGCACAGGATTCAGGCTGTAACCCGTGCAACTACCATCAAGGCGGTGCAACTGATATAAACAAGTGTCGTAGTGCACAGATTTCTTTTTTCTTTTGTTTTGTGTTCTTGTTGATGGTTTCTCAAAGTTTCCGGAGTGATGCAATGTCGCTGTCGCTGCTTCATCACCAAGCGGAATTACCCCGTTTGTCACCGAAGAAAACATTCAGCGTAATCAACGTGATCTCGTGTGTTGCGCTGTGACCTGATTCCTTCACTCACTTGCAGCGTCGCGAGTTATTGCACAAGCAGGGTAATTAACGATGTCTCAATCGCTCTGCAACATCGGTCTTCGCGGTCTTGCTCGTTCGGTCGGGTGAACACAGGCCTTGGGATTGATGGGTTGGATAATGATAACAATGATAGTTGATAAGGATAAGGATAATAATGATGATCATTCTGAAAATGATAATAACAAAGATACAATGCAGAGCAACAGAACTAGAACGACATTAATAAGGATAATGAGGATAATATTAAGTCATAATGATAGTAATGATAACTATAATGGCACTGATAATAGGGATAGCAATAATATTAATGATGATAGTAATGATAATATTTAGGATAATGATGATGATGGTAATGATAATGATGATAACAAGATAATGATGATGGCGATGACAATAATGACAATAATGATAATGATAATATGATGACAACAATAATAATCCTATTTTAAAAAATATAGTAAAAAATATTAACTAAACAAAAATAATGACATCAAAAACGATAGACCTACATTACGTAAACACTACACTCTGTACACAAAACGTAATATCATTCACACATTTCACCCAGAATTACATACCACAAAAACATTGAATGATGATATGCGAGTGTTTTGTTGTACAAGGGAGCTTTTGTGTATTGTTTTATTATCTAGCGAATGTTGTTTGTGTAATAACAGTAATTAATGAGGTTGATCATTCAGTGAACCATTAGTAGGGCTATGAGATCAACCCAATGCGGATTTTTCACGTGAATGGAAAATTTATTATGATGGTGAGATGAATATGTATACCTAAATGGATATACCGGCGTGAATGGATATGCATGTAAGCCTATATGATATGTAGTATATACATAAAATCCTGTTTATTTATGTGTCTGTGTACATGCATGACGTCATGTGTAGTTGATTCATATCGGTATTCTTATATATACATGATTGTGTGTGTGTGTGTGTGTGTGTGTGTGTGTGTGTGTGTGTGTGTGTGTGTGTGTGTGTGTGTGTGTGTGTGTGTGTGTGTGTGTGTGTGTGTTTGTGTACATATATATGTGTGTGTGTTTGTGTGGTTGTATGTGTGTGTGTGTGTGTGTGTGTGTGTGTGTGTGTGTGTGTGTGTGTGTGTGTGTGTGTGTGTGTGTGTGTATGTATGTGTGTGTGTGTGTGTATGTGCATGTCTTTGTGTGTGTGTGTATATATATATATATATATATATATATATATATATATATATATA
>NC_091549.1:21229425-21231925 GCF_042767895.1 Penaeus vannamei
TTCTTTCTCTTTCTATTTCTCCCCTCTATCTCTCTCTCACAAAAACTTCAAGCGATCTGACACACGACGGCTTCCAATCATAAATGGATAAATCATGACATCAAAGAGATAAATGACAGAAATGATACAAATCTCTCAAAACGAACAGATCTGACATTTCCCTTCAGACTGAATTTGAACGAAAGAAATGTTGATTCAGCAATACAGTATGGAAAAAAGTCAAATTATGCTAAAGATAATCTTGATGAATGTGAACACGATTCCAAAGAAACGAATAATATTGAAAACATTATCACCAAACTAAAACACCACACAGAAAACTGACCAAATTAATCAAGAATTATAGAACATTAAAGCGACACCTATGAACAAATGGTTGCACCCACGGGCCTACAAAATACAACTAGGCCGTCTCACGAAAATATTTTTTAGACCACAACCATTAGGAGTCGAAAGAACAGTTCTCACACTGAAACCCTTGCGCCTTACGAACCACAACTACGACAAGATTCACAACAAATGTTTTATGACTACAACCACCAGAAGTCGAAAGATCAGTCCTCAGATAAAACATTTACACTCTACAAACCACAACTAGGACTAAGCTCATAACAACTGTTTTAAGACTACAACCATTGGAAGTCCAAACAACAGTCCTCGCATCATAACACTTACGCCCTGCAAACCACGGCACGTCTCACAACAAATGTTTTTATACCACAACCAATAGGAGTCGAAACAACAGTCCTCACACGAAAACAATTACCAGGAATGAATATTAAAAGGATGGATAGTGTCTTTTTTCGATTCATCAAGGGAAGTCTACCCGGACTTACGCTTATTACTTATTACTTACGCTTACTCATCATTAACACATCTATAATTACTAGCGCTTACCCATCACTCTGGAAACGTGACATTATAACATCTGTTTTGAAATCTGTAGATGCAGATCAAATGAATAAGCATCGTCCCAACACCCTACTCCCAGTGATACCTAAAGTGTTAAAGAAAATAGAAAATCAAATAACAACATACCTCATAACCTGAAATGCAGTATGGATTTAGAAGTAGGCTTTCCAAAAACTACTATTCAAACAAATACAAAAAGTACAAAAACTACAACTTTGCTGCAAGAATAGCTAGCCATAGGCATGGTAAATAAATCTGGCATAACCCCCCATAGATATAAAGCGGTTACAAGTTCAATGGAAATGGTTCAGTGAAACATGTATTTATTTATATTTTTAACAATTTAGATATTTTAACATTTTAATCCCGTAAGGTATTCGCTGCTAATGATCTTAGCTGTTGACGCGGCAGAGAATTTTAAATAATCAATCATTGTGTGAAGTCTCCAACCCCCCCCCCCCCACACACACACACATCCCGCCCTAAACCGTGACCTCTCGCCACCTCTTCCGCTTCCGTTTCTTCTCTCTCTCTCTCTCTCTCTCTCTCTCTCTCTCTCTCTCTCTCTCTCTCTCTCTCTCTCTCTCTCTTTCTCTCTATCTATCTATCTATCTCCTTATTTACCCTTCTCAGAAATATACTCTGTCTGCTCCATTCACAATCCTTAGTCGCTTCTACCCACTTTCCCTTGTTTTCCTACTCCTTCATCGTTCACTTTCATCTTTCCTTATTTTCGTCTTTCCCTTTCTATTCTTGTTTCCTCTCCATACTCGTTTCATCCTCGTTTTCTACTACTTTCCTTTCCTCAATCATTTCTGCCATTTCCATCTCTTAGCTTACGTTTATGTCTCTCTTTTCGTTCTTTTCCTTAATCTTACGTCTTCATACCTACCACCTATCCCCCACCCTACGACCCTACCTGTCCCCTCGACGCCCTCGATCCTCGGTTCCGAAACCTGACTCGAACCTTGGTAATCCAGCGGGCGGCACCCACACACGCCGGAGATGATTCCCGCCCACACACGCTGGAGATGATTCCCGCCCACACACGCTGGAGATGATTCCCGCCCACACACGCTGGAGATGATTCCCGCCCACACACGCTGGAGATGATTCCCGCCCACACACGCTGGAGATGATTCCCGCCCACACACGCTATGCACTTACCTTGTATTGCTGTCGTCTTAATGTACTTGAAAGCATGTAAATAAAACTGTTGTGTTTGTAGTTTCACGAGTTTTTCCTCTGGGGCTTCGAGCGGTTCGAACACTTGGGTGGCGAATAAGCCAGGTGGCAGAGCTCGCTTTACCGAGATTTTACCTTTATCTAAAAAGTATGAAGTCCTTCTTGGAGGTGAAAGGGAGTCTAAGTGGTTTTCATTTTTACTATATTAGTTTTGCTTAAAGGTTTCTAAAGATAAATTACTCTGATAACAACGGCCCCCTCCGCGTATTTAAAGAATTTATAGTTTTCTTTATTATCTTTTAAAATTGCTTCAGTTTAAAATTACTTAAACCTTTATCTTATTTTCATAAACTTTTGTTAATTTCCGATACTTTTATGAATAGTTTTCTTTTTATACTTACGA
>NC_091549.1:21281925-21291925 GCF_042767895.1 Penaeus vannamei
ACATGGGTAGTTGGAAATATGTGTACTGATTGATTTAAAGGTGTATACGCATATACACGAAGATAAACACCTAGGTAAAAGTATTGACACCTGAGGATATATATATATAAATAAAAGTGTACCCCGCAAACTCGTGAGTATTTGGTTAATTGGAAGTATTTGTATAGAATGGTGTAAAGGTTTAAAGATAATCACCTAAACACAGGTATTGACACCTGAGGAAAAAAAAAAAAAAAAAAAAAAAAGAGTTTCCCGCAGATTTGTGAGAGAAAAAAATTATATATATATGTATATATATATATATATATATATATATATATATATATATATATATATATATGTATGTATGTATATATATATATATATATATATATATATATATATATATATATATATATATATATGTATATATATATATATATATATATATATATATATATATATATATATATATATATATATATATATGTATATGTATATACATATATATATATATATATATATATATATATATATATTTATATATGTATATATATATATATATATATATGTATGTATATATATATATATGTTTGTATATATATATATATATATATATATATATATATATATATATATATATAATATATGGGTAATTAGAAATATGTGTATTGATTGATTTAAAGGTGTATAGGCCTATACGTAAATATCCAAACAAGTATGGACACTAATGTACTTTTTAAACATTGCTCTTTTTTCTACTCCAATTTTCATTTTCAGTTTGCTTCTTTGTTGCGGTTCCTTGTCTTTACAATCCTTTAAAACCCATCACAACTTACCCCCCATTAACCCTCCCCCCCTCCCAAAGGATAACCTTTTCCCTCCTATCCAGTCTCTCTTGTCACTCCCATCCCCCCTCCCCTTCTTTCAACTCCCCCTCCACCTCCCCACAACTTCCTTCCCTTATAACTTCTCTCTCTCCCCTCTCTCCATAACTTCCCCCTCCCCATCCCCCACAGCTTTCCCCTTCTTTTAACTTCCCCCTCTCTAGAAATTCCCCCTTCCCATCCCCACAACTTCCCCTTTCTTGTAACTTCCCCCTCTCTCCCTCTCTACAACTTCCTCCTTTCCTCATCTCCACAGCTTCCCCCTTCTGTAACTTCCCCCTAGTTCCCTCTCTACAAATTCCCCCTCCCCATCCCCACAACTTCCCCCTCTCCCACTCTACAACTTCCCCCTCCCCATCCCCACAACTTCCCCCTCTCCCACTCTACAACTTCCTCGTCTCCCTCTCGACAACTTCCCCCTCCCTTTCCCTTTCCTCCCTCCTTACAACTTCCCCCCTCCCAACAACTTACCCCCCCCCTCCCGCCCCTAAGTCCAATTCACTTCCATCCAAGCTCCCAGATCATCTCAGGTCAAAGGTCAAACGCCGACTGATAAACTAGGGTGACGTGAAACTCCCCTATTCATAGGATTTCTGACGTGACATCAATAGTTCAAGTCACTCACGCTTGGCACTCGGTTGATTGATGAGGGGGGGGGGGGGGGGGGCGAGAGGGAGAAGGGGGCAGGGAGTGGAGTTGAGTGAAGAGGGGAAGGGAGTGAGTGAGATAGGGGGAGGAGTGGGAGGAAGGGAGGGAGGGGGGAGATTTATCGACCGTTGTCTTACGCCTCGCTGTCTTATAATGTTCATCTCTCTCTCTCTCTCTCTCTCTCTCTCTCTCTCTCTCTCTCTCTCTCTCTCTCTCTCTCTCTCTCTCTCTCTCTCTCTCTCTCTCTCTCTCTCTCTCTCTCTCTCTCTCTCTCTCTCTCCCTCCTCCTCTCCCCCTCCTCCTCTCCCCCTTTCTCTCTCTCCTTCTCTCTCTCTCTCTCTCCTTCTCTCTCTCTCCTTCTCTCTCTCTCTCTTTCTCTCTCCTTTCCTTCTCTATTCTGTCATCCCCATCCTTCCTTTCAAACTCCTTGATCTCATAATCTACCTCATAATCTACCTCATAAATCTACCATTCTCTACTACATCTACCTCTTCCTCTTTATCTTTTTTTTCATTCCTCCTTACCTAGGAGTTCTAATTTCAAGCCTCATTTGGCTAATTACTTCTCATATTTTTGATAGTTACACCTTGCCGTTCCCTTACTTAATTTACTTATCCGTGTCTCTCTTATTTATCATACTTTACTTACGTAACTTAGTTATTCGTGTTATCTAGATCTTCTTTATCTTCCATAACCTCTGTTCTTATTGTACTTTTTTTCTTTATTACATCTATGATTTATTTGATATAATTTATATTTATTTTGTAGTGTTCTTTTTCTTATCTATTCTTGTATTTGGTTATTTACTCATACTGCTTTTTTCTTTATTTTTTTTCTGTGTCCGTTTTTCTGTGTCTACCTCACCCCCCCTGTCTACCCTTACTCGCCCTTACCTATTCCTACACACTCTCGTCTCCCTTCACCCACACTTGCCTACCCTTAGCCACTTTTGCCTAGTCTTACCTATCCTTGTCAGCCCTTATCCACCCTCCCTTCCTCGGACCAGACTCATCCTTACCTATTCCTATCTTTACTTACCTTTACCTATTCTTACCCATCCTCGTCAACCCTTACCCATGCTCGCTTCCTCAGACTAGACTTACCCTTACCTTTCCTATCCACACTTACCTATCCTTACCCACCTTTACCTATTCTTACCCACTCTAGTCTACTCTTATCCATCCTCCCTTCCTCAGAACAGACTCACTCTTACCTTTTCCTACCCACGTTTGTCAATCCTTACCCACATTCACCTATTCTTACCCAGGCTCGTCTACCCATACCCATCCTTACCTATTCTTACCCATCTTTGCCAACCCTTACCCACCACCCTCCCTTCCTCAGACTAGACTCACCTTTACCTATTCTTACCCACATTTGTCTGCCCTTACTCACCCTTACCTATTCCTACCCACTCTTATCTACCTTTACCCACCCTTACCCATTCTTACCCACTCTCGTCTACCTTTACCCACCCTTACTCATTCTCACCCACTCTCGTCTACCTTTACCCACCCTTACCCATTCTTACCTACTCTCGTCTACCCTTACCCTACCTTTACCCACCCTTACCCATTCTCACCCACTCTCGTCTACCCTTACCCACCCTTACCCATTCTCACCCACTCTCGTCTACCCTTACCCACCCTTACCCATCCTCACCCACTCTCGTCTACCCTTACCCACCCTTACCCATCCTCACCCACTCTCGTCTACCCTTACCCACCCTCCCTACCTCAGACGAGACTCATCGACCCCTCCCCTAATTAGCGAAATTAATGAGATATCTCCGGCAGAGCAAACATATCACTCTCTAAGGAAATGTGTTGTCGATAAACGCCTATCTCCTTATCATCATATTAATGACATCATCATCATTATCTTGTCGGTGTGTTATTTGGCGCCGTTACGTAATGCTGTTGCGGTCATTTCGTTATCGTCGTTATCAGGTTATCGTATTTGTTATCGACAGTGTTATGTTGTTATATTCTTTTTAGGTTGTTTTATCTTTATTCGTTATTGTGGTTCTCTGTTTATCGTTTTCATGTTATGTTCTTTGGGTTGAATTTACGTTATGATTATAATTTGGTTTATCATCATCATGACGATTTTTTTTTTTTTTTTTTTTTTTTTTTTTACTTTGTTATCATGTTGGGTTTGTTATCGCCGGTCAAGCGTTAACATATATTTCATTGCATCATCATGTTGTTTTGCTTTTGTTATCACTGTTTTCATAATGTTCGTCTTGTTTTTTTTTTCTAATTATATTACTTTAGTTGTTAAATGAGAATGTTTAGCTCTGTCTTCTTTCTTTCATTTATTCTTTCTTTTTCTCTCTTTCTTTATCTATCTATTTATTTTTTTCTTTCTTTTTTATATATATTTTTCTCTGTCTCGAAGCGTCACTGTAAAGCTATTTAGACGTTTGAAGTTCTCAATATTGATTAATTATATGACAATAAATGAGTATCGATTTCTGTCTCTTAATGTTCTATCTTTCAAAATATTTTTCTTTCTCATTGCTATTGTAGCGACTACTCGTTAGCCTGTATATTTTGTATGATTTGTCAATAAAATGAGTTTAAATTTTAGTAATATAATTCTGGAACTGGAGGTTCTACGTGTCTATCGCCGATAAAATTGACAAATAAAACTGACAGAGAGAATGAGAAAAAGGGAGTGAGAGCGAGAGGGAGAGAGAGAGAGAGAGAGAGAGAAAGAGAGAGAGAGAGAGAGAGAGAGAGAGAGAGAGAGAGAGAGAGAGAGAGAGAGCAGAGAGAGAGAGAGAGAGAGAGAGAGGCAGAGAGAGAAGAGAGAGACAGAGAAAGAGAATGAAAGAGAAAGAGAAAGAAAGAGACAGACAAACGGACAAACAGAGAAAGAGAGAGAGACAGACAGACAGACAGACAGAGAGGTACAGAAAGAGAAGGGGGGAGAGAGAGAGAAAAAGAAAGAGAAAGAAAAAAGAGAAAGAGAGAGAGAGTAAGAAAAAAAGGAAAACGACAAAAGACAACACGAAAAATACGAAAAAATAAAAATAAAATAAAATTTTAAAAAATCCATAGAAAAGTGAGTCACAAACCTTCCTTTCAGCCTGAGTAAGTGAGTAAGCGAAGGTGAATGAGAGCGGAATAGTAACGAGAGGAAAGAAAGGAGAGATTAACCTTATCGCTCCTTTTGACCTAATGTGACCCAGTGCCTCGAGGACTCACTCGAAGTAGCAAGGTCATCAGTAATGAAAATAATGCTTTGTTCATACGACTTGACCGGTTATCTTAGGTCAGGCATCAGGAGGGTCTTTCTCCTTCTTCTCCTTCTCCCTCTTCTTCTTCTTTTTCTGCTTATTCTAATTCCGTCTTCACTTGATCTTCTCTTTTTTTCTTCTCTTTCTCCTTCTTCTTCTTCTCTCTCTTCTTTTTCCTTTTATGCTTCTTCTACTTCCGCCTTCTCTTGATCTTCTTTTAATTACTTCTCTTTTTCCTTCTTCTTCGCCTTCTTCTTCTTCTTCTGCTTTTTCTACTTCCGTCTTCACTTGAACTTCATTTTATTTCTTCTCCTTCTCCTTCGCCTTCTTCTTCCTTTTCTGCTTATTCTACTTCCGCCTTCTCTTGATCTTCTCTTTTATTTCTTCTCTTTCTCCTTCTTCATCGCCTTCTTCTTTTCCTTCTTCTTCTTTTTCTGCTTCTTCTACTTCTGTCTTCACTTGATCTTCCTTTTATTTCTTCTCTTTCTCCTTCTTCTACGCTTTCTTCTTTTTCCTTTTCTGTTTCTACTTCCATCTTCTCTTGATCTTCTCTTTTATTTATTATCTTTCTCCTTCTTCTTCGCCTTCTTCTTCTCCTTCACTTCCTCTTTATCCTTCTCTCCCATCTTCTCCATCTCTTTCTCTTTCTCCAAGTCCTTCTCTTGCTCCTTCTCCTCTTCCTTATTCTCCTTCTCTTCCTTCCTCCTTTTCCTTTTTTCTGATTGTCTCCTTCCTCTTTTTTTCTTCTTTATTGTCTTAATATTTTTCTTTTATCTCATCTGTTTCATCTACTTCTTATTATTTTTTTTCTCTTCTTCAACCTCCTCTTTATCATCTTCCTCTTCCACCTCTTCTTTATTCTCATCCCCTTCTTCCTTTCCCTTGCTCCAATTCACCTCCCTCCATTATCATCTCGTCTTCCTCCTCCTCCTCTTATCCCCCCTCCTTTATCTACTCATCCTGTTCCTCCTTTCCTCTTCTCCTCCTTTTCCCTTGTCTTTATCTATTCTTCTTTTTCCTCCACCATTTCCTCTGAATCATCTCCTCCCCTGCACCCTCTTTTATCTACTCCTCTTCTTCTTCCTTTTCCTCTTTTTCTCCCCTTCTCTTTCATTTAACTATTCTTCTTTTCCCTCCACTTCACTTCTTCTTACTCGTCCCCTTCCTCTTCCTTTAATCATTCTTCTCTTTCCTACACTTCACTTCTTACTCCTCCTCCTCCTCCCTTTCCCCTTCCTTTAAGTATTTTTCCTTTTTCTTCCAGTTCACTTCTTGATCTTCTTCCTCCTTCTTCCCTTTATTTACTCATTCTTCTGTTTCCTCCACTTCACTTGCTACTCCTCCCCTTCTTCTTCCTTTAATTATTCTTCTCTTTCCTCCACTTCCTTTCTTCCTCTTCTTCCTCCTCCTTCCCCTTCCTTTAACTTTTCTTCTCTTTCCTCCACTTCACTTCTTCCTCTTCCTCCTTCCCTTCTCCTTCCTTTACTTATTCTTCTCTTTCATCCACTTCACATCTCACTTATCTTCCTCCTCTTTCCCTTCCGTAAACTATTCTTCCCTCCCTTTAATCATTCTTCTTTCCTCCACTCCACTTCTTCTCACTCCTCGTCCTCCTCTTTCCCTTCCTTTAACTATTCCTCCTCTCCCTTTAATCATTCTTCTCTCCTCCACTTCCCTTCTTCTCACTCCTCTTCCTCCTCTTCCTTCATTTAACTATTCTCCCTCTCCCTTTAATCATTCTTCTCTCCTCCACTTCCCTTCTTCTCACTCCTCTCCCTTCTCCCCTTCATCCCCCACTCTCCCATCCTCCCTTTCCTCTCGCCTCTACAGCCTCCTCTCCTCGCTACTATCTTAAGATCTTTGGCTTCCTTGGAGAGCTCTCTTGCCTCTTCACTTCCTCTTGTGCTCTTTTTCTTTAACCTTGTAACCTTTCTTTTTTTTGGTGCGTTTTTCTTTTGTTTTATTTTCTTCCCCTTTTTTCGTTTTTTTTCTAGATATGGCTTTGTTTGTTGGTTGTTGTTGTTTTTTAGATGGGTAGAGAGGTTGGTAAACGTGTATTTTCTCTCGCTATCTGTCTATGATATCTTTTCTCTCTCTCTCTCTTTCTTTCTGTCTCATCTCTCTCTCTCTCTCTATCTGCCTGCCTGTTTTTCTCTTTCTCCTTTTCTTTCTCTTTCTCTCTCTCTCTCCCTGTCTTCTTTCTCTTCTCCCTCTTTCTCTCTCTCGCTCTCTCTCTCTCTCTCTCTCTCTCTCTCTCTCTCTCTCTCTCTCTCTCTCTCTCTCTCTCTCTCTCTCTCTCTCTCTCTCTCTCTCTCTATCTTTCTCTCTCTCTCTCTCTCTCTCTCTCTCTGTCTCTTTCTCTCTCTCTTTGTCTTTATCTTTCTCTCTCTCTCTCCTCTCTCTCTCTTTCTCTCTCTCTCTTTCTCTCTGTCTCATCTCTCTTTCTTTCTCGCTCTCTCTGTCTGTCTGTCTGTCTCTCTCTCTCTCTTTTTCTCTGTCTGATTGTCTTTCTCTTTCTCGTTCTCTCTCTCTCTTCTTTCTTCTTTGTCTGTCTTTCTCTTTCTCTATCTGTCACTCTCTTTCTCTCTCTGTCACTCTCTCTCTCTCTCTCTCTCTCTCTCTCTCTCTCTCTCTCTCTCTCTCTCTCTCTCTCCCTCTTTCTCTTTCACTTTCTCTCTCTTTCACTTTCTCTCTCTTTCCTCTCTCTCTCTTTCCTCTCTCTCTCTTTCTCTCTGTCTCATCTCTCTTTCTCTCTCTCTCTCTCTGTCTTTTTTTTTTTTTTTTTTTTTTTTTTATTTATACCTTTATTTAGCAATACAATTACTGTGCCGGTATATGAGACAGCTTTTGACTGCTTCTTCTCATAGTTTATTGGCTAAAATTTACATTTTAAAGTAAATTATCTAAAAGCCAAACCAGTGGTAAAAACACAAATAAATATACAAGAAAATATATATGTAACTAAATTAACTAATAACTAAGTTTAAAAGTAATATGCAACTATGACATACTTGATAAAATTGCATTTACAAGAGTTTTAAAACTTTGAATACTATGTACAGCAGGGTCCAGAAACACAACCCAGGAATGGCAGTGTATTCCACATCATCCTAGTGTATTTAAAGATAAATTGTCTCTGGTAGTGCCATATTACCTGCAGTGTGGCTCCTCCAGTGCTTCCGGCACTCTCTCCACGGTCCTGGTGGTACGTGCCATCCGACGAACTGGCTGCCGCAGCGGCTGCAGGTGTGGCACTTGCTCCGTTTGGATTTTGAACATGACGGTGAGACCCGCCACATCCCTCCGGTGCTGAAGATTCTGAAGGTTGCTTGAAATCCTTGGATCTTCACCACTGATTATGCTGGAGGCTCTGGCTTGGACTCTATCGAGGAGGTCGAGATGCTTCTTGGCAACCCTTCCCCACGCCAGAGGAGCATATTCCATTACAGAGCGGATCTGGGCTTTGCTGAGGACTTCCTTTTGCATCCAGAAGCCATGAAATCCGTCTCAAGGATGCAATTTTTCTTGATGCTTTCCTAACGATGTTCTCAATGTGTGTCTTGAAAGTGAGTTTTTTTTTTTTTATCGTAGGAAACACCAAGTATTTCTATTTCATCTTGGGGTTGTAGAGCTTTACCATCGAAGTAGAGTTTGATGGTTGGGAGGGATTCTGGTGATAACCATAAGGGTGAGTCTTATTGGGAGCCACCAATTTCACCTGCCATCTATTACCCCCAGGTTAGGGACTTTTTGAAGTATATTGTTTAAGCGTGTTGCCAATACTGCCTCATCCTGGGTATTGTATGCAACTGACAGTGTTATATCGTCCGCAAATGCTTGTGCAAGCTAGGAACCAGGTGCTTAACAAATCATTTATGAATATGTTCCACAAGAGAGGCCCTGGGACACTTCCCTGGTGGCACGCCTGCCCTTATTGGTGTACCGTGACGATTTATTTCCATTCAGTACAACACTTAGGTGTCTGTTGGTTAAATAATCAGTAAGTTAGACTGAGAAGTGCGCCTGTCCACGCCAACTCCACGTAGTTTTTCCAACCAGGGCGCCATGCCACACTCGATCGAAGGCTCCCTCGGATATCAAGAGCGCTACCACAGCAGCGTTTCACAGCCGATCCCAAGGGCGCTAATCCAGTGCAGAAGATGATAACAGATGGAGATCAGCAGTTGAGTGGTTTTTTTCGAATCCAAACTGTCGGGAACACATCAGGTTATGCTTATTAAGATGCTCTGTTAGTCGTTCACCAATTTATCTTTTTCAAGGAATCTTGTTGACAGCAGAGAGCAGCGCAAAAGGTCGATAATTCTTGACTTCTGATTTATTTCCTTTCTTGTCGGATTGGAACAACATGACTTGGATTTCCATTTCGATGGCCATTATTTTCCTTGCTGTATACAATTATTGAACAGTAGAGCAACCGGGTTTTGAAAGCTCTTTCAGAGCATCTCTTAAGTAGGCGTGGGCTTATTTCATCTTGGGACTCTACTGCTTTTGACTTCATTGAGGTCCTTCAGATTCTTTCTACTTCCGCCTTTGTTGTCTTCATTTTGGTCAGCCTTTCTCCCGGAGTCATTACTGGCTGCATTGGGGCTGGTTTTGTCGGGTTCTGACCACGGTCATTTTCTGGGGCAAAGCGTTGTGCACAGCGCCCCTGCCTTTTGCTGGGTTGTTGGAAAAGAAAAGTGCCATCCCAGGTGGTTATAGGTGTGGGATAGTTCCTTCTCTAGTTTCGCCTTGCTTTTCTTTGACTAGAGTCCACTGTTGTTTTGCTTCCAACTTGACCAGTTTTTAAAGCTTATTTTTGGTGTCTTTTCCCACTGCCGTATAGCCCACTTTTGGGTGGCTACCATATGAGCTGCAGCCTGTCTCATGGAGTGCCTTGTTGTAATCAGTAGGGTTGCGTTTGAAGTTTATCCGCCTTGTACTTCCTCTTATCAGATGCCATTCGGCATCTCGGTCCAACCTGGTTGGTCTGATGGTCTCTGAAATGTGAACAGCATGGGGGTAACCCACTGTTCCTGGATATCATGTAGGGTCGACGTAAACTGCTCTACTCTGCTGACGACACCGCCTTTAAGAATGTCTTTCCATGATATGTGTGTCACCACTTTTCTTGATTTGGCTCCAGTCGGCATATTCCCACTTCCAGAGAGTGCGGCTGTAGTTTTCCTCATGGAGATGTGTGAATGTAATTGGTGGGAGTGACAGCAATGTGGTTCGATGT
>NC_091549.1:21304425-21306925 GCF_042767895.1 Penaeus vannamei
GGGATGGGGAAGGGAAGGGGAGGAGAGAGAGGAAGGAGAGGGGAGGAGTAGAGGAGGAAGGGAAGGGAAGGGTGAGAGAGGGAGAGGGGAGTGGAGGAGGAGGGGATGGGGAAGGGAAGGGGAGGGGAGGAGAGAGTGGGGGGAAAGAGAGGGGGGAGTATAGGAAGAAGGGAGGGGAAGAGTGAGGAGAGGGAGAGAGGGGGAGTGGAGGAGGAGGGGATGGGGAAGGGGAAGGGGAGAAAGAGAGAGGGAGGGAGAGGGAAGGAGAGAGAAGGGGAGTGATGGAGGAAGAGGAAGGTGAGAAGAGAGAGGGGAAGAGAGGGGGAGTAGAGAAATAAGAGAAGGGGAGGGGAAGAGAGAGAGAGAGGGGGGGGGGCGTCCCTCAAGCAGGTAACTTCACTTCGTAAGGTTATTTGCGAATGTGATGGAAAGGGATTACGGGATTAGGGATTCATCCTGAGGTAATTATTAGGAGCCTCACCGGGATTTCCTCTCTCCTCTTCCTCTTTCCTCTTTATCGCTTCTTGGCGTTTTGTCTCTTCATCATCCTCGTCTCTCTTATTCTCCTTCGTGTTTTCTCTTCGTCTGCGTTTTCGCTTTGTTCTATTTTTTGTATTTGTCTTGTTTTCTTATTTATATGTCTGTCTGTTTACTTGAAATGAAAGAAATCAAGAAAAAAAAATCAAACGAAAAATATCACAACACTAAAAAAAAAAAAAAAAAAAAAAAAAATCGGCCAGCGCCAAACCACCCATAAGCCTTCCCGTTGAGCTCGATTCCCGACGCGGCAATCAGTTGGGCCGAAATCATTTGGCTTGAGTGCCATTACCCTGGAAGAGGAGTGCCTGGGGGGAGGAAGGGGGGGAGAGGGGGGGAGAGGGGGGAAGGGAGGTCACGCACGGATGTTGGGCCCGGAAGATTGCTTGCTAATTCCAAGATTGTGGGTCGGGTTTTTTATGTTTTTTTGCGTGTGGTTTTTCTTTTTTTTTGTTTTTTTCTGTTTTTTATATTTATTTATCAAGTTTGTTTGTTTTTTAATTATGTCTGTGTGTTTGTCTGTTTTGGGGGGATGTTTTTTCTCTGTATCTCCCTCTGTTATGATTTTTATGTGTGTCATCGTATCTCTTTATTTCTGTTTGTTATCTCTCTCTCTCTCCTTCTCTTTCTCTCACTCTCTCTCTCTCTCTCTCTCTCTCTCTCTCTCTCTCTCTCCCTCTCTCCCTCTCTCCCTCCCTCTCTCTCTCTCTCTCTCTCTCTCTCTCTCCCTCTCTCTCTCTCTCTCTCTCTCTCTGTCAGGGGTTTTGTGTTGCCCTGATTTGGTGGGTTATGGAGACACTATTCTGGTTCAGCTGTTTATTGATAGGAGGGGGCTGGAAGGTAGCGTGGCGCGGGTTATGGTGGGCAAGGAAGCCCAAGAGGGGCGCCGAGCGGGGCGCGCGTGGGGGAGCGCCCCCAAGAAGAGGTGTGGTCAGGGCCGTGGGCCCCGGTCAAGTGTCCTGGGTCAACTGAGCTGTAGGTTTCGAGCGCTGGTCGCGGGTCCCTAGCAGTGGAGACGCGGAAAGGAAACCCTTGTTCCTCAGATCGCTCGGCATACGCTACAAACCGTCGCCCCCGACGGGATGAATCTGGCTCTGAAAAAAAGCACACCAGAGGCAGAGACAGGAGGGCAAACAGGGGGGGGGGTTGTGTTATAGCAGGGGCCGTAATCAAGATATATCAGATTGCAAAGATTGTTATTACAAATATTTTCATGAATTTTCAATTTTTATTATATTTTTTCAATAATTCACTGTCCAAAGATAGACAGAGGAACATGCTTAGGGAGACAATTACAATAGTCCGCGAAGACTTGCTTGAGTTGCAATTGTCTCAGATAGCAGGAAATGAAAATCTACAAGAGATAAGCATTGTGCAAAACTACAAAGGAAGCAAAAGGTGTCGCAGTCCGCAAGGACTTGTCTTGAACGACGAACTTCCTTGGAAAAAAGAAAAAAATGCAACAATGCAGAGTTCAGAAGTGTGCAGTGCAATAGTGCATACGGTATACGTCTGACTAATAGTGATTGTATCTCATTTCATTGAAGTTGTCTATCACACGTCACCAACAGCAATTTGAGGCAAAGCAATAATGAAAACAGGTAATGCAGTCCTCATACTTCGGGAGCGACTCATTACAACAAAATATACTTTCTCAAGACAACATTTGCACGGAAAAACGTAATGCAAGATAAGAATACACGGTTGGCGCAAGTCGGTTATCTTCCGGAGACAGTACGCATGTAATTCTTGTACAATTAACGTTTTTTTGCGGGATGATGTGCGCATGTGGCTGCGTGAGTGCGTAGACGAGTTGAGTTAATGGGTGGGAGTTATGAAATGAGTGAGTCAGAGTATAGCACACGAGTAGAAAATAGAATGCTGATAGATTTTGTTAGTCATTAGTAAGTAAGGCGAGAGTGAGTAAAAAAGGAATAGGATGGCGTGGAAGTTGGAAGAAATA
>NC_091549.1:21364425-21366925 GCF_042767895.1 Penaeus vannamei
AACACTCGAATCTAATCAGACACAGGTAATCAGCGCCAAAGGCAAAAGTAAGAGAGAAAAAAAACGGAAAGAAAAAAAAATAAATGAGGTCAGCTCCGATAAACGAGGAAAGTTAAGAGAAGGAGAAGAAAAAAAGGGGAGAAAATCAGAAGAGGAAGAAAATAATAAGGAAGTCAAAGGAGAGAGAGAAAGAAAGGAAAGAGAAAAATATATGAGAGCAGATTTTTTTAAAGAGAAAGAGAAAGAACAAAAACATAAATCTAAATCCAATAAAAAAAATGAAAACAACAACAAAATAGACAAGAGAAAAAAAAACGAGAAAAAAGTGAAAAAAAAATAAAAAATAAAAAAAAAACAATGGATAGAAAATAGAACAGAAAAAAATTATATGAGCATCTGCGTCTTTGTTCTCCTCCTCTTCCTCTCTTTCTTAGAGACGTCAAGATATCTAGACGCTTCTCACACGTGGAACAAAAGAACCGCGGTAAAACGTGCTCTTAAATGAGTCTTGGATCGTAACAGAAGATGGCCTAGGAAGAAGGAGGAAGGAGGAAGAAGGAGGAGAGGTGGAAGGAAGGATGGGGTGGGAGGAAGAGGAGGGAGGAGGAGAGGTGGTGTAAGGAAGATGGTGTGGGAAGAAGGAGGAAGGAGGAGAGTTGGTGGAAGGAAGGTGGAGTGGGAAGAAGGAGGAAGAAAGAGGAAGAAGGAGAGATAGTGGAAGGAATAGGAGTAAGGAGGAGATAGTGGAAGGAATAGGAGGAAGGAAGATGGAGGGAAGAAGAGGAAGAGGAAGGAAGGAGGAGAGGAGGAAAAAGGAATGGGTGGGAGTAAGGGATATAGTGTGAGAAGAGAAGGAAGAAGGAGGAAAGAAGAGAGGTGCAGGAAGGAAGAAGGAACGGGAGAAAGAGGAGAAGGAGGGAGGAGGGGGAAGGAAGAGTAGTTGAAAAGCGAAACAGAGTAATAAGAGATAAAAAGAGGATGGGGAGGGAGAGGGAGGAGCCGGATGCGACGGAAAGAAGGAGGATGTAGAAAAATAGGAAGAATTTCAACGGAAGGAGGAAGGATAGGTAAGAAAACTTTGGAAGAGGTGGAAGGGGGAGAAGAGAAAGGAGAGGAGGAAAATGGAAGAAGCGGAAGACAGGAAGAAGAAGGAAAAAAAGAGAAAAGAGCAAAGAAGAAGAAGAAACTGAATGAGAAGAAGAAGAAGGAGGAAAGAAAGGGATTAAAAAGAATGATGTAATGAGAAAAGGAACAGAGAACAGAGGGTATGTGAAAGAGAGAGAAAAATAGAAGTGAGGAAGTGAGAAGAAAACTTAAGAAGAAAGAAGAAAGCAAGAAAGAGAGAGAAGGAAAATGGGAGAATAAGGAAGAGGCGAAGACTGGAGAATAAAAAGAAGACGTAGGAGGCGATGGAGAAGAAACAAATGACTGAAAACAACAGAAGAGAAAAAACACAAAAAATAAAGAATCAAGCGAGGGGAAGAGCAAGGGAGGAAGAAAAACAAACAAACAAAAAAAGAGAGAGAGAAAGAGAAGAAGAGAAAAGAGAAAAGGCAAATCTGAAATCAAAGGGGAACAGAAGGGAAGAAGATGAAAAAGAACAAGACAAACAGTGAAAGGAAAATATACAAAGGGAGAGGGAGAAAGGGGCCAAACAAAGACAACAGAGGATGAAGGAGACAGAGAGAGAAAGACCAGTAAGAGGAAGAAAGAGGAGAGAGAGGAGAAAGAGGGAAAATAGTAATGACGAAAAGATAGAAAAAGGGAGATCTTATCAACCATCTTAGGTCCCAAGGGTAGCATTTGACTGAGACCAACGCCTCCAGATCCGTTATTTGATGTGAACGAAAGACAGAAAAAACGAAATTACGGAAAAAAAAGAAAATAAGAAAATTGGAATATGGAAACTGAATGGGAGATAGAAAATTGATAAGTAGAGGAAATAGATTTTAAAGTAGGGTGATGGTTATGGTAATATATGTGCCTATATGTTTATGCAAATTACGGAATTATTTGGCGTTTTTTCTTCTTCTTTTTTTTAGTTTAGTTCTTTATTTACCACCCTAGCTAACTGCGCAGGCATTTGATGCATGTTCAAAGCATTATATAATAGTATTACACTGGAAATCTAAATCATAACATTATTACGATCTATAATATATCATTTAAAAGAAAAGAGCAGTCACACAGTAATTTATCTACTTATCTACCAAGCGTACGGATTGGGCGTGGAAAGGCAATGTAACATTTGATATGTGGTCATGTGAGACTGCATTCCAAATTTAGGATATACCATAAGTATATCTTGATGGTATTGAAATGCGGCTTGATTTGTCCGTAGAGTTATGTCAATCTTTATGCTTCGTTCCATTATCATTCTTATTACTTGCTCATTGATCATCATTTTCTTGCTATTTACATCACTCGTATTACTATCAATCATTGCTATAATAATTATCATAACATTATAACTATCTATATCATTATCATTATAATCAAT
>NC_091549.1:21376925-21379425 GCF_042767895.1 Penaeus vannamei
ATTCCTTTTCATTCTCATTTATCATCTTCTTCTTCTTACTTTCATCCATATTCATACTTTCATTCTTATTCTTGTTCTTTTTCTTATTTTAATTATTATTTTATCTTATTCTTATTCTCATTTTGCTCTTACTCTTATTCTTATTTTTAGTCCTATTCGCATTCGCATTTTTAACCCTTTTCTTCTTCTTCTTTCTATACCTTCACTTTTTAAATTCTTCTTTATCTCCTCCTCCTTTTTCCTCATCTCCTTTTCCTGCTTCTTCTCCCTATCTTCTTATCTCTCATTTTTTTTTCTCCTCCATTTTTAACCTGATGACTTTTACTCTGTTATTGTCCTTCGCGTCTTTTGCAATTTTTATTATACCTTCAATTCATCACAAAAATTATCTGTATAAAAAATGATATAGAAGTAAAAAGTTAAACAGATGATGAAAAAATAACACTTTTCACTTCACTTCTTTTCTCTCTCTCTCTTCCTTTCTTTCATTCATTTTTGCTCGATTCTAGCTATACATTTTAGATTCCTAAAAACTGTAGCAAGTATAGGTCACTAAATCCGCAGTTTGATATATAAGTAAATTCGTGTTATGTTGGTGAGACTATTTTTTATATTCGTTTGGTATTATAAAAGTGTTATATAATTTAGGTGTTAGAAAAGTGTGATATCATTTAGGTGTTAGAAAAGTGTGATGTCATTTAGGTGTTAGAAAAGTGTTATATAATTTAGGTGTTAGAAAAGTGTGGTGTCATTTAGGTGTTAGAAAAGTGTTATATAATTTAGGTGTTAGAAAAGTGTGATATAATTGTGGTGTTTGAAAAGTGTTAAATCATTTAGGCGTTTCAAAAGTGTTATACCATTTAGATGTTAGAAAAGTGTGAGTGTATTGGTGTTACATTCGTGTATAATATTCTTGAATCTTATTCGCTGTAGCAAAAGTAGAACAGGCATGAATGAGAACTAATATTTTCACAATACAAGAGATCTATTCAACCGATTTCGAATACATCTTCGTTTAGAAATGCTATATTGGATAGATAACCATTCTCATTCCTTCATAAATATAACATTCTCGAATCATATCAACCTAGAAGTATATGTTACTTGGAAGTGTAATATATTCATGAATTAGAAGAGATGTACCGCATTCATGAGCCAGCATAGAGAGAGAAGAGAGAGAGAGAGAGACAGAAGAGAGAAGAGGGAAAGAGAGAAAGAGAGAAAGAGAGAAGAGAGAGAGAGAGAGAGAGAGAGAGAGAGAGAGAGAGAAGAGAGAGAGAGAGAGAAGAGAGAGAGAGAGAGAGAGAAAAAAAGAGATAAAGAGAGAGAAAGAGAGAAAAAATAGCACACTTTTTCGCTGCGAACAAACAACGAACAAAGAAATATATAATGCGTCCCGTCCATCGTTTTAATGATTTTCTGTTCACGTTATAAATAGATTGACACTGTATGACGTCCGTTTCGCTGTCCATTACCAATAATAATCACTTTAGAATAGTAATTCCCGCATGAAAGCTGCAAAGAGAATATTTTTTGTTTTATTCTTTTAACGATGTATTCCTGCCTATAAAATGACCGTTGTGTGACCATGAAAAAGAGCCAATAAAAATGTATTTCGAGCTTATTTCCGAATTCTCTCTCTTTTTTGGCCTTTGCTAGCCGTGCGAAACTGTTTTTTCTTTTTTTCTTTCTTTCTTTCTTTCCTTTTTTTGCTATATAGCATTTGTCATTTATTAATGTAATTGTTGTGGTTATGATTGTTATCGTCCGCAACCTTCGTTGTTCTTCTATGTCTCTTAGTTTCATTTTCATTAATCGTTCTTCTTTATTATTATTTTCCTCGTATTCCATTCCCTTTGTCTTCATCCTTTCCTCTTTCCCTTCTTCTTTTTTCCTATTCCTTCTACGTCTCTTTTATGTCATTTCTATACCACTTCCTTTCTTTCACCCTCTAACCTTCCACTTCTTCTTCTTCGTATTCTTCTTCTTCATCTTCTTCTTCTTCTTCTTCGTATTCTTCTTCTTCGCATTCTTCTTCTTCTTCTTCTTCGTATTCTTCGTATTCTTCTTCTTCTTCTTCGTATTCTTCTTCCCCTTCACCATTTTCTGCTGTTCCAACTCCTTCTCATTTCTTTTCCTCGCGTTATTCACACTCTTCCCCTTTTCGTCGTCTTCCTTCTATGTCTCCATCTTACTTTCTTACCCCTCGCCTTTCTCCTCCTCTATCTTATCCACGTCACTTTATCCTCTTTCCTTCCACTGTTACCACAGATTCTCCGCTTCCTCCTTTCCACTCACTTTCTCTCCCCCTTCTTCTTATTCTTATTCTTCTCTTTTTATACTTCTTCCCTTTACATCACTCCTCATCCCCCTCATCCCCCTCATCTTCATCACCCTTTCTCTTCCTTCTCTCTGATCATCATCGCCATGCCCCTCCTCCTCTATCTTTAACCCCATTAATAGCAGAAACCCTGGCTAGTGCTATGAGCCGGGGGGAATA
>NC_091549.1:21391925-21394425 GCF_042767895.1 Penaeus vannamei
TCATTTCTCTCTCTCTCTCTCTCTCTCTCTCTCTCTCTCTCTCTCTCTCTCTCTCTCTCTCTCTCTCTCTCTCTCTCTCTCTCTCTCTCTCTCTCTCTCTCTCTCTTTCTCTCTCTTTCTCTTTCTTTTTCTCTCTCTCTCTTTCTTTCTTTCTTTCTCTCTCTCTCTCTTTCTTTTCCTCTCTCTCTGTCTTTCTCTCTCCATCTCCCTCTCTCTCTCTCTGTTCAAAAACGCGACGGATCTGAACTGCTTTCCATCCGCATGGCCACGGTTCAACAGCGCATAAATCTGAACACTGCCAATTTTCCCATGTTCACTTCGCCGGCTTGTTCATTAGCCGGCAGTGTTCTGTCTACCTACCTTGTTCTGTCTTTTATATTTAATTCAGAATTCATACACCGTGTTATTTGTTGTTCATTTGTACCCGTAAACTTCATCAAAACTCAAAATATTTTTCTTCAGAATTTCTTTTTTGCAAGAGTGTGTATATTTACATTGCAACGTTCAGTATACGTGATATTATAATCAATAACATCTACGATTAATATATATTATTAATCATTCTTATGGTAAGGATAATATTGATGATTATAAGAATGATAGTGACGATAATAATAGTAAGATAAGTTAATAGCTGAATAAACAAATATGTAGATGATAGATAGATACTTACACTTACACCTTGTCCACCCGAGTCGACAAAATACACGCACGCAAACATCCCGAACAGACAAACAGCAACAGCAACACATAAATAAAATTATATGATGAAGAAAACATTTCCTTACACTTGCGTTGTCTCACATTGCCTCGTTTCCTCATACCTGATGTCTTACGCAAGTGGTGGGGGGGGGAGGAGAGGAAGGGGGTGGATGGGGAGGTGGATAGCGGGGCGTGGTGGAGAGGGGGGGAAGGGAGGATCTGGAGGGGGGCTGGAGGGGGGAGGGGGATGTGGAAGCGGGGATGGGTTTAGAGAAGGAGGGGGAAGTAGAAGAGGAAGGGGAGAGGGAGGGTTGTGGAAGGGGAGGGGGAGGGAGAGGCAGAGCTGGAAGGGGAGGGGAAGGTAAAGCTGGAGAGGATATATGGGGAGAGAAAAAAGGCGGGGAGATCTTGAGAGAGGGGGAAACTGGCCTGGAGGAAAAGGGGGGGGGGACTAAAGGTAGAGGAGGGTGGTAAGGAGGGAGAAGGGAGGGGGGGCTTACAGGGGAGGAGGGAGGGAGGGAGGGAGGGAGGAAGGATCATTGTCTTAATACGCAGTGGCTGTTCCTAGGCACTGGACATGACTGCAATATTATAAAGGGGAACGTGTCTTCCTTTGCTTAGTGTCTAACGTCTTCTAAGAGAGGAAATTAAGAAACTTTTTTTTATTAGCTTATTTTATTCTTTCTTCTTTTTCTTCTTCTTCTTCTTTCTCTTCCTTTTCGTCTTTTTCTTCGTCTCGTTCTTTCTTTCTTTCTGATTCATATATTTACGTAAACATATTCGTCTCTTTGTTCTATCTCTTCTTTATTCTTTTTTTACATATTCTTTTTTCATGTTTATTCACTGAATAATAAATATTTTTGTATTTTTCTGAACAAAATATTGAGACAAAAAATATCTTTTTTGCTTAATGTATTATCTGCATTCCGGTCTCCAAGCTTAATCCTTTTTTCATGTTCCTTTTTTTTTTCTTTATTTCTATTTGTTTTTTTCTTTTTTTCTCTGTTTCTTTCTCTCTTTTTCTTTTTTTCTTTTTTATTCTTTTTCGTTTTATTTTCTGGACCCATAGACTCCGAAGTTCTATATCCATCAAAAAAATCTCCATAACCAAAAAGTATTAATCCACTTCACCATTCTATTTTTCTTTTTTTTTATGAATGATTAAAAGAATGTCCAAAAGAACGTGCTTGTGGTAAGGGGGAAAGGTATAGGGAGAGGAAGGGAAGAGAGGGAAAGAAAATGGAAGAAGGAAGTATGAAGGGAAGGGAAGAAAAAAAAAAAGGGGAAGATGAAGTGGGGGAAAAAAGAGGAAAAAGAAAAAGACCAAGAACAATATGTGGGAGGAACAAGAAGGGAAAGAGAGAGAGAGAGAGAGAGAGAGAGAGAGAGAGAGAGAGAGAGAGAGAGAGAGAGAGAGAGAGAGAGAGAGAGAGAGAGAGAGAGAGAAACAGACAGACAGAGACAGAGACAGCCAGACAAACAAACAGACCAAAAAAAAACAAAAACGAAGAAGCGACAAACAAAAAAGCAGAAAAGAACCAAGAACCCTCCGCTCGACTCCTCAGTAACCCAAACTATAATTCACCAGGACAAAACGGGCGACGGAACACCGAAGTCCCCCCTTCAGGCTTCCTCTTAGAAGGTGTCAGGTAGAGAGAGAGGTGCTGTATGCCTGATGGTCGAGCCTTGTTCCTGACAATCTTCATGCTTTGCGGGGAACCTGCGAGGGGGCGAGGGGGCGGAGAGAGGTAGATAGGGAGGAGGTCGAGAGAGAGAGAGGGTGGAGATTGGGAGGAGG
>NC_091549.1:21404425-21411925 GCF_042767895.1 Penaeus vannamei
CTTGTCAAGAGCACTTTTCAGTTCCCCTTCAATCTCACTGTTAAAGACGCCGCTTGTCAACCCACAATCGAAAATGTATAGCTAAAGGTTGACCACAGACTAAAAGTATTTAGAGATACAGTGCAGTTGAAATAAAGTTATCTTATTCTGTCATAAATAGTGCGTTTTGCGTTGCTTCTATGAAAATAGGTTACGACTGAGTCATGCACAATAAAACAAAGAACAAAACAGAAGAAAGAACCAAATAGAAACTAAGCAACCGGGTAAGTAAGAACAAAATACGAACTAAGTCTATTAACGTAAGAACAAAGACAGAAAGTAAGAACAATTATCAACTTCACACACATCAACTTGGCAACACTAATCAGCATATATAGTATAATACAGTATCATATCTCAAGAATAAGTCTAGAATACATATTTATAAATGTAACAGAATTGTGAATATGACAGAATTAATAATATTTCGCAAGTGTAAAGTAAATTGTCACGAATTGTAGCTTACATATTTCTTACGTAATCCAGATTTCGGTCTTGGTCGCTGGTCTCTTTTTTTTTTTTTTCTTTCTTTCTTTCTTTCTGTTTTCCCTTTCTTCTCTTGTTTTTCTCTGTTTCTTTCTCTCTAGATACAACTCTCTCTCTCTATCTCTATCTCTTTCTCAATTAGCTTGCATTATTACAAGCTAATTGATTGAAAACACAATGAAATATGCATTCAATCAATTAGCCTTTACAGTGGGACAGAGTGGTCATCGTACCAGCTGGAGGTGCGTCCGCCGGGGTCAAATTTTAAGAGATGTATTAGGTAAGTTATTCATGTCATTTGCGTTCGTCATGGTAACATTATTTACCAAGATAATTTTGAATATATTATTCTTAAATCTATTTGCGTTTTACGTTTATTGGTAATATTACATACCTACTTTTAAGTTGCCCATATCAAGGTAAAATTGTCAGACCATCATACCTAATCTTTGAGTTAAACTAAAAGATTAGCTGTTCAGTGTTGCATCATGTGGGTTACGTTTTTTTTCTAATTATATATAAGCTATATACTTTTACATATGAACCGTATTCTCGTTGACCAATGTAAGAAAGGGGTGTATTTCTGACAAAGATATATTCGAAGCCGTCCAAATCCATCCCTTGTATTGTGAAGATATTCTCATCCATACCTTTTCTACCTTTACGTGTCTGCGTTTTGTCATCTCCTTAAGGACTCGAGCCATCCACGGTATTATCTTCCCGAGCGATGGTCCTTGAAGGGGTAACGAACCCTCATCTACTTGGGCGACGAAATCAGACAGCTATTTACGCCTCCACTTAGCTCAAGATCGAATACTAATGAGAGCGAAGATGAATTGATGTTGAAATATGATTGCAAATAGAGTGGTTGTGGTGGCGCTAAACATTCGAGCTATTGAAAGGAGTTAAGTGGTCGCTAGCGCAGTGAGAGAAGGCAAATGGCTTATTCCCGTTACTTTGTTGATGCAGGGGCAATAACTTCCATTTGCCAAGGGATGGATTTTGTTTGTAACGTATCCGATCAATATCAAAATCTCTTAGATATAACATGGCTTTCCATGAAAAATATTCCTTTCGTGTCCCCGTGAATAAAGTAAAATCAAGGTGGCATTACATTCAGTAAATGCAGACCTGCAACACGGCCATTTTACTCATCTAACAGTGAAATGAACATGGTGATATTAAGTTAAGTGTACTAACCAAGACACTCGTAGAGGGAGGTGAACGATCTAGTTACTTTTTGATTGCTTATTAGTTCTGTCACTCTAAGGTAAAAAAAAATGGCTGAATGTCAAACTAATTGCAACGCAAACAATATATAGCATATATTTAAAAAATATATGCTATATAACATATCAAAAGTCAAAAGAAATCTTGTGAATGGAAAATATTCAAATCATTAAGTGAATGTGGGGGATATGGCTCGAAGTGTACCTCAGTGTGTGTTAAACATTATGTCTGCGTATATTTACTGCAAAAGATAATTTGGAGTTACATTCACTTTATTTAAGAAATTCCAATTAAACTTTTTCATTTGAACTGAATTGGCTGTTGTAACTAAATAATGATCGACACACGTTAACCTTGGATCCTGACCATTAAGACGGTTAGTTGTTTACGTTGCCTACGCGTGTAAAGCATAGAAGGTTCCAGCATCCTTATTTGAAAGGAACGACCTTTTAAGAAAACTAACAAACCTGTGCTAGTTAATGCTATCTGAAATGTTATTAACATAGCGACCGAAATACCTTACCAGCCTCTGAAGTCCGTTTAAGATGGAGGTTCCTTGCTGCTGCGAATACCTCGGAAACGTGGAAGGTCGCATTCTTCTACCATCAATAGCTGCGTCATATATGTAAAACTGGAAGTATGCAAATGCAGTTTTCGTTTTTGATGGTAAAGGTGCTGGTCCCTCGCCGAAGGACATGCCCCATCAACGAAGAGTAGATCTGTCATCTAGAACAGCTGTAGACTTCCTGGAAAATATTGCGCTAACACTGACAAGACATTTTTTTCTTCAAACAAAAAGAACAAGTAAATATTCATTGATATGATTGCAGCAAAGTCACAGGTTGAGGTCTGTGATGCCTTACCATGCCGATGCTGATACTTATTCCTTGTTCACAAGGGTGCTGAAGCATCACTAGAGACAGAAACTGATGTGACCTATTGGTTTACCATTACGCCAACGATAATTCGAAAAAAATCAGAGCCAAAGCTAAGCACCATGTGTGTAAATGTCTAGGATATCCAGCTGTGCAAGGAAGCACTAGGTTCGGATATATGTAATGATATTCTTATTCTTCAAGCTATTCTTCGGCATGACATACATGTCATAATATGATATATATATGGTGTCCAGTTATATAGCATTGGATAAGGCTTTCCCTGAAGACCTTCCTGGAAAGCAGACATTTCCGACAACAAGCATCGGTGTTTCAAAGGGATCTTTTGAAACACCGAGGAAATAGCATCTGTCGGCGAGAGCGATTTCGTTTGCTTATACAAAAGAAAGAAAGGTTAAGGACACGATGCTACGCGCTACAGCATCTTTTCTGACAAAGATGTCTCTGGTGAATCTTTTATCCCCCACAGACACTTCCTCGTCCAGACTTATCACCCAGGCAATGCTGTGGAAAGGTAAAGATGTGAATCCCAAGAAATGGGGCTGGATCATGGATGGCAGAATGATTCCTTTGAAAACTGATCTTTCATACGCGCCAGAACTTCTCAAACTAACCATCTGTAACTGCAAAAATGGATGCGCGAATCTTCGATGCAGCTGCAAGAAGAATGGTTTGCAATGTACACCGGGTCGTGGGGAGTGTCGTGGAGCAAGTTGTGAAAATGCAATGCAAGCTAACATGGAGGACATTGTTTATGAATTAATTAAGTGACGTGTCTAAGTGCTTTGTTGGACTGTCATATTCTCGTTTACATTGCTATGATTATATGCATTAGTATAGGATTTTGTATTCTATCTTAACAAGTTCATTGTAGAACTTCTATGGTAAGATGATCGACGCGAATGATTCAGGTTTTATCCCGTAACCAGCTGGATAATTCGCTCAAGGTTCGGTTTTTACGCGACAACATTGGCGTTAGAATATATGGAAATAAATCAAGCTTGTTATAAGATGTAGATTTTAACGACGTAATCAGTCAGTTTTGGAATGCAATAATTTTTTTCTAGATTCATGCAAGGAATATTGATTTATTGCATTTGAATTATAATATTTTTGATGACGTCGTCAAAATATGTCGTGCAACAATATCGCGAGATATCAGTTTTGTAAACAATACACGTGTTTTTTTTTCCTATCAAAGCTGGAATTTATATTAAAGTATTCTAGTACTTGTCTCTTGTGACGTCAACGAGATATCATTGTAGCAGAGATCAAATAAAAATATAAGGAGACATATTGGCGTAGATTGCACGATTAGATATATCTGATTGGCACTTTGGCCAACCACTATAAAACAAAGATTTCAAACGAACTCACACATTTGATGCGCATCGTGTTTCCAATTTAGGGATTTTTGATATGTTACAGAGAATAGATTATTGTGTAAGAAAATTGATATTTGTTTCGTGTTGCAATTCGTTTGAGATTGTATCACAACCTGAATGGATTATAAGTGTACATTTTCCCCATAAATCTACACATTTTCTAATTATTCTTGTGAGTATATTTAAAGTACTTTACATATTACACATGCACAGAAATCCCTCTTTTTTTTTAATACTTTACCAAAAATTAAGGTAAAGTTGATAAACGAGTGTATATGCGTATGTGTACTTATATATGTGCACACGGAAGACGCACATGATGATAAACACATAAACACAAGCGAATCAGAGACGAGATACCGGGCCTTCCATGTGGTAAACAGAATAACATATGATAACAAACCCTTACGCATCCAGCCAGCTCTCCCCCCCCTACCCCCTCCCCCCGCCCTGTTTGTTAGTTCCCTTCGCCTCACGTTTCCATAGTGACTGATGCCCCCCCACCCCCACACCCCCACCCCCATCGCCTCCTTCCTTCCTTCCTTCCTCCTCCTTCTCCGGCTCTTGCTCTTCTTTGTGCATGTCCTTCTCATTCTCGTTCTCTCTTTCATTCTTCTCTTTCTCTTATTTCAACTTCTCTTTTTCCTATTCCTTTTCCTATTCCTCCATTTCCCATTTTCTTTTTCCTCCAGCTGTTCAACCTTTTCCCATTTTTTTTTCTTCTTACTTTTGATCTTAATCTTCAACCTCTTCCTACTTTTTCTTCTTCTACTTCTCACCCTGCTTCTTCTTCTTCTTCCTCCTCCTCCTCCGTCTCGTCCTCCTTCTCCTCCTCTTTCTCCTTCTTCTTCTCCCCCTCCTCCTCCACCTCCTCTTCCTCCTCCTCCTTTTCCACCTCCTCCTTCTCCACCTCCTCCTCCACCTCCTCCTCCTTCTCCACCTCCTCCACCACCTCCACCTCCACCTCCTCCTCCTCCCTTCCTCCTCCTCTTCCTCCCCCCTTCCTCCTCTTCCTCCCCACCTCCTCCTCCTCCACCCACGCTTCCACCTCCTCCTCCACCCACGTTTCCACCTCCTCCTCCACCCACGCTTCCACCTCCTCCTCCACCCACGTTTCCACCTCTTCCTCCCCCCTTCCTCCTCCTCCTCCTCCCCCCTTCCTCCCCCCTTCCTCCTCCTCCTCCTCCAACTCCTCCTCCTCCTCCTCCTTCTCCACCCACGCCTCCTCCACCCACGCTTCCACCTCCACCTCCTCCTCCTCCACCCACGCCTCCACCCACGCTTCCACCTCCTCCTCCTCCACCCACGCCTCCTTCCATGACGTCTCCGCGTTCCCCTTCCTCTCCCCGAACTTCCTCCGCCTTCCGGCCTCACGATAGGTAATGCTCGCTTCCGGCCTCGTTAATGGGCGAGGAACTCAGGCTAATGGATCATTTGGGCTTCGATTGCGCAGGTGTTTCTGCAACGCGATTATATATATATATATATATATATATATATATATATATATATATATATATATATATATATATATATATATATAATATGATATAATACATACATATATATACATATATATATGCAAATATATATATATATAAATATATATATACATATATATATATATGCATACATATATGTATATATGTATATGTGTATATATATATATATATATATATATATATATATATATATATATATGTATGTATGTATGTATATATACATATATATATATATATGTATATGTATGTATATACATATATATATATATATATATATATATATATATATATATGTGTGTGTGTGTGTGTGTGTGTGTGTGTGTGTGTGTGTGTGTATGCATGTATATATACATACACACACACACATATATAGACATATATGTGTGTTTGTGTGTTTGTGTGTAGGCATATAGATAAATAGGTAATATCTGTTTATGTACGTAGGCATATTCATATGTTTGTACATACGAACACTCACACACGTATATGTGTATATGTGTGTAAAAGAAAAGAAAAAGAAAAATATATATATATTGTATATAATATATATATATATATATATATATATATATATATATATATATATATATATATATATGGGGGGGGAGGTATTCTTTAATGCCAATTATCACTCTAATTTATACTATAATGAATTGCCTTCATGTCCGCAGTCACATTTTTAGGCGCAAAATGTAAGCGTAACGCGCGACCGGACGGACAAAACACAATATCAGACAATTTTCGCAATGCTGACAGTTACATAAAGACAATTTCTGACGCTGCCAATCTCTCCACGTGTCTCACTTGCTGAAATAACCGCAATCTTCACTGACTTCCTATCTAACAAAAACCAAGTAAATGGCTTGGACAAAGTATAATTCGAGAAGTCGTTGGACATTGCTGCCCGGAAGATATGACAGTTTTTCCTGATGGCAAATTATATAACCAGGTTGATTATGTTGCTTTGGGCAGCCCCGTTTGTCCAACACTTGTTAATATATATGTTTCCATGAAAAGCGATGGCTCACAAACAGCACCCCTCCCCCCTCCCCCGATTTTAGACCCTCATATTATAAGATATATTGACACACTCCTTTTTCTTTTAAATCACAGTTACAAGTTCAGAAAATCCTGCAGTATATGAGCACGCAGTATAAGAATATCAAATGTGCCTGTGGATTAGAGGCTATTGGTAAACTTGCTTTCTTGGATGTCAATATCAGCAGAGATAGCAATATATTTTCAACTGCTGGACACACAGGCCTCACCACGAAACTTTTTCCTTTCATTCCTATCAAGTACAAAACTAATTTGATAAATATTCTTACCAATAGAGCATACAAAATATCAAAGTCATATCTAACATTCAAGGATATGGGCTATTACTGACACCCAAAGGAGGAATAGTTATCCATTGCTTGTCATTCAGTTCCATCAGACAAAATCTTAAACAATGTAATTCTAAAAGAGAACCAGGAGAACTTACCGCCAAAGATATGATTTACGTAAACCTTCCGTACATGGACCATGAGTTATATCCTTCCACAATTATCCTTGGCTATAATTCAGTCAAAGACAAAATTCCCAACCTGTTATGCTCATCTGTCGTCTATAAATTAACAATTAACGCACAGCAGCTGCAATGATACTTACACTGGAAAGCCTTCCACCAATCTTTTCATTCGTGTAGATGAACATCACGGTTTTTCAAACAGAACGGGAAGGCCACCAGAGTCAACAAATGGCTCCCCTTGTGCGTGAACATCACCAACCATATCAAGACATGATTTCAAAGTAATAGCTCATCACCCTTTGCTTCTGACCTCTGCATATTTGGAAGGGGCGGCCGAAACTCAATGAATATTTAGCCTCCGCCGCCACTGAATTGCTCCGCTCGCAACTACAACAGTTGACCCTGTCTGTGATGCTCCCACATTTTCTATACATTCCGACGTTCCAACA
>NC_091549.1:21414425-21424425 GCF_042767895.1 Penaeus vannamei
GAGACAAACAGACAGAGAGAGTGAAAGAAAAAGAGATAGGTGGGGGGGTAGAGAGAAACTGAGAAAGAGAGAGAGAAAGACAAACAAACAGACATACATAGAGGAAGAAACAAAAAGAAAGGAATAAAATCAGAGACAAGACGCGAGCGCAGACCGGAGGGAGGGGGGGAGGGGGGAGAGCCGCAAATAGGACGCGCCAAGTTGAATGTCCTTCACAAAGTTAGTCATCTTAAGCAGCTTCCTGTCGTGCGTGGACAAGTGTGCCTCGAGATCTTCTTCTTCTTCCTCTTCTTCTTCTTCTCCTTCTTCTTCTTTTTCTTCTTCTTCTTCTTCCCCCTCTTCTTCTACTTCCTCATCTTCTTCTTCCTCTTCTTCTGTTTCTTCTTCTTCTTCCTCTTCATCTTCTTTTTCCTCTTCTTCTTCTTCTCCTTTTTCTTCTACTTATCCTTTTTTTCTTCTTCTTCTCCTTCCTCTTCCTTATTTACTTCTTCCTATTCATCTGCTTCTTCTTTTTCTTCTTCCTCCTCTTCTTCATCTTTTTCTTTTTCTTCATCTCGTCTTCTTCCTCTTCTTCTTCCTCTTCTTATAATCCTTCTCCCTCTTTTTTATTCCTATTCTTCTTCTCTCTCATCTTGTTCTTCCTCTCCTTCCCCATCCTCTTTTTCTCTTTCTCTTTCTCCTTCTCCTTCTTCTTCTTCTTCCCCTGCTCCTCCTCCTCTTTCTCTTTCACATAGCATCATCTTCATTACTATCATTATCATTAACACCTTTATTACTGCGATCATTAGAATCATTACTGTTATCATCATTATCATTACTATAATCATCATTACTATTATTATTATCATTTTTGTTATCATTACGACAGCCAGTATTACCATTTTTATTATTACTTTCATAATATTTATTATTACTATAATCATCATTATCATTGTCAACTATACTAATATTCTATCATTACTCTCATTATTATTATTACTAATATTATCATTGTTATCATTATTGTTATTGTTATTGTTATTATTATTATTATTATTATTATTATCATTATTATTATTATTACTATTATTATTATTATTATTATTATTATTATTATTATTATTATTATTATTATTATTATTATTATTATTATTATTATTATTATCATTATTATTAGCATTATCATCATTACTGTTATTGTTGTTATCATAATTATAATTGTTGTTGTTGTTCTTGTTCTTGTTCTTGTTATTTTTATCATTGTTGTTTCATTAATATTATCATTATTATTATTATCATTACTGTTATTGTTATTGCTAGTGTTATTATTGTTATTAACACTATCATTATTATTATCATTATCATCATCATTATTATCATCATCTTTATTATTATTCTCCTTATTATTATCATCATTATTATTATCATTATTATTGTTATTATTATTATTAATATCATTATCATTATTGTTATCATTATTATCGTCATCATTATTATTATTATCAGTATTATTATTGTTATCATTATCATCATCATTATTATTATTATTATCATTATTTTGAGTTTTCTTAATTTTCTTCATTATACCAGCAGTGCCGCGTCTAAACCATGGTAATTGGGCACAGCCAGGATATTACTTAATTACTTAATTGACAGCACTTAATAATACGTGGGCTCTCCAAAAAAGGTTATCTTCTGAATTCCGCACATCTTTATGCTTCCAGGAATCTTATTTGTGTACTTCTTAAGTCCTTTTTTGAAAGACACAGTACCCCCATTACTACTGGTACCGTTTTACGTTTTCTCTCATCACATTCTTTTGGATTTCAATTTCTTGGTTTTTGTACCTTAAACATTTTTTTCCATGACTTTGATGGACGTATTTCTTTCTGATGGCTACGTTCCATGAGGGTACATGTCCTGAGCTCCTTATCCTTTCTCACTATATCAGGTTTGTTAGCAGCAAAACTTTGTCGTGTGTCTTTAAATATCATAAAGTCTGTTAACCGTTTTCAGTGACTGTTTCGGGTTTGTGCTCGTATCAGGGCTCTGTAGCGTTGATGCTATTACTATTATTGTTATTATCATTATTGTTATTATTATTATTGTTATTATTATTATTATTATTATTATTATTATTATTATTATTATTATTATTATTATTATTATTATTATTATTATCATTATTATTATTGTTATTATCATTATCATATTTATCATCATTGTTGTTATCATCATTATAATTGTTGCTGTTGTTATTTTTGTTCCTGTTTTTCTTGTTATTGTTATCATTGTTGTTTCATTAATACTATCATTATTATTATCATTATTATCATTTTCAGGATTTTCCAATGAATGTAAGCTGCAGTATGATTGTGTCAGGATGTATTGTGATTTGGGTAGATCTGGAAAACCTGAGATAATACGATCGACAATTTCTTCAAATTGGTTGCACATTCTACGCAATGAATTGGTCACATCTTTGATTATTCGATGGTGGTATGATCGAGTGACTAGGCGTTGCTCTTAAGCTGCAATGACGAACCCCATCTGTTTCAGCATCTCTCTCTCTCTCTCTCTCTCTCTCTCTCTCTCTCTCTCTCTCTCTTTCTCTCTCTCTCTCTCTCTCTCTCTCTCTCTCTCTCTCTCTCTCTCTCTCTCTCTCTCTCTCTCTCTTGTGAATATGGCCAGTGATTTGCCTTTTCTTGATCTACTTTGGCTTTATTTATTCTTTCAGGGTATTGGCTGTGCAGAGGTTTTCCTTTCCAATTTTCTTTCTGGCATTTCTGTGCTTCACTTTTTGCTTGGCTCTTTTTTGCAAACTTGGTAGTTGTTTCCTCTTGCTTTTATTGGAAATGGGGGGGGCGCATTTTCAGCTTCTTAAATCTTTTGGCATAATCAAAAATTGAGTTGAGTTCCCTTTCTTTTTATGTTTGTATAGTACTTTGAGTAGCTTATCATTCGTGTCCTCAAGATAGGTGCTAATTCCAATCGTTGATGTTTTGAATGTCATCTCTCGTTGATTAGGTCCTCTGTTTCCTTCTGATCTGTACTTTTTCCACATCATATGGGATGGTGCTTGTGTTCCATGGTAAGAAATTTCCTTACTTTAGTGTCGTTTCCTTACTTTTACCATTTTCCTGTTTATGATGTTAAAAGTATAAGATAGCGCTGGAATCGCTCTGATAATAACTTATTAGCATAATTTAGTTCACTCTTCAGCACTAATCGTATTCTTTTGTAATATTCTTTTCTTATCATCTTCATCTTAGCATGTTGTACCCCGTCTCCTTCATAAATATGTTTTTATGATTTTTCTTGCTCTACTTCTTTGCTGGTTGTTTTATTATTATCAATATGAATGCTGAATGTTTGAGTCAACTCGCCTCTTTTAAATGTTGTTTTGGTGCATTTCGCTTTCCATTCGGGTGTCACCACTGAAGGCTTTTAGTTCTAACTAGTTCTTATAGCTTGTCATCATTTTTATATACATCAGGTCATCCACGTAAAAGACCATTTATGTCATTTCCATAGTTGGTGCAGTTAAGTATTATGCAAAGTGGAGCTAAAGAGACACAGAATAGCTTCGGAGAAAATGAATTCCCTTGGAAAATACCGCTTCTGGTTTTATCTGGGATGGATGTCAAAGCGCCTTGGGTGTGATTTAGTATCAATGTTGTTTTCCATGCCTAAATACTTCGCCTCATAAGGTTGATGAGGTTTGGTGATGATCTGTAAATTTCCATGGCTTTAATTATCCATGTGTAAAGGACGCTGTCTATTGATTTTTGTTGTTGTTTTGTAATGAATCCATGATGTGCATAGTTTTTTTTCTTTGTTTTACGATCTTCTAATATGATTTTATTTACCAATAGTTGGTCTTTACAGCCATAGCTTCTTCTGCATCCTTTCTGTTCTTGTGTCAGAAGACTATTTTCTACCAGAAAGACGTAGGTCCGTTCTCTGACTATTGATATGAGGGTCTTGTGCATTGTAGACGAGCATGTTATTGACCCAGAGTTCTCCGGATTCGATGTCTCAGCAGTAAAAGGTGATTCCTTAGGCTAACCCTTCTGGGCATTTCGTTGGATCCTTCATTAGCGTGCTGTGCGACTTTACCCCATCTCCATGCATTGTCTTAAGATTCTTCCTTGAGAAGTTTGGTAACTTGTCAGTGTCTGGGGACTTCCAGCTGTTCGCAATCTTAAGGGCGACGGTCGCTTCGTTCTCACTTATATCATCCCATCTTTGAACCTTCTCTTTTTTTTGTTTTGTTTTTTTGTAATTTCCTCATGTTGTTTATCCACTGACCTGTTTCTTTTCGGTGTTTTTTTATTATTTGTTTTTCGTTTTCACATTTTTCCCCGGAACTCTTCAATCTTATCTTATCCGGCTCGTCAACATTTACCTGCTTCTTCCCAAGCTCCCCGTAGATTTTTTTTTTCTTTTTCTTTTGTGCCGGTTTAAAAGACTTTATTTTGACGAAAGTGTTTATTCGTTTTCTTGTATGTCTTCTCATTCTCTGAGCCTTTGCTTGAATATGTTTTAATTGCCGTTTTATGATGGGAATAGCTTCAGGCTTTGTGATTTTGTATCTTCTTGAGATGTTTATTATCATCATTGTTATTATTATTGTTATTGTCTTTATCATTATTGTTATTAATACCATTGTTATTATTATTATTATTATTATTATTATTATTATTATTATTATTATTGTTATTATTATTATTATCATCATTATTATTACTGCTACTACTATTAATACTATTACTATCATCATTATCATCACGTTGCTATTATTACTTTTATTATTGTCATATCACTGTCATTATCATTATTAGCATTGCGATTATTGTTATTACCTTCATTATTTTTGTTATTATCATTAATGTTATCATCTTTAACATTCTTATCATCAGCATTATTATCATTATTATCATTATTAAAATGATCATAATTATTGATATTACCATTATTATTATCTTTATCATTATTATCATTATCATTGTCATTATTTTCGTTATCCTCAATATTGCCATTACCATTATTACCATTATCATTATTATAATTCTTATTATTAAGGTTATCATAGATATTATTATGAATATCACTGTTAAGTGTTATTATTGTTGTTATTATTATTAATGTTGTCATCACTTTTACTATTATTGTAATTAACATTATTATTGTTGTTGTTGTTATTATTATCATCATTATTTTTTACCATTATTATCATTATCATTATTAATATCATCATCATTATTGATATCATTATTATCATCATTACTATTCTTGTCATTATTATTGTCATTATTATTGTTATAATTGTTATCATTATTACCATTGTCATTATTATTGTTATTCTTATTCTTATCATTACTGTTATTATTATTATCATTATCATTATTGTTATCATCATTAGTAATACTAGTATTATGATTATGATCATTATCATTATCATGTTTATTATCATTATTATTGTTGTTGTTGTTGTTGTTGTTGTTGTTATCATTTTAATTTTCATCATTACTATTATCATTATCATCATAATTTTTTTATCTTTTTTTCACTGTTATCATCGTTATCAACATATTTTTCCCCTTTTCTTCAATTCCTTTCCTTTCCTTTCCTTTTTGCTCCTCTTTCCCCTTTTTCTTTTTCCTTCTTCTTCGTCTCTTTCTCTTTCTCCTCTCTCCTTTTCTTTCTTCTTCCCTTTCTTCTTTTCTAACTTCTTCCTCTTTTTCTTAAATGAAAAAAGAGGATGAAAAGTGTGGACAGGAAGGAGAAGAAGGAGAATAAAAAGGATAAAAAATGGGAATAAAAGAGAGAGGGAATAAGAGAGAGAAAAACACGAGGCAGAAGAAAAGGCCAAAAACAGTATATATACCTGTGTGTGTGTGTGTGTGTGTGTGTGTGTGTGTGTGTGTGCGTGTGTGTGTGTGTGTGTGTGTGTTTATGTGTGTGTGTGTGTCTGTGCGTGTGTGTGTGTGTCTGTGTGTGTGTGTGTGAATGTGTGTGTGTGTGTGTGCGTGTGTTTAGATACAGGGAAAAAGAGAGAGAAACGAAAAAAGATAAATAAGAAGCGATATAGATAAACGGATAACTAGTAAATTTAGAAAAGTAAAAGAAGTAGATAAATGAATGAATAAATGAATTACCAAATATAGAAAGAAAGAAACAACTAAACAAATTGATAAAAGTCAATCAACAAACAAACAAAAGTATTGCCGCGGCTCCCAACCCTGATTCCTCCCCCTCCCCTTAGCCTCCTTCCTCCCCCCCCCCCTCCTAGCCTCCTCCTCCGCCTCTCTCCACCACCTCTCGCCTCCCTCCCCTCCCAACCTCCTCCTGCCCCTCCCCCCCCCCTCCTAGCCTCCTCCTCCGCTCCTCCCCTCAACCCTCCTCCCTCCCCTCCCCCCTCGGCGCCTCCCACCTGCCCCCGCACCCCCCACCTGCCCCCGCCCCCGCCAAACAGCGCCCACTAAACCTCCGACTTCCCATCCCGAGGAAAATGAAGTGTGGCTTCGAAAATTCTGGCGCAGCTTCTGTTTTTCAAGAGTCACGCGAGAAACTAAACTTGGGAAGAGAGGAGGAGGGAGAGGGAGAGGAGGGGGGAAAGGGAAGGAGGGTGGGAGGAGAGGAGGAGGATGGGATGAGAGAGAGAGAGAGACAGACAGACAGACAGACAGACAGACAGACAAACAGACAGACAGACATAGACAGAGGCAGAGAGAAAGAGAGAGAAGGGAGAGGGAGAGGAGGAGGGAAAGGGAGGGAGGGTGGAAGAAGAGAAATAGGATGGGATGAGAGAGAGAGAGAGACAGACAGACAGACAGACATAGACAGAGGCAGAGAGAAAGAGAGAGAAGGGAGAGGGAGAGGAGGAGGGAAAGGGAGGGAGGGTGGAAGAAGAGAAATAGGATGGGATGAGAGAGAGAGAGAGACAGACAGACAGACAGACATAGACAGAGGCAGAGAGAAAGAGAGAGAAGGAGGGAGAGGGAGAGGAGGAGGGAAAGGGAGGGAGGGTGGAAGAAGAGAAATAGGATGGGATGAGAGAGAGAGACAGACAGACATAGACAGAGACAGACAGAGACAAAGAGAGAGAGAGAGAGAGTAAGGGTTTCGACTTGTTGACTGTACTCTGACACGTCCTTTTTCCAGCGGCAGAGACAGAGCCATTGATGCAGTTAATGAACGCGGGGATCGCATCACGTCCCACAGAGAAAACGCAGACGATGTTTTATTTTTTCGTTCCCAAACACACATTCGAGGATCGAGTTGGGTAAAAGATTCGCCAAAACATCCTCTGCGGGTATCGAGTTTTGGCGGGAAACACGACTTCTTCGACTCATGGATCACGGAACTGACAAACAAACGCGCCGGGAATGAAAGCTTCTCCCCGATGGTAATGGAGTAAATGCGAGGCCGAAATCTAGATATTTTTTGATGTTTTCTTTTTTTATTATATCCTTGTTTGTCATGGATATCCAGCCCTTTGTCTTTTTTTTCTTTTTCTTTTTTTTACCTTCGTGCACTCCTTACACCTTCGAACACGTAATTTAAAGATGGAAACTCGAGGCGCGGAATTCAAAGCGAAAGCGAACCAGGGGGAGGTGGGGGGGGTGAGCGCACGAACAATATGAACGGCTTGCACTTATCTTTGAAATTTAATCCTTTTCACAAAAGCTCAGGTGCAACCCAAGTCCATACTACACTTACGACCCCGAGAATATGACACAGACCATAGGACAGTATATGTTTTTTCCCATGTTAACAGGGGGTAATATTACTCGACCACCGACCATAGACCAGCGCAAGTTCTCCTTTATTCACAACTGCCTACTGAGAACCCCGATTGCAGTAGAAACCCAACCTGCTCTCCCTGCTTCAGTTACCTGCTCCTGAAATATACACTGATAGTCACCGGGTGTCGACTTCCATTGATTTCAGCACAAAGCAGGTAATGGGAGAGGATATCACACGGCGCTTTCAGAACCATGGTATTTAAGCGTTGAAATGAGAAAAAAGGAGAAAGAGGTAGGATTTTTTTTTAAAGCTGTATTCAGTTACGAGGATCACTAAATATACTGACATCAAAGGATATATTTCTGTCTTCCGGGTTGAAAAGCAGCTTTCAGGAAGGTTGGAAAATGCTGTAAGAAGGATAGAGGAGGAAGAGGAGAAGGAGAAAGGATAGAGAGGACTGGAGAAAAGAAAAAGAAAGAGGGAAGGGGAAGAGAGAAAGAGGAATAAATAAAATGATATCAAGAAGCGGAGAGAGAGAGAAAAGAAAGAGCAAATGGCAGGGAAAAGTGAAAGCAAGTTTGATATTAACGAAAAGAAGAAAAAATATGAGAATATGAGAAGAGAGGAAGAAATGAAATGAGAGCAAGAAAAATAAGAAGAAAAAGAAACAAGGAAGTGATTTTGAAAAAAGAAAGCCTGAAGGAAAGGAGAGAAGAGATAGAGAGAGATGCAGAGGAGAAGAAAGAGGAAGAAAGAAAATATGAGCAAGAAACAGAGAAAGAAAGAAAGAAAGAGACACGAAAAAATGAAAGCAGAATGAAAGAAAAATCACAAACACGAAAAAATCAGAAAGAAAGAAAGAATAAAAACCAAAGCAAAAACAACAACAAAAAAAACTCAAAAACCACAAACACGAAAAAAAACAAAAGAGACGTAGAGAAAGAAAATAGGAAGGGCGGAGGGGAAAAAAATTATCTCTGCCGCCTTACCGAGCCCATATTTCTTGCGCTGCTGGTAAAACTGTTCACTTTGCACCAAATAGGGATATTATCCAGCGAGATTCATTCTTTGAAGGAAAAACGGACGGAATTACGAAAGGAAAAAAAAGAAAAGAAAAATCGTCTGTGGAAATAATACTTGGGATTTTGTTTGGGTGATCTTTCGATTAAATGGTGTTGGTTTGTTTGTTTTGATTGCTTGTTTTTGTTTTGGTTGCTTGTTCTTCTTGTTTGGGTTGCTTGTTCTTCTTGTTTTGATTGCTTGTTCTTGTTTTGGTTGCTTGTTCTTGTTTTGATTGCTTGTTCTTGTTTTGATTGCTTGTTCTTTCTTTGATTGCTTGTTCTTGTTTTGATTGCTTGTTCTTGTTTTGATTGCTTGTTCTTGTTTTGATTGCTTGTTCTTGTTTTGATTGCTTGTTCTTCTTGTTTTGGTTGCTTGTTCTTCTTGTTTGGGTTGCTTGTTCTTCTTGTTTTGATTGCTTGTTCTTGTTTTGGTTGCTTGTTCTTCTTGTTTTGGTTGCTTGTTCTTCTTGTTTTGATTGCTTGTTCTTGTTTTGGTTGCTTGTTCTTGTTTTGATTGCTTGTTCTTGTTTTGATTGCTTATTTTTGTTTTGATTGCTTGTTCTTGTTTTGATTGCTTATTCTTGTTTTGATTGTTTTTTTATTGCTTGTTCTTGTTTTGATTGCTTGTTCTTGTTTTGATTGCTTGTTCTTGTTTTGATTGCTTGTTCTTGTTTTGATTGCTTGACCTTCTTGTTTTGGTTGCTTGTTCTTGTTTTGGTTGCTTGTTCTTGGTTTGATTACTTCTTCTTCTTGTTTTGATTGCTTGTTCTTGTTTTGATTGCTTGTTCTTGTTTTGATTGCTTGTTCTTGTTTTGATTGCTTGTTCTTGTTTTGATTGCTTGTTCTTGTTTTGATTGCTTGTTCTTGTTTTGATTGCTTGTTCTTGTTTTGACTGCTTGTTCTTGTTGTTCTTCCTTCTTCTATCTTTTTTTCTTCATTTCTTCTTCTTTCTCGGTTTTTCTGTCTTCTTTCATTTTTATCATTATATTTTTAGCATTACATTTATCATTCTTATTATTCTTATCATTACTATTTCATTATTCTTATTATTACTATTGTTATCATTATTAACCTCTGTATTATCATTATTGCTTAATTATCATCATAAGTATCAGTGTCATGAGTATTATTATTATCATCCTCACCATCATTATCATTACTGTATCATTATCATATTCATTATTATCGTTAGTATTGTTATTATTATC
>NC_091549.1:21444425-21446925 GCF_042767895.1 Penaeus vannamei
TTCCCTCCCTCTGTCTCCTCCCACTCCTCCCTTCCCTACCTCTCCTCCAATCCCTCCCTCTCCTCCCTATTCCCCCTCTCCTCCCTTCCCTCCCCTCTCTTCCCTCTTCTCCCTCTCCTCCCTTCCCTCCCTTCCCTACCTTTCTTCCCTCTCCTCCCTTCTTTCCCTCTCCTCCCTCTCCTCTCTTCCCTCCCTCTCCCCCTTCCCTCCCTTCCCTCCCTCTTCCCCTCTCCTCCCTTGCCTTCCTCTCCTCCTTTCACTCACTCTCCCCCCCTTCCCTGTCCTCCCTCTCCCCCCCCACCCCAAGACACCGGCTTAGATCCAAGCGTCGGAATCAAACCCATTAACACTGGCTTCTCATTAAAGTTAAAGGCCGTATCTTAAGCCTTTTTTTCCACCCCTTCTTCTTCTTTTTCTTCTTCTTTTTTCTTCTTCTTCTTCTTCCTCTTCCTCTTCCTCTTTTTTTTCCGTTCTGTGTAAATGGCGCCTTCGATTGTCCTTTGTTTCATGGCGGGAAATCGCGCGGGAGGGTTCGAAGATAACGCAGGAAACTTGCTGATAATGTGATGGAGTCTCGCTGGAGGATTTCGTGTGTGTGTGTGGTTTTTTTAGTTTTTTTTTTTTTTTTTTTTGGGGGGGGAGGGGAGTGGGTGATGGAGTTTCGAGTTATGAGGATTTTTTTGAGGGGGAGGAGGAGGAAGAGTGGATATTGGAGTTTCTATTTTATTTTGAGTGGGTGATTGTTTCGTTTATGTTTTTTTGGATATTTTTTTATTTTTTTTTTTTTTTTTTGAGGGGGGGGGTTGTAGGAGGGGCGTGGGTGATGGAGTTTCAAGTTACGAGGATTTTTTTTTTGGGGGGGGGGAGAAGGATGGGGAGTGGGTGATGGAGTTTTGAGTTATGAGGATTTTTTTTGGGGGAAGGGGGGAGGGGAATGGAGTGATGGAGTCTCGATTTAGTGAGGGTCTTTTTTTTTTGGGGGGGGGGGGGAGAGAAGGGACTGTAGGAGTTGGGGAGGGCGTGTAGGTGGTTGGTGGAGTAAGAAAAAAAATGTGAAGGTGGATGACGGGTTTGGTAACGAGGTCAGAAGGAAAGATGGGTGACGGAGGGTTACAGGTGAAGGAACCTTATTAGGAAGAATGGGGGGTTGTGGGTGGGGTTGGGTGGGGGTTGGGGGTGGGGTGGGGAGATTTTTTGGGGGGTTGGGGGGTTGGGGGTGGGATGGGGTGAAGGTGTATGATGAGTTGGGTGACGGGTGAATGCACCTGATTAGGACGAGTAAGAATGGGTGAAGGTGGATGACGGGTCAGGTAGTGGGTGAAGACACGTGGTCAAGGGTGAAGGTGGATGATAGGGTGAGTAGCGTGTGATAGGGTGATGGATGAAGGTACTCGCTTAGGAAGAGTGAGAGTGGAGGAAAGGGTGATAGGAGGAGTCATGGGTGAAGATACATGACTGAGAACAATGAAAATGGGTGAAGTTGGGTGATGGGTGGGGCTGCGAGTTGAAGTTGGGTGTAACAATGGGTGAAAATGAATGATGGTGACGAAGGGTTGAACATGGGTGACGGGGCGTGTGGTAAGTGAAGGAAGACGACAAGTAGGCGAGGATAGGTGAAGGAGAAGGGGGGAGGGGAGGAGATAGCGGGGAAGGATAATTGGAGGGGGGGTCATGGAGGGCGTCGAGGGGGGGGGGAATGACAGGAGGAGAGTGACGGTGGGGGGGGGGATTCGCGGACAGTAGTTGGTGAAGGTGGGGGGGGGGTGATAGGCGAGTGAAAGGGGAGAGGGTTAACAATAGATTTCATTTTTATCATATATCTATTTTGAAGATAAGAACGAAACTTCTTTATGATGCTCACAAATGTTTTAAAAGCTAGGCACAGATTCTACGAAAATGTATTAATCTACAAACTGCAGGTACTAAAACTTCCCTATTTAGGAGGAAAATATATACTCTCATAAAGAAAAGAAAAAAAATATATCTCTCACCAGGTTAAGTTCAGAAACTGATTATGAATATCTTTAGAAGCAAATTCCCAGACGCCATCACTTCTTTTCAACTTTATAGACTTTTATCCTCGTTACTATGGCGGCGATCTTAGGTACATTTTATTCTCATTCTTATTATGTAAAGGGAAATATTCTCTGTTCTGCATGTTTCAAAACCTCGGATATGATTTTGATTTTGAAATTGTCTAATCGGTTTATCAGGGTTCGAATTCTACAGCATGAAATCCCGTTTGACACAGTTTTAATCAACTGCATTGCAAATGAATTATTTATACGATACCTAGATGGCAATACTCTCTTTCTCTCCCTCCCCCCCCCTTACACACACTCAAAAAAAAAAAAGGTTTCTAAGATGCCTGATGTAGACTTGTGTCGGATTTTTTGTCTCAGTGCACGATCTCAGCTTTGTAGCAACTTTGGCTTTGACTTCGGCTTTACTTACGCTCGTGTTGCACTCAAAGGTTCGAACACAGTTTTCGTCGGGGCGA
>NC_091549.1:21451925-21459425 GCF_042767895.1 Penaeus vannamei
CCCAAAGTCGAGTTCTTCCTCCCCTTCCCCATCCATCCCCTCCTCCCCCTAACTAACCCCTCATCCTCCCAACTAACCCCTCCTCCTCCCCCCCAACTAACCCCTCCTCCTCCACCTCCCTCACCTAACCCCTCCTCCTCCTCCTCCCCCACCTAACCCCTCCTCCTCCACCTCCCTCACCTAACCCCTCATCCTCCCCCCTCCCCACCCAACCCCTCCCCAACCCCAAAGTCGGGTTCCTCCTCCCCTTCACCTTAGCCTCATTAGAGATGCTGAAGGCGACATCTTTTGCGTCTCCACAGCTAACGGGATCTTGCTCGGGGTGCTATGATAGCGTTCTCTAATCCGATTAAGGTCCCCTTCCCCTCTTCCTCTCCTCGTCTTCCTCTTCTTCCTCTTCTTCCTCTTCGTTCTGCACCTCAGCTTCTCCTTCTGCACTTCGCTGTCTTCCTTAGACTCATTTGTTCCTTCTGTCGTCCATTTCTTCTTTCCTCTTTTCGCGTATTTCGTTATCTTTCCTTTTATCTTCTTCTCTGCCTCCTCCTTTCCCTCTTCGTCACTTCTTCCTTCTCTCCGGTTCCTTCTTCTTCAGGCCTCTTTTCCCTTCTTCCTCTTTTTCTCCTGCTACTCGTCCTCCTCTTATTCTACTTCGCCACTTCTTTTCCTTGTCAATCTTCATTTTCCCTTTCTTCCCAGTTCTTCCCTCCTCCTCCATCTCCATATCCTCTCCTGATCATGGTATTGTGGCCTTAAAATTAGCTTTATTACTGTTGCTGTAGTTGTTGTTATAGTTGTTCTTGTTATTCTTTCATCATTATCATCATTATCAAAATTACCAAAACCAATGATATAATTATGACTATTACTAGCATTCGTTACAACTTACTGTTACCATTTTCATTATCAAAATAATAACTATCTTTACTGATTTCTTCATTACAGCATCTGCTAACGTATAGCAGCTGTTACAAATAATACAATAATAGAATACACACACGAAAGATACGAAAGGTGCCAGTGTGACGTCCTGGCGGGTCCCAGCCTGCACTCTCTCTCTCTCTCTCTCTCTCTCTCTCTCTCTCTCTCTCTCTCTCTCTCTCTCTCTCTCTCTCTCTCTCTCTCTCTCTCTCTCTCAGGTGCACCTTCTCACTTGCACTTTTGCGAGTTAAGGTCGATTTTACTTTTGTTGAAGGTAAGTCTGCATCAGTAATGGCACGGAATACTAGCAAGCCACTTGATTACATGCGGTCAATTGAATCGTTTTCTCCTTGTTTATTGCAGTTTTCTCTTCGATAAATACAAGTGGTTCCGCTTAAATTCACAACTGACACGATTACAACGAACATAATAATGTCACATGAACATAAATGAATATATCAAATGTGGAAGTTTACAGTCATTATAAGGTTGAAATTCATTCCAATGGGAATTCTATTTTATTAGCACATTCCACTGTCATGTCTATATTACTTTTAGTAAAGGTTTATTGACGAAATGTTAATCTTGGAATCAAAGATTTTTTTGGACAGTTCTGAAATTCTATTACATTTCTAGACGAAAAAAGAACAAAAATGCAGGTTCAAGTAAAGACAAAGTTGAAATTAAAAAAAAAGATCAACATGGACATTAAACTAATACTAAAACAGAACATAAGGGGTAATACAAAACTGAACACAGAACGACAATAAAAAATGCATAAAACGGACACCTATAACATTTTCAATAATTACTGAAAACAAAGCATTCTTCTTCATATATTAACCTCCCTTATGCTTTAGAGACCAAAACGGCATTCTACTTTCTTTTTCCCCTCACATCCTCACTTCACTTCTACCATTATTGAAGTTTAAATAATTTATGAAAAGTCTTTAAATCGCTTTGTTCTGCTGGACCATGTACAGTTTGAATGTAAATTAAATCTCCCAGGATAATATCCGAACATAAAAAGACTAAAAAACCTAATTGCAAAATTCAAAATTTAAAAGCAATTCAAACAATAGAAAAGAAACTGAAATAAAACCATGCATAAAAGAACAAAAATGACTGAACTTAAAACTTCCAGAAAGAGAAAACTTTAGGGAAAAAACAAAGAGAAAAGGCAACGACGACGCTAACCTAACTTTGAACACGTGGTCACCCTGGTTTCGTGTTCCTTGCGAGGGAAGGCTCACTTTTCCGCTAATTCTGGTAAGACTATTTACTACAGAAATATCATTTTTATTGATATTATTATATCTATTATGTGACTCATCCATGATTTAATGACGCAACAAAAATGAATGGAAAGACATGAATGATTTATTAATACCGAGTGATTATCGTCATCGTGATCGGGATTGTCATCATCATCATTATTGTCTTTACTGTAAATACTTCCACTGACACTTGCATCGTTATCGTTTTCATCGTCATTGTCATTATCATCATCATTACTGTCACTATTGTCAAAGGCATTTTCATCGTCGTCGTCATCGTCGTCATCATCATCATCATCGTCATCATCACTATAATTACTATCACTGTATTGTCTTCAATATCATTATCCTCACTTCATCTTATGATTATCAATTTTCTTTATTCCATTTTCTCTCCTCCTTCCCCTCTTCCTTGCGTTTATTTTATTCCCTCAAATTCCCTTCCCTCATCCTTGATCTGCTTTTCATTTCTTCGTATATTTCCCCTCTTCCTCTTCGTTCCCTTCTACCCTCTTCTAGTCCTTTCCTCTCCTCTTCCTTCCTTTGCTGCTTATTTCTTGGTTCTCTGTTAACTTTATCCTTATTCTCCGTTTCATTTTATCTGATTCTCGTTTTTTTCTCAATTTCCTCCATTTCAATTTATTTCTTCTTCTTGTTCCCCTCATTCGCTTCTTATCGTCTCCGTCTTTCCTTTCCTGTTCTCTTTTTTCGTTTTGTTTGAGGCAATGTTCTCTCCTCCTTTTTTTTCCTTTTCTTATTCATACTCCTCTATTCTTTCTTCTCTATCCTCCTTTCTTTTTTCACTCCCTCCGTTCTTTATCCTCATTCTTCCTAATTCTCTCTTTCATTCCATGTCATGTTCTCATTGCTCCTATCCCTCCCCTTTTCATCCTTCTCGGTTTTCCCTCATCCTCTCTTATTCTCCTTCCCTCTCTCCCTTATTCATCAATTTCCCGCTCCTCTTTAGCCATCTTCACCCTCTCTCTCCCTTCCCTTCTTCATCCCCCTTTCACCCTACCCCATTCATTTATTCCCCTCCCCTTCACCCTTTCTGAACCTCTCTTATCACCGTCATTTTCCTTCTCATTCCCTCTTCTCCCTATCCGCCCTTAATCCCCATATTTCCTTTCTTCAACCTTTTTGCTCCCACAATCCGACGTCTGATTGCCAAGCGTGAAGCACGAAACGGAGTTACTATTCTTTCTCCCGTCACTTCCCCGGGCATCGCTGCTATTCTTTCTCCCGTCACTTCCCCGGGCATCACGTATCCAGCGTCTAGTGCCAAATTCAAAAAAATAAAAAATAGATAACGGAAAAAGTTAAGATGGTATAGAATAAATCATAAATCAATAAATGGCTGACAAAAGGAGAAAGAAAAAGTTAAGATGGTATAGAATAAATCATAAAACAATAAATGGATTAAGAAAGGAAAGAGAAAATGTTAAGACGGTATAGAATAAATCATAAATCAATAAATGGATTAAAAAAGGAGAAAAAAAGTTAAGACGATAGAGAAAAAATCGAGTTTGTACGTATGAATGAATTAAGAAAGGAGAGCCTCTTTTATTTTAAAAAGATGTGAACAATATTGACTAGCACACAATAGACTTTATGGAGCTGCGATGAAGGAAGAAATTCTGTTCTGGTGCAACGGACCGCGGGAAGCTTGTTCGAGAGCTAATGAAGAGCGGATTTTCTCTCTTTCTGTGTCTCTCCTCATTCCTAATCTACTTATTCTTCTTCGTCTTGTTTTCTTTTTCCCTTTTATTATGTCCGTTGTATATATATATATATATATATATATATATATATATATATATATATATATATATATATATATATATGTGTGTGTGTGTGTGTGTGTGTGTATGTATATATATATATATATATATATATATATATATATATATATATATATATATATATATATATATATGCATATATATATAAATATGATATATATATATATATATATATATATATATATATATATATATATATATATATATATAGGCAGAGAGATAGATACAGATATTTAATTATTTACCCATTTATTTATATCCCCCTTCTTCTCTCTCTTCCCTCCTTCCCTCTCTCCCTCCCTCGATCCCACTCTCCCTGTTCTTTCCCTTCCTCTAATTCCCTCCCTACGTCTCTCTCTCTCTTCTTCCCCCTCCCTCTCTCCCTCTCCTCCCCCTCCCTCTCACCCTCTCCTCCCCTCCCTCTCACCCTCTCCTTCCCTCCCTTCCTTTCCTTCCCTCCCCCACTTTCTCAATTTCTCCTTCCCTTTCTCCCACCCCTCTCCCTCTCTCCTTCCCACCCTCTCTCCCTCTCCTCCCCTTCCTCCCTCTATCCTTCTTTTCTCCATCCCCTCCCTCTCTCCTTCCCCCTCTCCCTCTCCCTCCTTCCTCTCCTCCCTTCCCTCCCTATCTCTTTTACTTTGACTTTTTTAAAGGAAGGGGACTCATTTTTCCGCTACACCCCCCCCCCCTCTTCTTAAGATGCCTGAGGAGCGGCGTCTGAGAACCTTTCCTTAAGAATTACTTCCTGATGATCGTTAGCGTTGAGCCGTGAAGCTTTTGGCTGAGCACCTTTCATTTCTTTCTTGTTCTTGTATTTACTTTTTTTGTGTGTGTTTGTTTTTGGTAGGGTTTCTCGTTAATGTTTCCCTTTTTAATTTCAGTTTAATTGCTTCTTTCTTTGATCTTATTTTCTTTCACTTGTTTTCTTCGTTTCCTTATCAACAGCGGAAAAAACTTGTAATTATTCCAAGCTTCGTTGACAAAGTAGCGGCGTTGTCGGGCGTACGAAAATCCATCGAGTCAACATGTCGTACCGCTTGAACAAAATCAGCTGTCTCACACACAAAGCCGCCATGATTTCTTTAAATGTACAAGAGACTATATACCTATTATGGTAAATTTGTTCTGAATGGCTTGCACTCGATGCCACATCACGTCCTATAAAGAATTACTTCAGTGCATTTTCATTAGTTACTTAACTGATTTCCACGTTACTATTAAGTTACATCATCATTATGTTAATACTATTGTTCGTATAATGGTGATGAAACTGACCATTGTGATATTAATAATGGTAATGATAAATGATAATACAATAAAAAGGATTATAATAATAAAGGGCAATATTAATAAGAATAGAAATGATAATGACAATATTATAACAAGAACAATGAGAATGATAATAATAATAATGATAATAATACGCTATATTCCATATTCATTTTGTCGACTAATCTCGGTATATAAAGTTAGAATTCTCTTACTGCCAAGTTTGATGGGTTTGGCTATGGATTTTAGAAAAAAAACATTATACTATTTCTTTTAGCATAGTTGCAATGACAATAGTAATAATAAGGATTATTATTATTTATATAGTTATTATTTGTTATCATCCTCATCTTAATTCTTTACTATTAACATCATTTGAATGGAAGGCAAAAGAAATGGTTTATTCATTGTGGAGATCGCTCGATACCTATCAAAATGTATACTAATTTGTTTATTCCTCTGGCTGTGACTGTTTTAGCGTGTGCCTGTTGTCTGGTAAACTTCAGAAATAGTATATTTATCCCTGTAAATTCTTTTTCCACATCAAAAATAATCATATATAGTCTCGTAGACGTATTAAGATATATGTAAATCACATAAAGAAATTCAAATTATTATTTATCACCGATTCACCAATGCTGCCCATGATTACGTGCTACTTACGTGCCTAAAAGTAATTGTTATACAACTCTGTTTAATCGTATACTTTCACATGCGTTTCATTATTAATTATTTTTAAATGTTCCTTAAATGACTAAATGCAGTATCACAAAAGAAAATACAAGAAGTATTTGGCACGCGCGTGTGGGTGGAGCTTAAATTTGAAATTACTTGAAATTCAGCAGAAAAAAATCAAGAAAGTGTTTGCATTAACGTCACAGATACCCGGAAGTCCCGGATGCGCCGCCATATTGGAGGTATTCAGATTGTAAACAAACTTAGCAACCATTACAACTGCCTATTTCTACTTTACAAACTGAATTCCGCGGTGCCAAAATCCAATAAAACGTTGGATACACATTCAGAAGCTGCACGAAACTTCAAAGATCGTCTTAAACATAGCGAGAAGGCCATGTATAAAGAAGAAAAGATTAGGGGTAGGTCCAAATGAGTTGCCCATGTACAAACTGAATGCTGATCCTGCACTCCTACATGCCATCGCCTATACTGATTTCGTGAACTATTTGTTGTTTAAGCCAAGCCCCTACACTGCAGAGGACCTAATGAAACATGTAGGGATGGAGGCCTACAACAAGATGGTTTGTGGTTGGATCAGAAATGTTTATTGCAGAGTATTGCATAAAGAAGAAGCTAATGATTTACATCTTTTGAAGTCAAGGTAAGCATGAATGTGCCGTGTATTGCCAGGATACATAGTTGTAAAACTTCCCAGTAGAATTTTCACTGACGTCAACAAAAGTCAGATGCGCGGCCATATTGAAGGCATTGCGGAAAGTGCAGCACGTATGAAAAATTCCGCCGCGTTCTTTTAATTTAAATATCTACGGTTTCACCATGTCCATAGCCTTGAGAAGGCGGTCAGATGCAGCAGAGAAATACAAACAAGGCCTTAAACCAAATGAAACAGAAAGAAATTAGAGAAAAATTTACATTATCAGTAGCAAAGATCTCTAGTGTTGTAAACTTATCATCTGACTGTAACGGGCTGCTAAGTTAACTATTAACTATTATTTATTCCCAAACCTACACATAGCCGAAGATCTGGTGTTACTAAAAATATTTTTTTTTTTATCAAAAATGAAAATGAAAATCGTAATTTGTCTCCTGCCACTGTTTGCTACCAAATTAAATCGTATCGTACTCTGAGTGATTGACATTCGCTTATATCATGATTATCTTCGTAACAAAACATGTAGGTTGTGATGCTAAAATTTGCTAGTGTTTTTAGTTGTTGGCCTAGCTTGGAGCCTTTAACAGTTTGTCTTTCTTTTCCTCTGATTCACTCAATGTTATCAACAAAAAATATTTAAAAGATGAGATGAGCACACAACATCCAATATTTTCCTTCAGTATTCTGATTTCAGGCGCGGAAGCCACACTCAGTGCTAATGTTTTTTTCTCCTTGATTTCGAATTATAGGAATGGACGCTTACACAAGCGCTTTAAGCCTCGAATGCTTCCAATATGGCGGACGCCTTATTAATGACGTCACGTTTCAAATTATACTTCCCATGATTTATATATTTCTTATAATTACATGTATCATTGCTGTT
>NC_091549.1:21466925-21469425 GCF_042767895.1 Penaeus vannamei
CACCTCATTTTCCTCCTCTTCCTCCACCTCCTTTTACCCTCTCCTCTTTCACCTCATTTTCCTCCTTCCTTCTTCACCCCCTCCTCTTTCACCTCATTTTCCTCCTCCTCCTCCTCTTGCAATTCCTCTTCGAAAATTGAGCCAATATGCTCAAATACCTCGTAACGAAGGCAAACAGCGCGAAATACCCGGTCTCCTGCGTTTACGTTTCCCACCAGCATATATGACAACGATTTTTTTTTTCTTGTTCTTTTTCTCTCCCTTTTCCCGCGAGAAGCCCAGAAATTACCGTGCAAACGAAGCGCAGAGAGCTTGATAAACAAAGCTTCACCTCTGCTCTCTGTCTTCCTCCCTCTCCCCTCTGCGATCTGTCCCCTCTCTTTGGCCTTCCCTTCTCCCCTCATCTCTATCTTTGTTCTTATCCGCCTCTTCTACTGATTCTTTTCGCTCGCTCCTCTCTTTGCTCTCGTCTTATCCCACTGCCTTACCTTCATCCTTTTCCTTTCTAACGTCTCCCTTTTCCATTCATTTCCCCCCTGTTTTCTCCTTATCCATCTCCCTTCCTTTTCACCTATCCCCTCACCTCCTTTACCACCCTCTTTCGTCACACCCTTTCCCCTCACCACCCTCTCCTTTCTCCCTTCACCTTACCACCTCTCTCTTCACACCCTTTCCCCTTACCACCCTCTCTCCTCACACCCTTTCCCTTCACCACCCTCTCTCTTCTCCCCTCACCTCACTACCTCTCCCCCTCACCACCACCCCTCTCCCCCCCTCTCCCCTCCCCGTCCTCCTGACCCGAAGCCCCAAGTCATTTACACGTCAAACACAGGCGGTGGCGTCGGGGCAGAGATACGAGCCGAGTTCGCCATAAGTATCCTCCCGTCGGCCGCTGTATTCACGAGACCTCGGTGCTGGCGGGAGAGCTTTTCGTCGGGGGGAGGAGGTCGTGCCTGGGTGGTGGAAGGGGGAGGGGCGGGGAGTGGGGGAAGGGAGAGGGGCGGGGAGTGGGGGAAGGAAGGGGAAGGAAGGGGGAGGGGCGGGGATTGGGGGAATGGAGGGGAAGGGGGAGGAACGAGTGGGAGTGGGGGAATGAAGGGGAAGGGGGAGGGGTGGGGAGTGGGGGAATGGAGGGGGAGGAACAAGAGGGAGGGGTGGGGGAAATGAAGGGGGAAGGAAGAAGGGGAAATGAAAGGGAAGAGGGGGAAGATCCAGGGAGAGGGGCGGAAAATGAAGAGGAAGGAGGGGAGGGGCGCGGAATAAAGGAAGGAAGGCGAAATGGGAAAGGACGGGGAATGAAGGGGAACGGGGGGAGAAGACCAAGGGGGAAGGACGGGGAATAATTAAATGAAGGGGGAGGGAAGGGAGGGAAATGAAGGGAACAAAGGGAAGGGGGAAGAACAAGGGGATTACTATGTTTATTGTTTTTCCAATTGATATTGTTATTATCAATATTATTATTATCATTATTATTGTTTCTTATTATAATTTTTATTATTATCATTACCATTATTATTATCATTATCTTTATTACTGTTAGTGTCATCATTATCATTATCCTCATCATCATTTCTATATTATTATTATTACTAGTAGTAATATCAGTATCATTATTATTATTGTTTTTGCTATTAACATATTTGTTATTATTATCATTGCCATCATTATTATTATCATTATTACTAATATTACCATTATCATTATTAATGTCATAATCACTATCATTATTAATATCATCATTATTATTATTAATATCATTATCATTGTTGTTATTGGCATTATTACTATCATCAACATCATCCTTATTATCATTATCATTACTATTACTATTATCCTCATTATTATCTTCATCATGATTACCGCCATCATCATCATCATCATTACCTTCACTACCATCATCACCTGTATGCAGATTCAAATAAACAGCAAAACCTAGTCAATTATTTCTTTGCGAATGGCCAATCCACCCATAAATTTTCATCCTGATTCGCCAGAGACTTTTCGCAGAATCCTGTCGACAAAGTAAAAATGCGGAAATATAACCAAGGATGATGATTATAATAATAATAATGATGATGATAATAATAATAAGAAGAAGAAGAAGAAGAAGAAGAAGAAATAAGAAATAGATAAAAGAATAAGAGGAATGATAATATAAATGATATGAAAACAGCGGGCAAAGGGGGAAACGAGCATATATATACTACCTGCTTCGTTATAATTTACCCGGGACTTGATATTAAATTAATTCGTATAATATAGCGAGGACTGAATTAATACGTCGCTAGCGAAATATAGCGGTGATCAGATGAATGAAGGAGTAATCAAACAGAATGTCGAATGAAATGGCTCAACAATAAATTTCATTAAAGCGACGTTGAATTATTAATGTCGGACGAGATGAAAACACTGGATAGCATGAAATGAAACTTTCAGACTTTTTTTTTTTTTTTTCTTTCTTTTTTTTTTTTTTTTTTTTTTTTTTTTTTTTTTTTTTGCT
>NC_091549.1:21476925-21481925 GCF_042767895.1 Penaeus vannamei
CTCTCTCTCTCTTTCTCTCTCTCCTCTCCTCTCCTCTCTCCTCTCTCTCTCTCTCTCTCTCTCTCTCTCTCTCTCTCTCTCTCTCTCTCTCTCTATCTATCTATCTATTTCTATCTATCTATTTCTATCTATCTGTTTCTATCTGTCTATATCTATCTATTTCTATAACTATCTATCTATTTCTATCTGTCTATTTCTGACTATCTATATCTACCTCTCTATCTATCTATCTATGTATATCTATATCTATATATATCTATCTATCACTATCTATCTAAATCTCTATATTTGTATTCGTATGTTTATCTATATATTTTTGGAGAATTTGCACTAAATCCACTATCGTTTTACTGCCATCTTTTACAGTATAGTTAAGGCAACCAATTTCACAATTTATGTTTTATATCTAGTGTTGTTTATCGCAGCCTGGATCATAACTTGTACCAGCCTGCTTACGGAAGGCCCAGTAAGTCACTCCATCACATCTTTATGAAGAGACTATCGATTATTGTACATAATCACCTCATTCTTGCAGAAAATGTTTACAGTTTATAGCCATGCTCAGGTGGCGGTAGCAGTGGCATTACTCCGAGAGAGTCAGCATTTTCCATGCGATGCCTGTTATATCTAGGTCCTGACTCGATCAAAGGTTCCTTCGACAGCCAAGACCAGTGTTTGATGCAGTGTGTAGTGACAACAATAAAGGACATCTGCAAAGGCGGACCAGGAGACAATTGATTCAACCGAAAGCTAAAACTACTTCTTGTGATATGTTCATGATGTCATTTCACATGGCTGAACATGACAACAGGTCGACAGTTGTTGACATCGGATTTGTGCTTTTTAATAGATACAGTTACACTAAGAATTTTTTCAGCACTTCTACAGGTCTAACCGTTTGTGTGGCGTTAAGCAAAAACCAAAGGCCATACTTAATATCAGTGCTGGTTCTTTAGCACGGCTTCAGGTCTTGTAGCTTCACTCGCATTCATGACCTTTGGATGGTTCTGTCGGCAGACGGGGAAGTTAGCAGTTAGGATATCTGCATTGCTAGCAGGACTGGAAGTCTTGGAGGTGTCAGCTCAGGGTGAGGTACAGAGAAAAATGTCAGACCAGTAAATTGGCTTTTTCGTGATAATTCAGGCCCATTAAGGCAGGATTACTCCATCTTTTGTGACCATATTGCTTCTTTTTTGCTCCCTGTGCCAATTGGCCTCTCTTCAGCTTCCACTTTGCATCTGCCTTCCACTTGAGAAAGGCGCAGCGCTTAAAGGTTCTGTTCGGTTCAGCTCACATGGACTGCGGTCAGCGACCTCCACAAATGATGCAATTAAACACATGTTGACAGGGTCCGTATCGCGAAGGTAAAGCTGGTGCAAGAGCTAAATGGCGAAAGGTAACTAGATGAGCATTTTCCGAAAATGACGAAATACAGAGAGAGAGGGAGAGGGTGGGGGAGGGAGGGAGGGAGAGAAAGAAAGAGAGGGAGGGAGAGGATGAGAGAGAGATAGAGTATCGAAGACGAGAAATTAGCAACTGAACTATAGGCAGACTAATTTTACTTTTTTGATTATACAAGGTCACTTACTAATTCGAAATACCCTTCAGACATCCTAAGAGGACAGTTTCAGCACAATCATTTCGCTGTAAATGGAGACGAAGAAGTACAATGGCGAAGGCAGATGTTGGCGAAACACCCCCCAACTGTTTTTCAAATCATTAGCAAAGTTATGATTTTGAAGATTAGAAAAATAGTTAATAAACTACATAAGGAATCTCTCGTATTTTGTTGGATCAGATCTCTTTGATTGATCCAGTCTTGCAACGAGGTAGTCGATCGATGCAGATTATACTTCTTATTGCTTTAGAATTCCACCACGTATATACTTTGTCTTTATCTTCAATCTCTTTCCCTTCTTACTGATTTTCTCAGCCGCTGGCTCGTTGCTAGGAGCTGTAACGAGTAAAATAATCTCGCCTATCTCGGGAACTTCTGTTATTCTCAGAAATTTGTTGTCCTGGCAGCCGGTCGTTCCTCTCTCGGGCTCTTCATTTCTGCCTCTGATGTTTCCGTGACAGATTTCCGAGGTCGACTTCCTCGTCCTCGTCTACAGGAGGAGTAGGCACGACAGGGGTGACTATGCTATCTGTATGAGATGTGACCGGGTTTCATCATGATTATTATGATCGTCTTTAGTGTTTTTTGACAATTGTGATAATTAGTAACACTGTCACGTTTCATAATTATCATAACTTTATGATTATCATTAGTAGTGGTAATAGTGTCATCATAACTATCTATATCACCATTGTTATTATCCGCGCACGACAGGAGTGTGTGTGTGTGTGGGAGAGAGAGAGAGAGAGAGAGAGAGAGAGAGAGAGAGAGAGAGAGAGAGAGAGAGAGAGAGAAAGAGAAAGAAAGAGAGAGAGAGAGAGAGAGAAAGAGAAGGAGGAGGGAGAAAGAGAGTGAGAGAGAGAGAGACAGACAGACAGAGAGACTTCCTGTATGAATATGTGTATTTCACTTACAGCCAAGTCCTTAAAACTAATATAACAGAACTCATATATATTTCACCCAATCCCTCCCACCCTGCACCCATCACACACAGAAAAATATCCACAAAAAATATAATGGCAGGCAAAAATTCGAAATTTGATTTGCGAAGCTAATGAAACTCTCCATCAAAAATCACCGAGCAAGTTCTTGTTGCCAATGGTGGGTGAAATTGGCGTCTGATCCTCCAGGTCGGGAATCGAGGCTGACGTATAACCTCTTCGATCCCATTCGGATTCCCTTATCAGCTCGAATCTCATTTTCGTTTATCATTGGAGTCTACAGTTTTTCTTCTCTTTTTCGTTTCATATTTGTATTGATGGGTTGCGTTATTTTTTATATCTTCCTCTCCTACTCCTCTCTCTCTCTCTCTCTCTCTCTCTCTCTCTCTCTCTCTCTCTCTCTCTCTCTCTCTCTCTCTCTCTCTCTCTCTCTCTCCTCTCACTCACTCTCACTCTCACTCACTCTCACTCTCACTCTCACTCTCACTCTCACTCTTCCTTCCCTCCCCTCCCTCCTTCTCTCCCTCCCTCTCTCTCCCTCTGTCTCTATCTATCTATCAATCTATCTCTCTCCTCTCCTCTCCTCTCCTCTCCTCCTCTCCTCTCCTCTCCTCTCCTCTCCTCTCCTCTCTCTCTCTCTCCTCTCCTCTCTCTCTCTCTCTCTCTCTCTCTCTCTCTCTCTCTCTCTCTCTCTCTCTTCCATCTTCCTTCGTCTCTCTCCTCTCCTTCCTCTTCTTCCTCATCGCTCTTCTCCTCTTCTCTCTTCTCTCTTCTCTCTCTCTCTCTCTCTCTCTCTCTCTCTCTCTCTCTCTCTCTCTCTCTCTCTCTCTCTCTCTCTCTCTCTCTCTCTCTCTCTATTTCTCTCTCTATTTCTCTCTCTATTTCTCTCTCTCTCTCTCTTTCTATTTCTCTCCCTCTCCCCCCCTCTCTCTCTCCCTTAACAGTTCTCTCTCTCTTAACAAGATTGAATGTGTGTATCCATGTGTGCGTGCCTATGTATGAAAGAGAGAGAGAGAGAGAGAGAGAGAGAGAGAGAAATTTGAAGGATTATTTTTATATAACTAGACATATTTCAAAGGTAATCTAATCAACCTGATAATTCAAGTTGTTTATGTTCCAGGAAACACACCTAACATACTTAACCTGCTGTAGAGATAGACTGTATCCGCCGTTGTTGTCGAGGAAGAAATCATTTCGTGGAAGTGTTGTTTTGCACTGTTGCTGCACCAAATTTATCAACCTGATCGACCTCGCATGCTTTAACTTTCTCCAGGGTTTATGTACGTCGAGACTCGCAATAACATGATGGTGATGTTGCCAAGGGATCATCCTGATGGGGAGGAAGTCCTTAAGTAGGTCATGTCCTAGCATTGCGGAAGAATCTGGTGTTTTATCTTAGTTCCATGTGCAGATTTTTTTTTTTTTTTTTTTTTTTTTTTGCTATGCCACCTACCCATTGTGATTTTTGTTCAATATATTAAGCAATATTCTGAACATCCTTTCCATTGTGATTTTTTTTTTTTTTTTTTTACTGTATTAAGGAATATTCCGCATTTACTGTAGATTTTGGTTTTGTTATTCTATTACTGTCACCAAGAAAATATAATAGGATAGTATCTGCTCTCTCAACATGACAGTAATCAAAACATTTGTCTAAACTATCATCTGATTACATTCTAGTTGGCATGGTTGGAAATGCAACATCAGCTATGCATTGTTCAGCGATGAGACTTAGTGACTGCATCACTGAAGAAAATGAATGAATAAAGTGAGAAAGAAGAAAAAGGAGGAAGAGGACGAGGAAAGGGACGGAGAGAAGGAGGTGGTGGTGGAGGAGGAGGTGGGGGAGGGGGAGTAGGAGAGAAAGGAAAAGAAAGTGAGAGACAGACAAAATGACAAAAGAGAAAAACAAGAGAGGAAGAAATACCGACAGATAGAGACAAAGGAGAGAGAGAGAGACTGGGAGACTGAGACAGAACCAAAGAAGAGACGACCCGAGCCCTGGAAACACGCCAGGTGGTCAGTCACTCGGAATAAACCAGGACAGACTGATTGGGCCACGTCACTCCACGCTCAGGTAAACATAGACGTGGCTTCGTTCCCTTCCCACATCCTCAGCATCCAGGCAAGAAGGGAGAGGGTACCACGTCGCACCTGTTCCGCTAAGGGTTCTGACAATAGATATATATACCCATACGCACGTTATGTCTTGCAGGTGACTGGCTTATGACAGTTCTGGGTGTTTGTCTATGTATAGATTTTTATGTAATGTGGAAAATTATAATAATTAAGCACATATGTATAACAATTCGTACGGGTGGATAATGTATAAAAATATATCTTCCGTTAAGTCTTATTTACTTTTTTTAAATATACTGCAATAGTCATGAGGAAATTCTTTGGAGGATACTTGTCGCCTCTGCATCAGGGAAAACCTGTTT
>NC_091549.1:21491925-21494425 GCF_042767895.1 Penaeus vannamei
TCATCCTTACAGCACAGCTCTCACACCTTAGGAAGTGGACAGAAGGGGATAGAGAAGAGAAAGAAAAGGAAAGGGGGAGAAGAAAAGACCATGCAAAATTAGTAGAGGCAAGGGCTGAGGCTCAAGGTAGGGGTAATCTCCTACACTGGGCCTCCATCTCCATCTCCTGAATTTTGTTTCTAATAATAAGGTACCAATTTGTAAAATGTTATGTCTGGAGATGTTTTTTTTAATTATTATTATTCATCTTTATTTCTTTATAGTCTACCTTCTTTATCAGCCATGTATTCTCTAAAGTATTACTACTTTATAATGACAACACTTTTTTAGGCAGAGAGAGAAAGAATGGTATGGCAATGTCATGGTGGAAGTAGCTTGAGCACATTAACAAAGAAAATGAATTTTAAAAAATACAAAAATCAGTTCAACTGGTTAGTACAACTCTATCAAAGTTTCTAGAATACAGCTCTTTCAAGCATGTGATAAACCTTCTTGCAGCAGATATTGGTTATTTCTCCAAGGTGTCAATTCTTATCTGAGATTTTTTTTTTTTTTTTGTATCTTTTTGATACGAAAAAACATAAAAAAAAAAAAACATGTTTATTTTGCATGTTCCTACTATACAAAGTCTTTTGTATCTATTTTGATACAAAAGGATTGATTGTGACCATTCTTATGGCACAGTAACCATGAAGGTTTACATTCTTAGGAACCTCTCTAATTCATAAACATATATTCATAACCAAATATTTAGATTCCCCATAAAGATGAAATGTTGTTCCACTGTTTATTTTGCATGTTCCTACTATGTTTGATGACTCTAGATTAGGGGAATTTTTCAATGAAACCTCTCCTTCTGCTGCTGCAAAGGAAACTGCCACTCTCTTCACAAATTTTTAGGATTTCTATATTTCTATATATGCATAAATAAACATCAAATTATAGGGTGATACATTTGGTGTGAAAAAATTATCAGTAAATTATTTAAAACAATACGAGAAATATAATAGAAAAGTAAATTTAATGGGATATTTTCAAAAGGCCAAAGGAACTATATATATCCTTTCTTTATCCAACTCAACCCAAGTGAAATGACTGTGATGAGGACCATGGTTGATGGAATTGTACCATCATGGAAAATTGGGCATAAGGCTCTATGTAGTCTTCACTCAGTGCAAAAATTATAACAATAAGTAGTATTTTGTTATGTCAATTTCGTGTAATACAACCAACCCTTCTGGTTATGGTGGCAGGAATAGGATCTTGAGCATGGAAATAGCATTCTCCCTGGAACTGGCACTAGTCCAGTCATGGCTCATGAACTTACATTCCACATTCATTTATCAATGGGAATAATTCAAAAGTCTATACACCCTCCAAAAGCTTTGTGCACCCATGGCGAGTCTTTCCCATCATCCTGGCCTTCTGCTAAAATGCTCACGATGGCAAGTTCCTGTTACCCCGGCCAACAGCCAAATTTTGCCATAGTGACATGTTCATGTCACCCTCCCCTCAAGACAAACTTTTTTCATGGCACACTGGTCACATCATCCAGATCATAGGAGTAAATTCCAACTTCATACTATCAACCCTTTCCAATGCCCTCTTCAATTTGTTATTTCTTCCTCCTTTTCAAAGATATTGCTGCCAGAGGTCACAACAAATGAATAAAAGTATTATAATTATAGTCACTGGTCAGCATACATTACATCTTCATTCAGACACCAGAGAAAATATAAAATTCAAAGGTTTCGTGTTCTTGTAGGATATGAAAATGTCATCTTAATGCACAAATATGTTGTGGGTTTAAACATAAAGGAAAGACGTGTTTCAGATACACTGTCACTATAAACAGCTAACAATTATGCTTTCATATAACCCATGTCAAGAATGACTTGCTCATTAATCCAGTTCCTTCATAAAGCAGATAATTAAGTGACCCATACCTGAGAAAATAGCTATGTAATCTATAAGTAATTTGAAATACTTACATAAATATTACTTATTTAATAATATTCACAATTCCACTAATAAACTGCCATAATACCTTTGAAGGACCTATAACAAAATATTGTTCAAGAACATCAATAGAAACACAAACATATGTTCCAAGACAAAATTAAGCACACCCCAAAAATAAGAGAAATATAATTAATAATAGAAATTTCAATTCAGACTACTGTAACCTTCTCATCACAGTAAAAGTGAAATTAATTCATTTTGATTTTACAGCTGGAAAAGGCATCTAGACCAATTCAAAAATATTGTTGATTAGTGTTTCTTTACTACTGTGGCTCTGTTCTACTTCAAGCTACTTTCAATTACCACAAGAACACAATAAACCTCTCTGTAAATATTAGAGGCTAAAATTGTTTACAAAATCCAAATTAAAGTATTTAAGTGATACAAACATCGAAACAAAACAACTTACTGATGTACATATCAGATGGTGTTGTGAGACAGAGATACTGTAGGCTTTTACAGTGAGCAAGATCTGACA
>NC_091549.1:21509425-21516925 GCF_042767895.1 Penaeus vannamei
GTCGTGCTGTTGTCTCCCTGTCTTGCATCACCTTACAGGCACTGAGGTATTCCAGTCTGAGCAAATCTTGCCCATGCACAATGCTGAATCTTCTACCATCTTTCCTCAATTTCTGTAATGAACAAAATTAATATAGTGATTTCTATAAAAACTCATTAGAAACGGTTCAAATATAAACAATTTACAACAACAAAAATAAAATATGAAATATATATGAACAATATATCAATATTCTATATATCCCGTAACTTTTGCTGATATACAAATACAATACAGTACTCATAATGATCAGGTTAAAGCTAATAAATATTTAATCTGAGCACCTAACTATCAAGATTTAATACTTACAAGATGATCAGTTGGGGACTTGGTGGGAGGAAGCAAGGATTCAAGCAGATGATAAAAACTGCCTTCCAACATTTCCCAAATTTCAATTCCTACACACTTGTGTGGCTACTTCTCAACCAGATCACTATCTATTTACTTTTGTGTTTCTTCAGCATCCACTGTGTACTGATAACAAAAAAAAAACAATAAAGACTGCAGATCATCTATTTTTTTTTCTAATAGCATATGTCACATATACTGTGTATCCCAAATGCAGTTCATGAACTTGACAGAAACTTGAATTATTCAATCACAGGGATATAAGAGTTCCTTACTTCCACCCAAGCAAAAATGAGGTTCACAGGCATAGATTAGGAAAACCTAATTCTGAAAGATTAAGCATTTTTTTCTCAACTAGTCTACAAATATTGCATTTGCATTGTAACACAGTAAATAATATATTGGATTATCCTAAATAAGAAAAATACACAATTTCAGAATTAGTCAATTACCAGAAAAATTAGGGAATAATGTTTCTAGTTCCCTTAAAAGAATTCTAAAAATCCTTCATACTACTGAAATATAATATTAGACTCAGATTCTCTTTGCTACAATATCCATACATCTCTGAATTTAACAAATTGTTCAAAACTACTCTACTTTAGAATGAAATACACTTTATTCCACAGACCATTTTACTATGTGAAGGACTGAGATTTAGTAAACACTCCACCATTATTTCTTACCAAGTAAGAAGAATCAAGACGATAAGATGCATATTTTTATATATCATCACTGCACTTTATCTGTACACAATTAACAAAGCAAGGAATTTTTTTCTAATACGTCCACTAAACTGATTGCGACGATTTCAGTATCATTGGATTCCTCTCACCCTCTACAATGCAAATAAGTAAGTTTTATTGCGTGGAAGTACCCCCCCCCCAATTCTTGGCCCTGATAACAGGGGAGGGCATGAAAGGTGCCATGGAAATCGCAGGGTAAAATGTAAAAATACACAGAGAATCAGTCACTATATTGTGTAATGCAGGGGACTGTTCCCCCTGCAACCTTCCCATGGTGGGCTGCTGCCCCCTAACCCCTACCCAGGAAAACAAAGAATCCTCCAAGTATTCGCAGCAGCAGAGTGCTGGACATACTTGGCAATGCCACTCCCACACAGCGGTCATACGCTTTCTCCTGCCGTGAACAAGTAGAGGATTCTTTGTTTACCAGGGCAGGGAGTTGGGGGGTCGCAGGGGGCACAGGCCTCTGCATCAGAAAATATAGTGGCTGATTCTGTGCATAGTATTTGTGATTATCCCCACAATATCCCTGGTACCTTTCATGCCCTCCCCTTCTATCTGGGCCAACAACATGGGGGGGGTTTGGGAGGTTTCTGCACAATAATTTCTATATAATTGGAAACTAGACAGTGAAAGGAATCGAAGGATAACAAAATCATCCAGATCTGTTTTGCAGACATTAGAAAAAATTGCCCAAAGCAAATTTTACCAGCATCTTTAAGCTAGTTAAGAAAAAAAATGCAACATTTATGCTATAATTCTGTCAAAAAATACTTGCATGGAGTAGACCTACTACAAGAGGTTTTACAGTTCATATTCCTTTGTTCTTTGGGATACTTTTGATTCAATTTACCTAATGATGTTGAATCAAACAAGATATCCCACTGCATTCTACATCTCCGCATCTCAATATTTATCATAAAACATACAATGCATTCAGATATACAACTAAACACTTAGAGGATTCTCAATAACCTTATGCATAATTAGCCACCTGATCAAATATAACTTTGCTAGGACCCCCTCTAACAGTAACTATTTAATCTTTACCTAAAATACTCAAGCTTCATAGCACTGTGTGTTGTCTGGGATGTTCTGAAAGTATCAAGAAATAACATTATAAAAAAGTACATGAGTGTCTAAATCAAAATCAGTCTTTGGATGCTAGTCAAAACACATATTTCTATAGCTACTGGCACTAACAGTTTACTCTTTAATGCATATAATGTACAAAAATCTTGCAGTTTCTACATTATCTGAACCCTTATCAGTGTTAACAATTTCAACAATTACCTCTGTCTAAGAATATAGTACAAAGATTTTTCAGTCGTTTTCACATTTACTTATACCCTATGAAACAATCAGACTCAGAGATCGCGTCTCTAGTGCTTTTTCTATTATTCTTCGATCAAAAAAGGCTTCCAACAGTTCAGGTAAAACCCGATATTGGATAATATTGCAGATCATTCACAAGTTTCAACTGCCACTTGTTTGTTTACAATATGTTCTCTAAACAGATCGATTCACTTCCGCATTTTTTTACTTATTGCTTAAATAAAAATCTGTATGTATTAAAATAACAGCATAGAAAAGATGTTTTAATATAAATTAGATACATCGCAACGAAAAAATGAATAAAACTAAATAACACTGACTACGCACAATAAAACTGTTCGGCCGATTTCATTCCAAGTCCTGACACTAAAGGCGGGGACTAACCCAGCAAAAACATCTTTTGTTTTCTGAACCTTTACCTTCACTGTTGACGAGATATAGTGAATACCTCTGCAGACGATAAGACCACGTGTCTAGAAAACGTAAACAAATATGAACGTCAGCGGATAGGACACATCTGAGTGTGTTTGTCTAACGTGCCATAAGATGAGGGGAATGTAAATAAAGATCATGTTATTGATGTCTAAATGTATACATAGATTGAATTTTTACTTTTGTGTGCATAGGTGTGTATATATAGTATATATGTATATATGAATATATGTGTATATATATACATACACATATATATATATATATATATATATATATATATATATATATATATATATATATATGTGTGTGTGTGTGTGTGTGTGTGTGTGTGTGTGTGTGTGTGTGTGTGTGTGTGTGTGTGTGTGTGTGTATGTGTGTGTGTGTGTGTGTGTGTGCGTGTGTGTGTGTGTGGGCGCACACACACACACACACACACACACACACACACATATATATTTATATATATATATATATATATATATATATATATGTATATATACATATATATACATATATGCATACATATATACATATATGTATGCGTATATGTATTACATATATATATATATATATGTGTGTGTGTGTGTGTGTGTGTGTGTGTGTGTGTGTGTGTGTGTGTGTGTGTGTGTGTGTGTGTGTGTACACACCCACACACACATATCTATGTATCTATCTATCTATCCATATATATATATATATATATATATATATATATATATATGTGTGTGTGTGTGTGTGTGTGTGTGTGTGTGTGTGTGTGTGTGTGTCTGTGTGTCTGTGTGTCTGTGTGTCTGTGTATCTGTGTCTGTGTGCGTGTGCGTGCGTGCGTGCAAAAACCCCAAATGTTGGGCCTTACAAGAGTTTGGTAGATGGCGAGCTTAGGGTTTAAGGTAGACAACCAAGACGTCTTGACTCCTTTAATCATAGTAATGCTGGAGTGCGGCTGCTCCTCGGAGCGAGGTGTTGCTCCTTGGTTCCCCGCAGGGAGTCTGCCTGATCTCCTATACACTGGTCTAAAGATCGCACCAAGTCACGTTGTTAGCATGTGTTGAACGGTGATGAACAAGCAAGCGCTACATCAATACGTAGCCCTTGTGGAAGAGATAGACAACACAACATTGGAATGTCTGGTGTGGCAAGAAGAGAGGAATGAACAGGGGAAGCAATGGTCATGCGTATATGCATAAGTATATGTTTGTGCGAAGATACATGTAAGATTATATATGTATCATATAGTAATTAAATATGGTTATAGCTGGGTTACAATCCGTGCCTGAGTGTGTGGGTGTGCGTTTGTGTGCGCGCGATACATTGTACACTTAGGTAATGTCCTTTGATTTGAAAACAAAAAGTAAAACAGAACAGTTTGCAATGCTCTTCAAACGGACTGGGAAAGATGGCCAAACATCTACCCAATCTGCTTGAACTCATGTTGACTGACGTGACTCACTCATTAATAATATAAGACGGAAGGGCTGCATCGTAATGCCTATTTGTAAGTGCTAAGCAAACTGTTGCTACACCGTGTATACCATCTGTTCTTTCTACAGTAACATTTGCAGCAGGTCCTTACAGCACATATTGAGTAGTAGGTGCTGGCTGTGGACTGTTGTTGGGTGTGGCTCTAAAGCAGTGGCTGGAATTGAAGCAAGTGCTAAGATGAACTGAAGCAGGTGCTAAGATTGGATCTAAAACTGGTGTTGAAGTAAGTGCTGGAGCTGATGCTGAGGGTGGAATTGCTGGTGCTGAAAACGATGCCGATGGTGAAGCTCGTGCTAAAGCAGACACCGATGCTCAAACTGGCATTGAAGGTGCTGGAATCAGGAGTTGAAGCTGACAGTAAGGCTGGAGGTACCTTCTACTTTGATGCATCCGGGGGATTTTGTCTCATTATCAAAGCAAGGAGGTGGGAGAGAAACTTTTTTCTTCAGAACTTTATTTCTTGTCTTTCGTATCTCACGCGTATAATGCAGAAGTTGCAGTATAAACAAGCCTACAATTAACATATTTCCAAGGAGATTACCTGTGACTTTTTCGGCGCCCCCATACCAACTTCTGTTGCTCCGGGAATAGTTAGACACGTAAGAATTTCTTCCTTCTGCAATAACTATCATATCATCATTGTCTTAGCTCTAAATCTTTAGTTTTGTTAAAAGGAGCCACCTTCAGGGCTTGAGACTCCCAACAGTATAAGTTAGGAATCCCTCTTGGAATATCCTTAGGTGTTGGGCAATACAACTTCTAAAGGCTCGTTACTTGTCTCAGATTTTTTCTTAGTTCGTTGTCCGTTTTATTAATATATAATGAGCGCGCGCACGCACGCACGCACACACACACACACACGCTCGCGCGCACCCCCTCCACACACACACACAAAGCACCCCCCCCCCCACACACACAAAGCACCCCCCCCCCCACACACACACACACACACGAATCCCCCACTCACACATACACACCCGCACCCCCCCCCCCCCCACATACACGCATCTCCCACCACACACACGCATCTCCCACCACACACACACACACACACACACACACACACACACACACACACACACACACGCGCGCGCGCGCGCACACGTACACACACGACCAACAGCAACATTTATTTCAAGAAATATGCCTCATTCCAGTCTAGTACTCTATTCCTAATTTCGCCCCCGAATTTCATTTCATTGCGTCATCTTATTGGTCTTGACCTCCTTGCCTCTACTGTTCCCCAATATGTTATCTTCTTTTCCACCTGTTCTGCAATTCGTACGTACATTACCTTCATAGTATTTCGTCTGTCTAATGCTTCTAAGTATATCTTCCACTTAAGGCTGTTCCTTATGCCATGTCATCCTACATCCTACAAACTGTTCATTGTAACGTCAGGAATAGAGAAACCGTAAGCAAAGTTTCGCATAAGTTTTATATACCGCTTTGGGATGTAACGAGATCGGGCGGTGGACTTGGGATGGAGATGATGCCAATACTTGGGTCAATTCTCATGCAGTTGAAGAAATTCACAAAATATTGTCACACGACTTCCTAAACATCATATGTTCTGTCTTGTCTGTTATCATTGCGCACAGGACTGGAATTCTACGGAAATTCGTCTGACGTAACTAAGGATTTTTTTTTTCCCGCAGACTGTATTTTCGTTATTTTGTATGGCTGCAGATGCTTTGGTGCATATGAAAAGTGTGTAAAGCAATATTAATATATTTTCCCATGTTTAAATAAATTTAACATGAAAAATGCTGAAACCATTCACATATGAACCGATATGATGTGGCAGACCGAACGTCATCGCCGCTAGCGTTCCGTGGCAGTATTTCTGCCGTTTTCTAAACATTAGATGATAAAGAAGACGCATATGAATAAAATTGAACCATAAACTATCATAAACGGATGAATATAACATTACAGTTACAGTGCGTAGGGTTATAGTCTGATGATTATCGGATGCACTGTGGTACTTTCTTGTTTAATGTACTGCATAAAACAATATACAATAAATCCATTATTAAGCTAATAATGTAACAACATTCAACAGCATAAAATGCCCCAGCATCTCTTTATAGACAATGTATTAGATATATAACTTCAGAAAATGTGACATTCTGTAATCTTTATTTATCTGTAAAGTAGACTGTTCAAAGTGAGTGTGTCGCAGGGTTGAAGGTTTATGCCCTGCTCAGATGAGCGATTTTAGTGGCCCGACTGCTAGAAGCGCGACTACTGAGTGAATGTTCATACACGGCGTTTACATTGGCCCGGCTCGTCTCTCGCCCACTATTGTATTTTTTTTTCTCTCTCTCTTCGGTCGTGATCATATACAGCTGGTAATGGATGTAGAAGAGGTGGCATGTACATGAGTTTTATATCGTCGTTTGCAGCGGCGGAAGAGACAGACGTTATCGGTTCATCCTATCTTAAATGACAGACTTACCCATGGAATGTTCTTCACATTGTATCCAAAGTTACGAGAACATGAACCCAATTTCTTTAATTATATGAGAATGTCCATCAAATCAGGATGACAGGCTGGGAGAAGCAGAAGCTACTGTCGCCTGTCTGTCTGCCTCCGCTCCACATGATAATCTCTCACTGGTCGAATCCCACCCCCTCCAGCCAATGAGACATGCCATCATGAAAATGCAGTGGCTGTCGCCGTGTGTGTGCAACACATGTTCCTCGAGTGGGTGACCGGTCGAGCGACTGTGAGGAAAATCTCTTAGTTGCACCACAGGCCAGCCAAAGCCACTACATGAGGCGCTTCTACCAGTCGCGCCACTAAAGTCGCTCGTCTGAACAGGGTCTTAAAGTCACTCTACGTGTGGCCCTGCCTTCAGTGATGGCTAGTTGAAGTGACATCGGATGAAATTTCCGCCGTGATGGCATTCGGTCTGCCACATCATATCAGTTCAGGGCATCACTCCCTCCGCCACAACCACCTTAATCAATCAATCAATCAATCAATCTATCTATTTATCTATCTCTCTCTCTCTATCTATCTATCTCTTTCTCTTTTTCAATGTAACTACATATCGTCCCTATGCCCAACGCTACCTACACGGTTGACTCGATCGAAATACATGCCACA
>NC_091549.1:21536925-21539425 GCF_042767895.1 Penaeus vannamei
GCCGGAACTCCTTTTCTTCTTCACAGTTGCATGATATCCTCCTACACTTTTCGTGTTCAAAATAAGGAGCAAAATTTCCCCCTCAACTATACCTGAATACTGGCAAACCCATCCTCTTCATTTAGCAATAAAAGTAAGACTATTCAGGCTTGTACAGAAGGTGAGGTCTAGACTCAACTTCTATACCTCTGGCACATAGTTGAGGTCCTGTTTGAATTAGAGTGCGAGTTTGAGTTTCGAAATGAGTGACAGTCACCTCACTGGGCACTTGCCGGGTCTCTCTTATGCATGTTGCCTAAATGCCAAGCTAATGCTCCAGTTTCTCTGAATCCTCTGTTGAAAATGGGATGCTGAGAGGGCTCTCCATTGGCATAGTTCCACTCAGGGTACATCAAATTATGCTTGTGTCTAAATTTGTCACAATACGGGTACTCAAATGGCTTTTCACCATAAGGCTTTTCAGCAAGTGCTTTCTCAGCATACTGCTTCTCAGCATACTGCTTTTCAGCAAAAGCTTTTTCAGCAAAAGCTTTTTCTGCAAAAGCTTTTTCTGCAAAAGCCTTCTCAGCAAAAGCTTTTTCAGCAAAAGCTTTTTCAGCAAATGCTTTTTCTGCAAATGCCTTTTCAGCAAAAGCTTTCTCAGCAAAAGCTTTTTCAGCAAAAGCTTTTTCAGCAAAAGACTTTTCTGCAAAAGCCTTTTCGGCAAAAGCTTTCTCTGCAAAAGCTTTCTCAGCAAATGCTTTTTCAGCATAAGCTTTTTCAGCAAATGCTTTCTCAGCAAAGGCCTTATTTTCAACAAAAGCTTTATTTTCAACAAATGTCTTGTTTTCAGCAAAAGCTTTGTTGTCAACAAAAGGCTTATTGTCAACAAAAGGCTTGCTGTCAACAAAAGGTTTGCTTTCTACAAAAGGCTTCTCACATGCATTGCTTGGTACAGGAATCTTCAAGTCAGACTTTGGAGAGGTCTTCTTTTCCCCTTGAGCACGTTTCAGAGCCTTTTCACCTGTGTGCATCTGTATGTGATGCATCAGATGTGACTTCTGGGTAAACTTTTTGTCACAAAATGAACACTCAAAGGGCTTTTCACCTGTGTGAATCTGTATATGACGTGTTAAATCAAATTTCAAAATGAATTTCTTGTCGCAATATGTACACTCAAAAGGCTTATCTCCTGTATGGATCCATATGTGACGCAACAGGTTTGACTTCTGAGGAAACTTCTGCTCACAATATGAGCAGTTGTATGGCTTTTCACCAGTGTGTATACGAATATGTTTCGTTAAATGAGACTTCTGGGTGAATTTCTTGGCACAAAATGTACAGTCAAATGGCTTTTCACCTGTATGAATCCGCACATGCTTTATCAAGTTATCTTTCCTTGTAAATTTCTTTTCACAGAACGTACAATGGAAAGGTTCTTCACCAGTGTGAATCCGTAGGTGTAGGTGAAGCTGAGCCTTCTGCGTGTATTTCTTGTCACAATAGGAACATTCAAACTGCTTTTCAGTTGCATGAACTTGGATGTGCTTTGTCAAGTCTGCCATCTGAATGAATTTCTTATCACACTGTGTGCACTGGAAGGGCTCTTCACTTGCGTGAAACTGAACGTGTGTCATGTGAGTCATCATCTCGGCTTTCATTGTGAATTTCTTACCACAAACAAAAATTTGATAGACTGTCTAATAGTCTATCTCAATGCAGATCTCACAAAGTCACACTTCTAGCTACTTATCACCTTATTCCCCACCTGTATGGAGACAAGATTACTGATCCCAGATTCTTTGTCACTTGCTACTCCATTTTTGCAAATCAGTTTTTATGGGAATTACTGGCAGCACTAGTCTAACAACATCACTGTCCTACAAAAGTCCCAAATACTGACATCATCTCTAGTATATACACTAAAGGCAGCTTGAGGCAGGTGAATGTCCCGATGAGGGACAGGTGTGTATGTGGGTGCCTGCAATGAAAATAAGTTTTAATTAGTCATTTTTGAAATTACTGTCACCTTTAAGAATATCAATATCTTTTTTAACCCAATGTCAATTAGTTTTACCCAAGCCAAAACACATCTCATAGTGGTTGTTGCACACAGTTTGCCATTCAAGCAAAAGATCTGAAGAATAGTGACCATGTTTTCCTTATTGGCTGTAACTTTGACTGAGCCATATTTGATTAACCCTAATGATCCAGATGACATAATCATCACATCATGAAAAAAATTAGCTTGAAGGATGGGTGATGTGAATATGCCATCATGGGAATATTTGGCTGAGGGCCATAGTGATGGGAACTTGTTGTCATTGTAATTTCTGGTGAACATAGTTCTTGGAGGGTAGGCTTTTAGGAGGGACTTTTGCATTACTTTCATCAATAAATGAGCATGGAATGTACCATCCATGAGCCATGACTTGAAGAATACCATCTCCAGGGCGGACACTCTTTCCATGCTCAGGATCCTATTCCTGACTGCAATGATTGGCAGTAGAGTTTATATTAC
>NC_091549.1:21551925-21554425 GCF_042767895.1 Penaeus vannamei
TATCATTATCATGATTATAATCATAAGCATAATAATAATTATAATAATAATAACGATAAAAATAATAATAATAACATGAATAGCACTGATGATATCAATTACTATTACTATCATTTGAGTTATAATTATAACTATAATTATAATCATCATAATTTTAATAATAAATTAATAATATCATTTACTATTACCATCATTATAATCAAAATTATAACTATGATGATGATGATGATTATTGATAATGATGATGATGATGATGATGATGATGATGATGATGATGATGATGATGATGATGATGATGATGATGATGATGATGATGATGATCATAATACCAACCTTAGAATAAGAATTATAACTATAACTATAGTCATAAGTATAACTGTAATTGTAACTTTAACTATAATATCACATAATAATGATAAAAACAATAATAATAATATAGCAATAACAATAATGATATTATCATCATTATCAATATTATTATTAATATTATCATCATTACTAATATCCTTATTATCATCATTACCATTATCAACATCATTACTAGTATTATTATTAAAATTATCATCATTATCATTAGTAACATTATTACTCATAACATTATTATCATCATTATCATTATTGTTATCATTACTAACATTATTGCTCATCACATTATTATCATTATTGTTATCATTATATCATTATGATGATGATGATGATGATGATGATGATGATTATCATCATCATTATCATTATTATTACAATTCGTATCATCTTTAACATTATCATTATCATCATCAGTATTTTCTTTAACATTATAATTATCATCATTATTATTCTCGTTACCATCATTATTATTATTCTCATTATCATTATCATTATTATTATAACTATCATCATTATAATTATAATTTCAATTATTATTAATATATTTTTTTATAATTCTATCATCATTATTATTACTATCATTAACATCACAAAAATCAACAACAATATCAACAACACTAATAGTAATAATAATGATAATAATAATAATAGTAATAACAACAACAACAACAATAATAATAATAATAATAATAGTAATAATAACAACAGCAACCATAATAATAATAATAACAATAATAACAGCAACAACAATAAAACAACAACAATAATAACAATAATAACAATAACAATAATAATAATGATAATAACAACAACAAAAACAATAATAATAAAACAAATAATAAAAATAATAATAACAACAACAATAATAGTAATAATAATCATTATCATCATCCCTTATCCTTATCATTATACTACTACTACTACTACTACTACTACTACTACTACTACTACTACTACTACTACTACTACTACTACTACTACTACTACTACTACTACTACTACTACTACTACACTACTACACTACTACACTACTACACTACTACACCACTACACCACTACACCACTACACCACTACACCACTACACCACTACACCACTACACCACTACACCACTACACCACTACACCACTACACCACTACACCACTACACCACTACTACTGGTAATTCTGGTGGTAGTAGCAACAGTGGTTATAATAAAGATGATGATAATTATATGAATTATTATCGCTATCAATATTTCCAATGTCATTGATATTGTTTTTATTATTGTTATTTTTATCAATGACACAATTTTCCATTAATATCATCTTCATCACAGATATTATGGTAACAATATTATTGATATCATCATCATCATCACTCTCATTATCAATACAGTCACCATCATCAACATAATCATCATCATCATAATAATAATCATCATCATCATCAGCATTATCATCAACATTAACATCAACATCAGCATCAGCATCAGCATCATTATCATCATCAGCATCATTACTACGATAAAGATAAAGATAATGATAATTCCACATCCAAAAACAAATCAGTATGTACACTTTTGTTCAGTAATCAGAAGATTTAATAAAAAAAATATAATAGAACATGTATGTATATCTGGCACTATTATCTCTCTATACCTTAGAAAGCTCACTAAATCTTTACATAATATCCGGAGTGACAAGCAATCATTGCATCCTCTGCAGCCAACACTCCTCCAAAACATATTCTAAATTAATGAGATTGTGACTAAATCAATTATGAGATAATAAATTGTCAGAGACATCTACAAGCTCTATAAAGCCAGAATGCACATGATATAGGCATGCTGACTTTTGCTGTAGTGCCAGAGGCAACAGCATTTGTATTGGGAAATTTCAAGTGGATTTGGAAAGATACACATATCATCATCAGAAAAAGAGAGATCTGAAAGACATTCTGGGCTTCTTGTAAACATTTGCTGGATATTCCATTTAGCCAACTAAAGATAGCTAACAACCTTTCTCATATCTATCTTTGAATGACCTATCACATAATTTCTGGAATAGTAAACTATTGTCAATGTTAACAGACCATGTGAAGTTTTCATTACTATTTTATTGTAAATCCTTCCATAATTCTCTCCATATCTCAC
>NC_091549.1:21559425-21561925 GCF_042767895.1 Penaeus vannamei
AAGTTGTAATTTCAAAGAAAACAACAACAAACATATGCAATATATTAAGCGACACAACTGAAGGGTAATAGTGTCACGACAATATGTTGAGAACCACAGTCTTGTTTTTGCTAATTTTTTCGCTTGTACTTTAGTTCAGTAATCTTTACATTTTTATGTAAATGACAAGAAAGAGCCGTAGGCTACAGCCGCTGATGTAGAACTATGCTGTCAAATCAGTGGGGAGGGAGAATTTTTGCAATGCAATTATTCAATTGGATATCCCCATGTCTACATTACATGGCGTTACTTATATAGCACGAGTAACTAAGTTGACTTTTTGACACTGAAATACCTAAAATCCTTCATGGCTAAATGCAGTTAGTTGTAGCAGTACCACATGGCTACACTTTCGTGAATCAAAAGATTCGGTGACAGTTCCAGTCCAGTAGAGCAGCAATGGCCAGTGTCGTGTGTTGCTTCGTGATTTGCAGTAAAGGCAGGGTGCTCTCTCTCCAGTGAAGCATGTACCGGGTGCTCTCTCTCCTGTGAAGCATGTACCGGGTGCTCTCTCTCCAGTGAAGCACGTACCGGGTGCTCTCTCTCCAGTGAAGCACGTACCGGGTGCTCTCTCTCCAGTGAAGCACGTACCGGGTGCTCTCTCTCCAATGAAGCACGTACCGGGTGCTCTCTCTCCAGTGAAGCACGTACTGGGTGCTCTCTCTCCAGTGAAGCACGTACCGGGTGCTCTCTCTCCAGTGAAGCACGTACCGGGTGCTCTCTCTCCAGTGAAGCATGTACTGGGTGCTCTCTCTCCAGTGAAGCACGTACGGGGTGCTCTCTCTCCAGTGAAGCACGTACCGGGTGCTCTCTCTCCAGTGAAGCACGTACCGGGTGCTCTCTCTCTAGTGAAGCACGTACCGGGTGCTCCCTCCAGTGAAGCACGTACCGGGTGCTCTCTCTCCAGTGAAGCACGTACCGGGTGCTCTCTCTCCAGTGAAGCACGTACCGGGTGCTCTCTCTCCAGTGAAGCACGTACCGGGTGCTCTCTCTCCCGTGAAGCATGTACTGGGTGCTCTCTCTCCAGTGAAGCACGTACCGGGTGCTCTCACTCCAGTGAAGCACGTACCGGGTGCTCTCTCTCCAGTGAAGCACGTACCGGGTGCTCTCTCTCCCGTGAAGCACGTACCGGGTGCTCTCTCTCCAGTGAAGCACATACCAGGTGCTCTCTCTCCAGTGAAGCATGTACCAGGTGCTCTCTCTCCAGTGAAGCATGTACCAGGTGCTCTCTCTCCAGTGAAGCACGTACCGGGTGCTCTCTCTCCAGTGAAGCACGTACCGGGTGCTCTCTCTCCAGTGAAGCATGTACCAGGTGCTCTCTCTCCCGTGAAGCATGTACTGGGTGCTCTCTCTCTCCCGTGAAGCATGTACCGGGTGCTCTCTCTTCCGTGAAGCATGTACCGGGTGCTCTCTTTCCAGTGAAGCATGTACCGGGTGCTCTTTCTCCAGTGAAGCATGTACCGGGTGCTCTCTCTCCCGTGAAGCATGTACCGGGTGCTCTCTCTCCCGTGAAGCATGTACCGGGTGCTCTTTCTCCAGCGAAGCAAGTACTAGGTGCTCTCTCTCCAATGAAGCATGTACCGGGTGCTCTCTCTCCGGTGAAGCATGTACCGGGTGCTCTCTTTCCAGTGAAGCATGCACCGGGCGCTCGCTCTCCCATGAAGCATGTACCGAGTGCTCTCCAGTGAAGCATGTACCGGGTGCTCTCTCCAGTGAAGCTTCTGTTTTAGTTAGTCTTCTGCTCATTGCGTCAAGACGTGATAATGTAGCTTCTTTATTCATTGGTTTTCCTTTTCAAATCGGTTGTGCATAGAAGAATGTATTAATAGATCCTTCACATTGTGTTTATTTAAGGATTGCCACTAAGATGAATGTTGAAAGTGTTGGTCATCACCGATTAGTACCCCCCCCCCTCTCCCTCTACCTTTACTCACTCACTCACGAGTGATTCGTGAGTGAGGGAATATTTCTAGAAATCTGAAGAAGCAGTAAAGAAGAATGGCCGGTTAGTAGGGGTGTAATGGTCAGCCCTATAACGTCAGCAAGAGGGACTTTCGAGAAGTAAGACCATGGTCAAGTAGTCTGTCGTCCAAGATGTACAGGTATTTGGTCAGTTTCCTTAGCCTTCCCTGTCTCTCTAGTAATCACAGCAGTTTCCAGTATCAAAACAATGCTTGCTGATTGACGTAAATGGTCATCGTATCCTGTCTATTTTCAAGACGTTGAAGACTTGCCTACTCAGGAGGAGGGGGCGGGGATGGCATGAGGGGGGTTGTAAGGTGAGAAATGAGAGTGAAGGAGAGAAACAAAAGAATGTAGGAGTGAGTATGTAAAAGAGAGAGGGGGGGGAGGGAGGGAGAGAGAAAGAGATGGGGGGAGGGAGGGAGAGAGAAAGAGAAAGGGGGGGAGGGAGGGAGAAAGAAAGAGATGGGGGGGGGGGGAGAGAGGTGGAGATAGAGAA
>NC_091549.1:21589425-21591925 GCF_042767895.1 Penaeus vannamei
CAAAGTTATGACATAATTATAAGAATAGGTCAACAGAAAAGCCATTTCGAACCACATGGAAAATGCCCATTCATAGACACTATCATATATCCATCCAAATAAAACTAATCTAATCTGTCTGTGAAATCTATATATATATATATATGTGTCTCTCTGTATCTCTTATTCTATCTATCTATGCATCTCTCTCTCTCTCTCTCTCTCTCTCTCTCTCTCTCTCTCTTTTCTTCCAATTTATCGATCAGTCAGTCAATCAACCAATCAGTCTATCAGGCAATCTATCAATCCATTTATCTCTCTGTCCCTCTATCATTCCCCATGCCCACGAGAAGACATCTTGCCACACATACAAAGGGCACCAACTTCAACCCAGAATAGCAGAGTATAGGCAAGCGCGGCACGCCAAAGAAATGGTAAAAGCCACAAGAATCTGTTAAATGGAAGCGCCCTTCTTCACCCCCCACCCCCACCCCACCCCACCCCAAAATGTGTTCTTTCAGTGCCCAACCCACCCGACTGTTTCCATTAAATGAATATTTCAATTTGGATGATTTTTTTTTCTTTTTTCTTTTTTTTTTGCGCAGAAAAGGAGGAATGTCAAAGCAATAAGGAACGTGTAATAAATCACTTTGTTTTTTCTATTTTCTGTTTTGAAAACCCCGAGGATTTCCTGTTCTGGGCGCTTTGATAATGTCAGATTGCTTATCAAGTTTTCTCTGATTGTTCCCATGTTTTCAGAGAAAGTCCGCAAAAAACGCTTATCTTGCTCGGTAGCGCTTTGAAAATGCTGATTATTTCTGATGCATCCAGAGGGCCTAAAAATGTTTCGTTTATCATGTTTTTAAAATCTTATCAATGTATCATAATCATGATTTTTAAGAATAGTGATTGACATTAATGGCAGATTAGATTTCGAGATCCCAATCCGGAATAAAGATATGCATATAAAGCAAAATAAGGTTTACACACACACACACACACACAGACTCACACACTAAAAGACACACACACTAAAACTCATATACGCAAAAATACACATACAAGCACACTTCCACACAAACACAATTTACACACACTCACGTCGAGGCAAACAAAATGCTAGCTGATACATTTTCATCTCCTGACCCAAAACAACAACTTTACATAGAGGCTCCCTGGAATAGCAAGAATCGCCTTGCTATCTTCTCCTCCGCCTTTCCCACGCCACCCCGCACCGCCGCCCATTTCCCACCAAGTCCTCCCTCCGCCCGTGAGACAGCGGCGCCTTTGCCTCACCTTGCCATCAGCTTCCTCGGAGAAAAGGTGCCGCCATCTTGTTTGTTTTGTTGTGTTCGAGAGGACATTTTTGCGGTTGTTTATGGCCCCCTCTTCTGGATATCTGCAGCCTCCGTACCCTCCTGCAGAAGTTTAAAGGTACATGGGTCAATCCGGTATTTTTATTTCATACTTTAGAATAGTAGCAGAAGAAAGAAATTGATAATCAAGCCATAGAATTTCTTTTTCATCAGAAGAAAGAAGACTGATAATCAAACCGTAGAATTTCTTTTTCCCTCAGACGTAGAGATATGCAAGACCCGCTGGTTCAGTCTTTTATCGTTACTTTACCGCCATGCATCGGAATTCGGAAATGGTTCGTCTTCGTTGTTGCAACAGACCGCCTTCGTTTTATGGCCTCCTTATAACACCATAGAAAAAATGGGAAACCAGAGATTACTATTCTGAAACCGTCTCCTAATCCGGGGACTCCAAAAGGCCGATGAAGTAGAAAAAATGGAAGAACGAGAAGGAAAGAAAGATGTAGAAGAAAAAAAAGGAAAATAGAATAAGAAGGAATGGGAGGAGACGACGGACAATAAGAGAAGAAGGAGGAAGAGGAGGAGGGGGATGTGAAGAAGACCAATCGGGAGGGGGGGGGGGTAGTAGTCTTGCGGTAGTTTGTCTCGGGGAGGAAAGCATCCCGCGCCTCCCCGCTCCTCGGCGACGTGCCTCCCGCGGCGCTGCGATGCTTATCGAGACCTGGAACAAGACGTCGGGAGGACCAGCGGCCATTTCTCACCCTGACAGCTGTTTCGAAACATGACAAATCCTTCCAGTTTTTCTCCCTCTCTTTTCCTTCCCCTCCGCGAGTTTTTTTTTCTGTGTGTGTGTCGTGCGGTGGTTGAGGGTGGAAGAGGAGAGAGAGGCCGGGGGGGGGGGGAGTAGAGAGGGAGAGAAAGAGACAAAAAAAGGTGTTGACATGTCCTGACCGCAGCGGCACCCCGGAAAGGGCGGGCAGCGGTCATGGTGCCGAGGCGAGGTGGTGGTTGCGGTGTTGGGGGGGGAGGGGGGTCAGGCAGCTATTTGAGGGGCGGGGAGGCGGGGGAAGGGGGAAAGGGGGAGGGACTTCAAGGGATTGTCGTGCCATGACGCTACGTATGCAACAAGTAGTCAAGTGAATGGGATGAACATGTGGTGATGGATATAGGTGATCATACGTGATGGTTTTCCTAAACACAAGCAT
>NC_091549.1:21609425-21614425 GCF_042767895.1 Penaeus vannamei
GTTCTGATAGGTAGTCACGTGGATAATTCTCAAAGGAAATGGTTTTGCATCATGAATAAAATGTTTGTTAGGAAGGCAGCTTCGATCCAGTGCCCGGAGATAGCGAGACTGAAGAGGAGAGTATTAAAAGATTAAGGACACCGACAGAGACCTTTTCCTCAAACAATCTTGTCAGAATTCGTGATAGAAACGAAATTCTGAGCTATCGTACTTTTTCCCTTTATTTTAAGATAGGAAGAATTGGATAAATTATCCGTATTGTTTTGAAGATACTGGGACTTATCTGTGGACGCATCAGAAGAGTCACACAGAGAGAATTAGAAGGCGGGTGTGACAGAGAGGTGTGTTTGTGACAGATCTGTGACGAGGCGGTGTTTCCAGGGCAGCCATGGACAGGCAGGAGCGACAGGACGGCTGTGACGGAGTGCGTGTAGGCTGAGATGGCCTGGGTGACGCCCGGAGCATTTTATGGCTCCATTAGATCTGCCAGCGCCGCCCTGGTCCCCATGCACACGCTCACACACACACACACACACACACACACACACACACACACACAGACACACACACACACACATACAAACATTCACACACACACAACATATACACTCTCGTACACGTAGAAAGACATACATACGCAGACTTACATGTAGACAGAGTAACAGCATTCGTGTACTCATGTGAATTCTTAATGACCATTTATAACATTCTGCTCAGTGTTGGCAAATATACGAAACATTGAGTCATGTATTAGTTAAACTTTAGCTCTTTTATCTTGCAATCTGGACTTAACGTTAATTAACAATTTCAAATACTATTACAAGATTTCCAAGTCTTGTCTGTTACCCTGAAGCAATTAGAACCTTCACGCATGGATTTAGCATTGCATTTTATGCTGTTAATTGTGCAAACTATGAAAACGGAATTTTTATTTTACTAGATATTTGTAGTTATACGAAAGACCATGATGTAAGAAGAGGTTAGTTTTCTTCTTAATATGATCACATTTGGCTTTCGATTATTTTATCATTTTTCATTTTTATTTGTCTCTTTATACTGAGAACTGTTATTTGGGAGTAGGACACAATGCCATAGTTACCATGGACGTGCGTGCATGGGCGTGGGGAAAAGCGGGCGTATGGGAGCGCGTGTCCCCATAGACATTCGTCACAGGAAGTGCTAACAGAGGCTATCAGAGTTGTCCAACACGCAATCAAACAGTTAAAAAAGGGCGCAACATCCATAATTCCGTAATTTGATTTGCGTTTTACGATCCATTAGCAAGATATGACATAACAAGACCGGCCAGGAGGGTCTGAGAAAGGGCTTTATCGTAATTGCCGTCGAACAGCCAACATGGCGGCCGCGATGATTTGTAGCGGGACACGACACGGCGGAACTACACGTGACGAAGCCATAAAACTCGTGCGTGTTGTTACTAATAGTTGTGTTGGCGAACCACGCAGGTGGAGGGGAAGGAAGGGAGGGACTAGGGACAGCTGCGAGGGGCGAAGGGAGTCGTAGGGATAGGCGGAGGGAAGGAGGGAATGCCCAGCGGCAGCCGGGGTGGAGGAGCCGTTGGCTGGAGCGGCGGAGGGAGGGCTGGCGCGCCTGGGAGAGCTTCCTCGGGGTCGGGGGAAGGGAGGACGAAAACCGAGGAACGCTGACATGAGGACAGACGGCCGAGGAAGAAAGGAAACAAGAAAAAGCCTTTGGGGGAAACGACACCAACAAATACCTCGAAACTTTCAGACTTACTACGAGAGAAGAGTGGAGTAGAACAGAGCAAAAAGACAAGGAACCACGGATTTCACATAATTGAGTTCTCTTGGAAGGAAAAGCAGACACCCCTTGCGTTATACCAGATCGACTCTCGAAGTAATTAGGGCGTGTATTCTTTGCCTTTGTGGTAGGCCTAGAATCCCGTGGCCTTTCCTTCCTCGCTGACAGATCTCGAGTCATGGCCGACTGAACTTGAAGAATGACTTTCATCCTTTTTTTTTTTCTTTTCTTTTCTAAACTGAGCTTCATTGTCGAGAAATATACACCGGTTGAATGTAATAATGTCTGTGCAACTTAAATACTACTTATATGAATACTTCCAAGAGAAATACGTGTGTTGCTAACCTCGCTAAACCGTATGGGGAATATAAAACGCAAGAATAATTTGCAGGCATGTTTATGAGAAGCCTCTTAATCCCATTTACTTATTACTAATTACATTCATAACATTCTTTGATGCTCATTCATTACCAAGTAATGGCTACTGCATTTTTATTACAATCATCGTATCAGTAAAGAAGCAACATTTGTTTTTAGAGTCAAAATATGAAATAATAACAATTGTATCGAATTAGAAAATGCTAAGAATAATATCTACAGTAATCGAGTCAAAAAAATTACCAATAATGATTTCTCAAATGCCTATCATTAAGAGAATGGAAATGGTAATGGTGATGGTAATGGTAATAACGATAATAGTAATGCTGATAATGATATCAGTAGTGATATCAAAAGCAGTTATGATAAGGATTATGATAACCATATCAAAGTGTTAGTGATAATAGTAATAATGATAATCACTACGGCGATAATATTCACATAAAAGTAAGAAAGCGATACTGATATTGATAACGATACTGGAATAAAATTACAATATCAATCTGATAAACAACGATAGCACATGATAAGGCAATGATATCATTAGTGCGATTATTCGTATTTAAGATGGACACTGTAATCTAAATGTTATTATTTTCATCATTGCAGTTGCCGATGTAATAGTATTATTATAGCTATCATTAATGTCAATATGTTTATATTCATCATCTTTTTCATTATCAAGATTTGCATTTCTATATTTATATGCCTTGACATGCATATATGTAATGGTAATAAAAGATGTAATACGAACAATACCGATAATAATATTAATAAGGATAGCGACGCAGATAAAAAAGATAATAGGAAAAGGATAATGATAACATCAATGATAACAATGTTAGTAATAATGATAATGACAGAGATTATTTTGATAGTCTTGATGATAACAATAATAATGATAATGATATTAATGGCAGTAGGGATAATGATAATGATAATAACAATAATGATATTAATAATACTGATGAAACCAATGATAATAATAATGATAATAATGATTATGATAAAGATTATGGTGATAATGATAATGACAGTAATAATAAAAATGATGGTATTGATAATTGGGATAACAAAAGCAACAGTAACAAAATAATGATAATAATAACAATAATGATAATAAAAGTAATAATATTATTAATAATAATGACAATGATAATGATAACAATTATGATGACAATAGGTAATAACAATGATAATGATGATAATAATGATAATGATAATAATAATGACAATAATGAAAATGAAATCAATGATAATAATAACAACAATAATATCTATTATAATGATAATGACAATTATGATATGGTAGTAAAAATAGTGATAATAAAGATAATGTTGGTGATAATATGAGTGATTATCATATTAAAAATCATATCCATAATAACTATGAAAATGGTTATTATAAAGGTGATGATAATACTATTGATAATAGCAATGACAGTGAAAATAATGATAATTACGAAAATAATAATAACAATGATAACAGTAATTGTAATGGTAATAAAGTCATAAATAATAAAATCATTATTTCAATAATCACGATTATATAATGATAAAGATATATTTAATGATGATAATGATTGATGATGATAATGATGATAATGATAATGAAAATGATAATAATAATGATAATGATAATAATAATAATAATGATAATAATAATAATGATAATAATAATAATAATAATAACAAAAAGAATAATGATAATAATAATAATAATAATAATAATAACCATGCTAGCAATAATAACAATAATGATAAAAAACATCAATAATAATGATAATAGTCTGTAGATAATGATATAACAATAATGATGATAATGATGATTACAATAGTAATGATAACAATAATGATAATGATCATAATGATAATAATAATAATAATAATAATAATAATAATAATAATAATAATAATAATAATAATAATAATAATAATAATAATAATAATAATGATGATAATGATAATGATAATGATAATGATAATGATAATGATAATGATAATGATAATGATAATGATAATAATAATGATAATAATGATAATGATAATGATAATGATAATGATAATGATAATGATAATGATAATGATAATGATAATGATAATGATAAGGATAAGGATAATGATAATAATAATGATAATGATAAAAAAAAATAATAATGATAATAATAATAATAATAATAATAATAATAATAATAATAATGATAATAATAATAATAATAATAATAATAATAATAATAATAATAATAATAATAATAATAATAATAATAATGATAATAATAATAATAATAGTAATAATAATAATAATAATAATAATAATAATGATAATATTAATAATAATAATAATAATAATAATAATAATAATAATAATAATAATAATAATAATAATAATATTTGTTATTATTATTATTATTATTATTATTATTATTATTATTATTATTATTATTATTATTATTATTATTATTATTATTATTATTATTATTATTATTACTATTATTATCATAGCCATTAAAGATTGATAAAGATGAAAATAACAATAATAACAATAATGATAGGAATGATAATGATTATAAAGATAATGATAATAACGACAATAATGATGGAGCTGTTGATGATAATGATAATAATAACAACAGCGGTTATAATGATAATGATAACAGTAATTGATATTATCATTATCGTCATTGATTAGCATAATCATTGTTATTATTAGCATTACTTTTATCATTATAATCGTCTATTGTTATTAAAATTGCTATCATTATGTGTGATAATATGTCATTACTTTTGTTATCATTATTATTATTATCATTATTAATATAATCATTATTGTTATTGTTATT
>NC_091549.1:21619425-21621925 GCF_042767895.1 Penaeus vannamei
TTTTCATCTCCTTCATTAACATTTGAATATCTTAGTAGGATCTACAGGTGCTTCACAAAAACTTGTGGACTACTGATTGGCAATGATGACGCTGGCGGGCCGCGTAAAACAGGATGAAAATAATCTTCGATTTCAACCAAAAAAATACATATACAACGAAAAGGACACAAACAGATGTATACTTCTTTTCAGAGAGGATACATAATAATCCTATGAATTATTTTTAAAGAATCAAAGAGTCAAACGAACTAATGAATGGAAAAGTGTCTCCGTGATAGGATATATATTACCAGTTATTATCATTCCAATTGTGAAAATGACAGCGGCATATAATAATGATATAATGAGACGGTAACAGTTGCCAGTGATAAGATTTGAAGCTCGGATCAAAATCTGTGTTGTTTTTTAAACTATTTTTTCTATGGTTTGAGGTGATTTGCATGGATATTGGGAAGCAGATTATACTGAACTAAATCTTAAGATGAATTATAATGAAAGTGTTTGTTGAGGAAATGTGACAAGTTTGATCATATTGTATAAGATAGATCTGATGGCACCTTTTTATATAAATACAGTCATATATCTCACTTTATGTTCTGCAATAGTCTGTTATCATAAGATTAAGATATTTGATGAAAAAGTGTTATTCTTCAACTTACTCTTATGATAATCAGGACTGGAATTTGTGAACAAGTTCACTGCAATAACTTGTCATGATCAAGAAACAGTTGTGTGTTATACGGTGTCTGTGAACATGAAACTGACGTCGAGCTTGAGGGAACAGGGAGAAACAGATAGCTAAATAAACAGAAAGACGAGGAAAGATAAAACAGAAAAAAACAGAAAGAGAGAGAGAGAAAGCGATACGGAGAGTAAGAGGGAAGAGAAAGAAGAAAGAGAATACGATAAGGAAGCTGTTTCATCCTAAAGGCAATCCAAACGAAGTTCTCCATTCATGGCCACGGATATCTTTCACATCTCTTTCCAGATTTTCCTTAAAAATATACATAAACATCATAGCAACAGACCATAAAAGATATCTATACCCAAAACCTTATCATACATTCAATAAATCCCCCCAAATGAAAACAAATATGCAAAAAACACAAGTCTAATTCTATTAATGAATCGTTCGATCGTTCAGTCAGTCAAAACAACCGCCTGGCCAATGCTTCACTCCCTGTGATAACGAAGCCTTTACAACAACGAAACCTTTACAATCATGAATCCTTTATAATCATGAAGCATTGGAAGTTGTAAGAAGTATGAAGTGTGAGATAATAACCAGAAAGTGAAGTCTGAGTCAAGATGTTTGTGGGCGTTTTTCTTCTCGTTCTTCTTGTTCTTTCGTAAGTGAAGTGGACCGAGATAGCAGGCAGGTTTTATTTACTCGTGTCTGTTTCTTGTACGTCTCTTTGCTTCGATATGTGGATTTATTTTCTTTATCTATGATCTTTCGTAAAAGAGGTGTATAGACAGAGTGATCAAATATACGGTATAGATAGAGCGACAAACTCATATGTTTCTGTGTTACGTGTGTGTATAAAATTTGCGCTTCCGAGTACGTGATTCTGCAATGTTGCAAGTGGATGATCTCACGCGTACAAGACATCTTCCTTCCACTGCCGGTTGAACAACGAAAGACAATGATAAATAGCATTGCGAATAAAATAAAATTAAACTATTTTATATAATTCTTGTAACCTCATCTCCAGCTCTTGATTATGCTTACTTACCTTATCTTTATCAAATCCATTTCATTTCCTTTTAAACTATATAGAATGTTTTGATTTTTTGCTTTAATACAATACGTGAAAACTGCCTTTAAATCCATCATAAAATTGCATTCTATAATAAATTCACAAGTTGCATAGCAAAAACATACTGTAATACACACACACACACATACATATATGTATGTATGTATTTATGTACCCGTATATGTATAAAAGGCTTCGCTATATGCAGATTATCATTGTTATTATACATTGCAATATGGCTGTAGATTATTACAGATACATTGCATTGATAGTATATAACAAAATAAAATAAATATATGCATTGGACATAAGAAACGAACTGTCAAATAACTTTCTAAAATGACCATTGCAGTAGACTCGGATTTTTATAAGAGAGCGATGGATCCAGAAATCTTACTGAAAGAAATATATCGTTCTTGAAATCATTTTAAAAAATCACAAGTAGGTAAGATTGCCAATGATTATACTGTTAGTATACTAATAGTGATAATGATACAAATAATATTGAAAATGATGAATACGATTATCAAGTTGATAACAATAATAATGAAAATAGTGATAATAATGATAATGATATAGCATGATAAAAGTGACAATGATAATCATGATAATGCTGCTGATGATAATAACAATAACAACAATGACAGTAATGATAATGATGATGGTAGAATAATGATAATAATGATAATGATAATAAAAGTGATGTTGATGATAATAATAACAATGATGATAAGGACAAT
>NC_091549.1:21694425-21704425 GCF_042767895.1 Penaeus vannamei
TATTATTATAGGCGTTTGCGTAACCGAAAATTCACAAAAAAAGGAATTCGCCACAAATACCCCCCAAACACCCGAAAATGTAAATCATCAAATACCCTAATTTTGAAAATCGGAAGAACTCTCACTAAAAAAAATATCCAAATCCCCAGAACACATTAAGCTTCAATACACTTCCAACATTCAGCCGAAGAAATATTTCCCGTCGTTTATCTCCCGAGTCAGCGCTGTCGAGTCGCCGCTTATGCGCTCGATAAGGATCTCCCGCACACGCCGCGCTTATCGGGGCCCGGATCTCCGTTTCCATGAAAACTATTCGGTTAATGGACCATAATTGTACGCTTAGTTAGAGCATTCGTCTTGTGCGCTTGTCTTGGAAACGCTTGGGTTAACTGATCAATGGTTTAGATTTTTTACCTTTTTATTAGTGACTTATTTTCCGTCAGACATGTTTTGAAACTACGATGAAAAGTCATGAATGAAAATTCATCGCCATGGCACCATAATTAAGATTTAAATCCATATAACGAAAAATTGCAGTGTTTATATAAAGGAAAAATACATATGTAACACGTAATGTAGCAGAACCCATGAGGGACCCGCTCCTGTATACGGACCAACAGGCAATAGAAAAAAATACAACCTTTGCTCCAGAGAAACGGGTAGTGTGCATGCTCCTGTAGTTTCGAAGGCTGAGAGAGAGCGAGAGACGTGTGGCGGAGGAAGCAGTTATACCGAATGACTTTCACAAGACGTAGTTGTGCATGAGAACGGTGTGGCGAGCGACGGATGAGCGAAGTGTGTGAGAGCGTGGAAGTCCTTTGCTGGCTTGTGTGGGTGAGAGTCGGATGGCATGGATGGGTGATTGGAGGATGAGACGGGTGTGTAAAGTGACACGCCAGTTAACGTGACAGTTTAGTGACGGCTTGACTGTCCCCGCAGGTACGGAGGAGGAGGAGACTGGCAGAGGCTCGTGGAACGCCGGTAAGTAAACCCGGACAGAAGCGCTCGTTGACCGCCCGCACGCCCAGCCCCGGGATGCGGGCGCCGGCCATCTCCTGACGCCCGGCGCTAACCCCTTTGACATGGCCGAGAGTGAGAGAGTGGCGGAGGGGCCGCTGCTCTCTCCCTTCGGTCTCCAGGTCACAAAGCGGTCATTGCACAAGACTAGCGTGTAGCCGTAGCCGTAGTCGTAGCCGTAGCCAGGTAGTCCTCGGTAGCCGGAGAGCAAGTGTAGGAAAGCGATAGCCGGGGAGATTAACAACAAGTGAACGCCCTCTGCCCATCGGCGTGTTGTGAATATAGATTCATATTCCCGAAGTGCTAACCGCTGTCTCCGCGCCGATAGCATCACACCGCAAGGCAGGGGGGGAGGGGGGGGGAGCACGCGCTGCCGAGGCAATTCTAACGTTATTACAAACTTGCGGCCGGTTTGTTAAATGAATATTCATCTATACAAACATGCATATACACAGAAATAAATGCATATCAGTCTTATTTGATGGATACACATTTATCTATCTTCTATCCGGTAGATATACATGTCTAGACTGATAGATATTAATTTATTTCTGTGTATGTCCCTATAGAATAAAGTAGAGATGAATTTTCACTGGGTCGGGCCTCGCGCAATCTTAACAACCCGGCCGCTAGCCTTGTTTAGTAATACTTGAAGTTATAAATACATCTGATGTAGTGTGTATGTTTTTAGTTGATCAGCCGAATTAATGTAAAGATAAAGGAGTAATGCAACATTTTTTTACTTAGTGTTGAAAAAGTTAACAATATCACAAAACGTATAGAATTTCAGTAGTGAATCGTCACTATCTTTCCTGCAATACCGAGAATGTATATGATTCATAATTTACTAATACCAGCAATTACTTCGAGGAAAATGAGTGCGATAATGAATGCAGGTGCGAAATTCCACCCAAGGATAAAGACAGAGAAAAATCTTATCGGACGCGGTTCTTATCTTCAGCTGAGATCAAGCTATCATTAATCACCCCGTTGAAAAATGCTTCTTTACTCACCTCGCCTTCGCCTACGACAGGTAGCCTGGATTTTAGAGCTGTTAGTTCTAGAAATTATCCACACACATTTACACATGATATAAATCTATCTACCTATAGACATATGTGAATATATATATATCTACATATATATATATATATATGAATATATATATATATATATATATATATATATATTCATATAAGTGTGCACACACACACACACACACACACACACACACACACACACACACACACACATATATATATATATATATGTGTGTGTGTGTGTGTGTGTGTGTGTGTGTGTATACGTATATATACATACAATATATATATATATATATATATATATATATATATATATATATATATATATATATATATTATTTACATACATACATACATACATATATTATTTACATACATACATACATACATTCATACATATATATATATATATATATATATATATATATATATATATATATATATATATATATATATATGAGGCCATATTAATATCTTCAGGAAACTCAATCTATGAGGAACAAAATATCTTTTAGTTGTTTACAAATAGAAATTGACGTTGAATTCGGTTAAGATTGCACGCCCCGGCACTCCAAGGGGATCTCCGCGAAAACAGCAAGGTCAACCGTGAGGGCTACATGAGGGCGAGAGAAAAAGGCAGTGATATATGGCCATACCTCGAGATCCACCCGGGTTATCGCTGATCACATAATACACGTTTCTTTAATCTTTAACCTATTAATCAGGCTATTAACAAAAGGAAACGTTCTATCTCTAGCGAGGATCTCCTTTTCATGATCGGAATAAATTAGACAGACGCTGCTAGGGGAACATTCTGAGGTGGGTGTCTGGCCTCGCGTGGTGGGCCGCCATGTGCATGCGAGAGAGGAAACACCAGTCCCGCCGCACCAGCGTAAATATTCTTTCCTCTCTTCTCATGTCGGCGTTTCCTCCCGTGCTTTTACATCATTCGGCTGATGGAGCCCGAGAGCGTCTGGCTTGGACAGCTAGCTTTCGAAGCGATCGGATCGACAAGCAGTTAGTAAATGCTAAAGTATTAATGAGATAAAATGTCTAGCCGGCATCTCGGATCGGGTGGTTTTATGGCCCCCGCGCCTGTCATAAAAGCTGCGTCCGATACCGCCAAAGTTGACCAATAGTGAAACACCTGAACCACTTATAACCAATCCACGCCCACCTGCCTCCCATTTAACCAATCAGCGCCCATTACGAAGCCGTTTGACCAATCCGCGCCCCGGCCGTTCTCCCGTAGACCAATAAGAGGAGCGCTGCTGAGTCGTCAGCGCCGTAGGCCATCGCATTCTTACCTGCTGTTTTTATGTGAATAGAAGACACATGGCATGAGAATTCTTTTTATCGAGTTCTTCTGCTTGAAACAAATTCCTCCTAACAATTGCCACGTCGGGACTTTGAAACGCACACGCGTAGAATTAATTAACATGGAAGAAATATAGAACATCCTTTGATAAGACCTTAGCAGATGTAGAATTATTCCTCAGCTGTAGGCAAGCCACAATTCCTTTCACGTTTTATGACGACTTCTGAGTAACTAACACTGATGGACTGGTACAACGCATGGGAACTTCCTTCTGTCACGTTATTTATTACATCGCATAACAAAAACAGCTGTCATTAAGCTAGAACAAACTATACATATGGGATAAGAAATGGTATTTTTACGACTCTGTGATCATGTTTGACGCTCTAATCGCCACGCAAGGAAATACTACTAAATCAGCCCTTTTTTTCTTTTTGTTGGTGAATAAACACGTCTCTTGTGCGGTTAAATAGCAGACTAGTAATCAATTTACTTCATACTGTAGAGGACTAGAATATAAACTACAAAAAACAACTTCCGTCAAAATGTTGAGGTTAAACACTTACTTGTAATCTTGGAGCGATGTAGCATTCTTTGATGACGTTTGGTTGACGTAATATTTCATATTTTTTCACGGTCATTAGATAGACTATAATGATTCTGATGCGCTCTCGTCACGGTGAGATAGAAATAACGGATGATGATGTCTTTTTCTATTGGTCATTAGGTCAGTACTGCATCACATCTCGCCTCATTAAACTTATTGATATACCAGAACGGCATCTTGTACCCCTACGCAATATATAGAAATGAAATAATAAATAAATAAATAAGGAACCAATAAAATACACAAAAAATGATCCACATACTTGAAACAAAGCAGAACACACCGATACCATTCCAATCCCAGTTTCGAAGCGGTCTCGTTCAAATGTCTTCGAAACAGTCATTACCGGAGTTAATACCAAGGTACGAAAGGGCGAGGTGTCGAGGCGTGGGAATGTTCAGATAGTTTGAAATGGGTTGTTTTTCAGTCATTTGGTGACGGAGAGTGAAGGATGTGAGATGAGAAAGAGAGAAAGAGAGGTGGAAGGGAAGGAGGGAGATAGGGGAGGGGTGGGGGTGGACACCACCTGCGTAACGAACCCAATAATATTATCCTCTTATCAACGTTATCGAAAGCCGACAGCAGCGCTTCCAGACTTTTTTTTTTTTTTTTTTTTTTTTTGCTTTCGGATAACACGAAATTTGAGAGCGAGATTTGTCCCATTTGTTTTAATATTTTTTAGGCCATACAACGCAACGAACATAACAATACTCCACAAGGAACATTTAATGAACTGTTCCATTCACCCGAGTACGGACGTTTATCAAATCACCCGAGTGTAACAAAGATTAGAGAGGTTGGTCCTTTGGCTGACAGCGGTTGTCACCTTCTCAGGATTTGCCTTATCACGGCGGAACCTTTTTGATGTTAGCTTTATCAGTCCACACAATATATCGTACTCTCTCGCCACCATACCACGCTCCCTCTCTCCGTTCTACCTTCGCCGCTGTCAAATGAGATAATTTTTTTTCGTTGCTGCAGTGTTTATAGTGCACTTGCAACGCACCGTCGATGCTACTCACAACGTCGTCTTCGTTGTTCGTTTTTAACTTGAATTCCTAAAGTTTGTTTTGTTATTATCAGTTGCGTCTTTTGTCTCAGTCATCTTGGCGTCCATTGCCTCCTTTCCTTTTTCACAAAGAAAGTAAAGCTAAAAACGTTGACGATAATGATGTAAACGGTAATGACATTACTGATGATAATGAGGATTGATTATGATAACGATAATGATAATAATTATAATATTACTGATGACAATAATGATTATAATGACGTGGATAATAAAGATAATGATAACAATAAGGATGATAATAAGGATAATAATATTGAGAATGATACTGATAACAATAATAATAATAATAATGATGATAATAATAATGATAACGACAAAAGTAATAATAATACTGATACCAATAACAATAATTGTAACAGCATCAACGAGAATCATAATAACAATGTACGATGACATAAAAATGAAATAAAATCAGTGCCTGACAATCTAGCCCCTGCATGCGTTTCTCTCAGGGTCATCAGTCGTGTTATTAATCCCCGTTATCAGCCATTATCACTAGATCCATCTTAATCCGTCTCCATCTGTCAGGAGGAAGCTACTCGTTCTGCTGCGAGGTTTCAGTCACAACCCTCCGGCATTCCCTATCTTATCTTTCTTATCGTTTAAAAAGGGTTGAAGGTGTGACGTTTTGGGTTTCCCACTTCTGCACCGGGCAACGGGAAGCTTTTGTGGGTGCTGGTGATTTTTCTTGTCCTTTTTTTTAATCAAATTATTTGTTTTTGTGACATGACTGCTTGATATAGCATGTAAGGGAATCAAGTTTTTTTTGTAACCTTTTGTATTTTGATAAATGGTATGAAAACTATAAATAGGAATCAAAATCATTTTTTGAGAATTACGATAATTTTGATAAATGGCGTGAAAACGATATATAGGAATGAATTTTTTTTGGAAAACCTTTTACGGGAATTTTGATAAATAGTATGAAAACTGTTATTGCGTTTATGTTCAAGATTATGCTATTATGCTCGCCATCATCGTCCTTTTTGTTCACTGATGCTATCATTATAATTTTTTTCCTGTGCAATAATGGAGTATTTTTTATAGCAAACAGTAATGTTACCCACACATATAACAAGTTACAAAATGCAATTACGTCACCGTTTTATACCGACACACTAACGATTTTTTTTTTTTACACAATCAGTGATATATTCCAGGCATCAGATAAGATAACATAAGTATTTACGTACATGCAGAGTTGAACGGTTCACTGAACTATGTACACATACGAGTATATGCACAGAGAAGAGGAAGGAATAGTTAGTACACACACGGGCGCACACACACACATACACAATATTTATTCACTTATATATGGGCAAGGAGAAATACCATAGAAATACCATTGCAAGAAAAAATCCCAATACATGATTAATTAACATCCTATACCATTAGCATCAGTCATGAATTAGAATTTAAATACCTAAATTACCAAAAGCTAAACTCAAACTTTACTAAACAATATTCCTTCTTTCAGGCAAGACTCGCACCAAGGACAAGTACCGTGTTGTCTACAGCGACCACCAGCGACTTGAGCTGGAGAAGGAGTTCCATTATTCCCGCTACATCACCATCAGGAGAAAGTCTGAGCTCGCCTCCATGCTGGGGTTGTCCGAGAGACAGGTAGGCGAGTCGTGTGGTTTCTCTCTCTCTCTCTTTCTTTCTTTCTTTCTTTCTTTCTTTCTTTCTTTCTTTCTTTCTTTCTTTCTTTCTTTCTTTCTTTCTTTCTTTCTTTCTTTCTTTCTTTCTTTCTTTCTTTCTTTCTTTCTTTCTTTCTTTCTTTCTCTCTCTCTCTCTCTCTCTCTCTCTCTCTCTCTCTCTCTCTCTCTCTCTCTCTCTCTCTCTCTCTCTCCCTCTCCCTCTCCCTCTCCCTCTCCCTCTCCCTCTCCCTCTCCCTCTCCCTCTCCCTCTCCCTCTCCTTCTCCTTCTCCCTCTCCCTCCTTCCCTCTCTCTCTCTCTCTTTCTCTTAATCAATTCCCTTCTTCTGTGTGTTTTTGATGAATGATTTAGCGTTTCAAGTCAAAACATTTTACGTCTTATCCGTGACCGCAACTAGTAACATTATCAGTCACAGTAACCCTTCTCAATCTCATTATTCTTTATTCTCCGCAGGTCAAGATCTGGTTTCAGAACCGACGAGCCAAGGAGCGGAAGCAGATGAAGAAGCGGGACGAGCTCCTGCAGAAGGAGAAGCTGGAGAATCCCCAGTACCACGCGCCCACCGTCACCCCCGTGCCGCCCATGCCCCCCATGCACGCGCACGTCTCCTCCGCCCAGCACCTGCCCACGTCGAAGCCCCTCATGATGGACGTGAAGCCGGTCTTGGGGCTGGACTGACCCGAGTCTGCCTTCTATTGGAGCCAGTGACCTGCACCAGACTTCTGACGGAGACGAGTACCAGAGACCCTTGATAGCGCGATGAGATGGCCTGATCGCTGGCAACACCTGACGAAGGCGCACCGCAGCGGCCGTTGGTCCCGGGTGGTCATTTCGTGTTGCCAGTTCGTGTCGAGACGTGAAAAACTGCCTGGAATTCTTTCTTTACTGTCTACCGGAGCTTGAGGACTAATGCGTCGTAGTGTATAGTTTGTGTAACAGTGAAAAACAATCGTGAGAGACATTTCACTTACGGGTGAGCTTTCGGTGGATGTGAAAGAAAGGGAATGGTGGTGAATCCCAAGTGAAAGAACAGCAGTGAATTGAAACGGCTGACAGCAAACTTTTATGGCTGTCGGGTAGCTGATGTAAATCTAGAAAAATTATCAGTGAATTTTATGAAAAGGCTTCGTCTTACCTCGGGCGAAAAAGCGAAAGTGACACGCACAGATCATCGTCATTGTGGAAGGTCCCTGTTTCCGTGTCAGCGATGAAACGGCCGTCACACTCCACGCAAGTGCAACCGGGCCCGCTCGAAGATGCTGGTGCAGTTGCACACTCCAATGAAAGGCAAAGAATAAACGGTTTCACTCAACTGTGAATCGACTATTTATGAACATGTAATGTCAGTGACTAAACATAAAAATCTCATTCCCGCGTATAAACAATCGCACGTTATTTGATTTTAATGAATAGGTAGCAAAGTATATTGTTGTAATTCTAACTTAATGAGAAGCAGCAGCCACCGACGACGAAGGCGCTGCGGGCGAGAGATTTATATAATGGTCGTAAGCAGCCGAAGGAAGGGAATTCCTGCTGTTAAAACTGTACTGCACTCTACCTCCCGACCCTGCCCTCGGAACGCCACACTCAACGGGAGAGGAACTAGATATGTTTGTATATATACACTCATGTTTTGACTTTTCAGTTTTTTAGCTGGTTGTAAACAATTCGACAGTAAGCAGACAGCTGTTTGACGTCTTACTTAGGAGCACCAGTGCAGGCAGAAGGAAGTGATTGGACCCGTGTATGTATGTATGTGTATGTGTGAGTGTGTGTGTGACAGTATGTCCGTTAAACTGTTAGTTTTTTGTTATCTATCCATATCCTGATGCCACAGAAGGAACGTCAATGGGATCAATATGACGTGAACAGTAATAGTATTATGATTATTCCAGATTAAATTGGTGTTGTCTAAAGAAAAATTAATAAAATTGATCTCCGATGTTTATATATGTATATGTATATATATACATATATATATATATATATATATATATATATATATATATATATATATATATGTATATATATGTATATATATATAAATATATATATATATATATATATATATATATATATATGTAAGATATATATATATATATATATATATATATTATATACAATATATACGTGTATATATACATATATATGATATATATATACGTGTATATACGTATATATACATACATACATAAGTGTATATACATATATATATATATATATATACATATATATATATATATATATATATATATATATGTATATATATATATCGCTCACGTCACCACGAACTATAATTAGTTTTAATACCAGCACCGGTGTCTCCAGGAATACCAGTATAACGAGTGTAACGTTAAAAAAGACTCCCTCACTCGGGATTCTCCTCACCACAAAATGGGTTGATCACTTCAGGTCGAATATCACCTTCTACCTGAGGAGTTTTATTGAACAATACCGTGTAAATACTGTATAGTGTGGAACTGTGCGTAGCCTGTGCTTGGTAACTGCTGAATAGCCTCGTTACGCATAACAGCCGTGTCCTCCCTGTGTTAGCCTCCCCTCACGCCGTGTTAAGAAGGAGGGACAGTTACAAGAATTCTGTTGAAATTGAAATGAAAATAGAAAAAAAATGGTCGTGTTTAGGGATCCAACTTAAAGCGAGGTGTGAGTGTTTCGCATTTTAGTAACGTGTGTATTATTTATTTACAGCATAATTTTAGTCTCACTTCCTTTGGTTGGAATCCTAACCGAGTAAACACATTTTAGGGGGGGGGGTACAGATACACCAAATTTATTGTAAGGGGATGTCGTAAATGAATGGTTGGGCATGGTAGCGGTTTTATCAGTATGTGTTTCAGAGAAATAAAAAGATAAGTAAATAGATGCTCTCTCTCTCTCTCTCTCTCTCTCTCTCTCTCTCTCTCTCTCTCTCTCTCTCTCTCTCTCTCTCTCTCTCTCTCTCTCTCTCTCTCTCTCTCTTTCTATCTGTCTATTTCTATCTATCTATCACACACACACACACACACACACACACACACACACACACACACACACACACACACACACACACACACACACACACACACACACTGCATGAAAACTGACACTAGCATCCGAAGGAAGAGGAAAGAGTCCAATGGACGATAATCAGGCGATCACTGGGAGGAAATGAAAATTTGTAATTTTGTATGTTATGAGTTCGTATGCACGTGAATCTGCTTTTTGTGTACGTGTACATCTGTTATAGTAAATATTACAAGAAACCATTACTCTCTTTTATT
>NC_091549.1:21711925-21721466 GCF_042767895.1 Penaeus vannamei
ATGTTGCGTTTCAGTGTTTATTCTTGACTATATACAGCGAAAATGAAGAAGAAATTGAATTTTTTTACTATCCTAGTTTAATATCTAGGTTGGTTGCTGGATACCGTAGCGGACGGACATGTTTTCACCTGCTCCGCCCATCCCTCCCCTCCACTACCCTCCTCTGGAACACATAAGAACATGTACTTTAACCTTTTTAATCTTCTAGATTTTAACAAAAACAAAGCACATACTATGTTTTTAGTTTCTTACCAACTCTTTTTAACCAATACATCGCCTTCATATTTATACACACGCCTTTTCTTCCTGAACAATAACGACCTTCCACTTTCGACACCTAACTATTCTGCTAGACATTTTTCTGGCGACAGTCTTTTGTTTCGACCTACTAAAACTGAAGACGACTGCAGAATCCTCCAGCAAGACATAGATGCCCAGGAACAGTGGGAAAGATCGTGACAAATGTCTTACAGACCTGACAAATGTAAAATTCTCCGCTTCATCAGATCTCGTACACCAATACACTATACTTACACCCTACACAACCAACAGTTGACACCTACAGCATCATATAAATACCTTGGCATTCATCTTACAACCTTACTTTCAAGACCCACATCATCAACAGAGCAAACAGAACACTGGGGTTTCTGATGTCAAATACGTAAGCTTATAATACACTCGTGCGCCCAACACTTCGAGTACTGTACAGCTGTATTGGACCCTTACATCAAGCACAGCATTGAGAAGCTCGAACAGGTCAACACTAGGGGATGCCAGGTTTATTACACACAATTGCACACACAAACCTGGTTTTATATCTACAGATTAATAGGGACCTGCTTGAGACACGAAAACAAGCACAGACTTACAGTCATGTACAAGATCACAAACAACTTTATAGACATGAACAAACATGAATATTTACAAGCAGCACAGACAACACAACACAAGGAACTCACATACCAGTAAATTCGTCACATACCACACCAACACCGACTCTTACAAGCACTCCTCCTTCCCATGTACCATACGTGACTGGAACAGGCTACCCCAACATATCGAAAACAAAACACAATGCTTACACTGACAAACTAAACAAACAAACAACACTGCAAGCACCTTCTCAAACACCGACACTACCACTTACACCTTAATCCTTTCCCTCGCCCTCAGCAACCAACTGCAAATATTTGTGTTATGTACTTATCAGCGTTCTATGCATTATTAATTAAGTTTGAGATCTGGGCCCATCAAGAGCTCTAAATGCCAAAATAAAAAAGTTATTAAAATGGAAGCAATCCAAGTGGTAGAAAGATGCGAACGGAAGTTTGACGTTTCCAGAATTAAAGGTATTTGGTTTATTATTTTACGGTGTGAACGCAGCTCTGTCTTGCCGTACAGCCAGCAACAAAAGCGGTGACGCCTCGCCAGGCCTGGGCTCGGCTAGATCATGCCCTTCTTGCCCTGAAAGGAGGCCCACATTCAAACACCCAGGACATAGGATGGTTCGAATGTGAGGAGGTAGGAAAGTACGGAAATCAAGCGAATAAACGCAATAATGACTGAAATATACATGAAGAGAGAGAGAAGGATCGCTTTTATTCCTGTTTAGTTGTTAAATTGATATATTGGAAAGCTGCCTGAAGAAATAACCTACCGTATATTATTTCGAAAATGATTATCAAGAATTATTATCACATCCGGTTATTTCAATTCCTTATCATATTTTCTATATATAAAAAATAAACATTGTTGGAACTGTATTCATATTAATATTCGTCAGACGGAAATATCCTCCATACATATATAAAGGATCTATATTAAAATATGTCTCTGCATTATCCTAAGCAGCTACTCTCTCACTTTTCCGTCTTATATCACCTGGATCCGCTATTTAGATAATGGTAAACTTTTGATATGTTAGTTCATACGCCATTATATTTCCAAATGCATACAATTATTTCATTACCAAAAATTACCAAATGAATATGTAAAAGGCGGATATCGAAAACAGTGGGTTTCTTGAATAGTTTGCATGGAAACACCGACAAGGTGTTGGACACCAGCCGCTGAAACGACAAATAAAGGCGTGTAGTCAAGGCTAAGGGAATTTCCCCTTGGGTAAAGTGATGCTTGGATCGGCCCTTCGCGGGGTGAGTGAGCAAGCGTGAACCGGGAAAGGGATTTGCTGGGAAGTGTCCAATATGCCCAGGTCTAAAGACTGTCAATTAATATTTTGACACTAAAAGATATGTTGATAGTATAAGTTTCCTAACACCTGCATCCTATATACACCATTATATTAATGCACCGCTGCACACATTCACTGCTTTTCATTTAACATAATTCATTTTCACCAACAGTTTCGGAAACAATATAATAAATTAGTTTGACTGACGATGCACTTTCAATCAATTTGTATCTCAAACTTAGTGCTGATATAATAAACATCAATACTTTCTATAAGTATATGATTGCTAGGGGCGGAGCCAAGTGGCTCATCACACTCAAGCTGACCCCACCCAAACCTTGCTCCGCGATCCATGAACGCGACTGGAGGACGTGGTTCGTAGGAAGCACCCAAACGAAATAAAAGGAAAACAAGAGAATTGATACCTATATCATTACACCACATTACCCTCAACGTTTTGCGGCCAAAGCCATTTAGTAATGTTTGGTAGCTCAAGAGGCGCTATTTGAGACGATACATTATTCACACCTACAAATATTACTCACAGTGTGTATGTGTGTGAGTGAGAGAGAGAGGGGGGGGGGGAGTGAGTGAGAGGGTCAGAGGGGGTGTGCAGACACTAGCCTCGATAAGATGAGAAAAACAGCCAAACACTCACTCCTTGCTTTGCCTAGCGAATCTAAATCCCCCCTCCCCCCTTTCCTATGTTCAGGTTGTTTGAACGTGGGCCACGTTTCAAGGCAAGAAGGGCAAGATTCTCAAAAGAGCCTTAAGGCGCGCTGAAGGCCTCAACCGTCCTGCGGCGACCTAAGTTAAGGCCTGTCAAAGGCGCCGTATCTCGGACGTAGCTTCGTATGCACAAACGTTTCTTAAGGCGCCTTATCCCTGCCTTAAGTCCCGCAGCGCCGCAAATCACTTCAGGCGTCGGATCTTCGGTGGCCAATCACAGCTGCCGTTTCAGGCGGTTCTTAGGGTATCTTGACCAATCACAAGCCGTAAATGCCAATCAGCTGATTTCGTAAACACAACGCTGTGTCCAGCCCGTGACATGATGTAACTTTTTAACAAAATTGGCATTATTGAAAACGCAACCCCACACCTAATTTAATGATTCTGACCTTACCCCGTGGTAGTACACATCATTCTAAGAATTTGCCTCTATACCATTTTCTGCGCAAATTGATAATAACGGTGTTACAGAGGGTATGAAACACGATTTCCAGGAGCCGCAGTAAGCGTACGGCTCCTACGCCGCGACGAATGACAAAAAGTCGTTAAGAGTGACGGAAAATCAGACAGATTTGTAGCGGATGACGTGGGCAAGGGAAATCATATGAGCATATAGATTCGAGCGTGAACGTGATGTGAACATAGACACTCAGTAGAACCAATCAGATATGGAATAGTTCATCACGTGGCAAAAGAAATGTCAATATACTGTGTTTGCTAGTATTCTACCGATATATCTCGAAATTTCCCCCCAAATTAAGTGATATGTATCATGCCCTCCCCAGCTATCGGGACCGATATCGTAGGTATACTCCGTTTGCGAAGGAAATGAGCGCTTTTCGGTCGGAACACAACGAAAGCTATTACAAAATTATTATATTCACCCAAAAACGGTGTGTGGTTCCATCTATCGTGAAAAGCAAATCAGCATTATGTTGTAATACTACACTTGTTGTCTTATCTAGTAGTTCACAATTGGTTTATGTACACCTAATGACACTATAATTGAGTAAATTACAAATTGTAATGTATTAATTGTTCTAGGGCTGAAAAATGTCATTTATGCTTCGCCGTAACTCGCTAAGGCTGTTTTCCCCCTGCCTTCACCGAGGGCGCCTTAACTCGCGCCAATATGGCGGGTTCCTTGCTCTGTGCATGGGCCGTAAGATCGCTGGCCGGAAGTTTAGGCGCCTTAACGCGTTTGAGAATCCGGCCCCAGGTCTGGCGAGGCGACATCGCTTTTGATGTTGGGTGTACATACTGAGGTGAAGAGAATGTTTCCTGAAGGGGTAGAGCCCCCCATCAACCTTCCCTTTAGGCAATGCCCGTAGGGTATGCCTAGTCATGGCAGAGAGAGAGAAGGGGGGGGGGGGAGTGAGTGAGAAGGACAGATGAGGGGTGCAGACACTAGCCTCGATAAGATGGGACTGAAACATAGCCGAACTCACTCCTTGCTTTGCCTAGCGAATCTAAATCCTCCCCCCCACCCCCCCCCCTTTCCTAATTATGTTCAGGTTGTTTGAACGTGGGCCACCTTTCAAGGCAAGAAGGGCAAGATCGGCAAGATCTTTCCAAGCGACATCACTTTTGTTGTTGGGTGTACATACCGAGGTGAAGAGAATGTCTCCTGGGGGTAGAGCCCCCCCATCAACCCTCCCCTTAGGCAATGCCCGAAAGGTATGCCTAGTCATGGCAACTTAAATTGTTAAATGAGGTTGGTTTATTGGTCAGTACGTTTGGATCATGTGAATTCCCATAGATTTTGCCGACAGGTGGGTTGGGTTCCTACAGAGTTTTTGGCGCTTCAGTTTGTAAATTTTCAAATATGGCAGTTACATAATATCCCTGATATACTATCAAATCAAGATCGTCGATTGAGAAATGGTACACGATCTCCTCAACGATTCATTCATTGAAGATACAATGACGAAATCATTGAATTTGCTGTATAAAACTTTTTCCTCCTAGGGAGGGTGCATTGCTATCGGTGACAATTACCTGTTTCCTTTGTTCTTGAGATAAATTAGGCTCCATTTCAGTTAAATTGACTGTGTTGATGTGTATTAGATTTTCTATTATTTTATATTTATGTTCTTAATTATTTCAGTTCACGCTAATAAACGACAGCAGTCAGACTTTTTGTTACTCCCCTAGGCAGAGGCAGCAATAGTGAACTTTATGGACTGGTTGAAGACCCCAGTGAACCTCTAGCGACTGGTGTTCATACTTCTGTTCTCATGGAATGAGGTCTACCAATGCACGCCTACATTGTAAGACCAAATCAGTTGTGACGTAATTTACCACTTGAAACTTGGGTGTGTGTAAAGAGCATTGTTAGTATACAGTTATGGCATCAATGGAAGAGAGCCTCAAGGTTCGTTCAATAAAAAAGACAGGTCACAAAAAGAGTTAATGAACTTAGAGGGCTTATGAATGATCATTATGTAGTTGTAGAGGAATTTCATCTAATTAAGTGTATTTTTCATGACTATATGCAAGCACATAAGTATCATGATATGCTTGTTGATGAATCAGAAATTGTGGCTAGTGATAAATACTTTGAAGAAGTTGAGGCTGTTCAGATGTAGCTCTATCAATGGCTAAATCTTGTTGGGAAATATAATATTGGTTTTGATGAAAAGATGTTTCACTTAGAATAGTACACAAGCTCAAAGTGCTATTGAAGCCTTATTCCTTTGTCCTGACAAATCATATAAAACTACACTTGATATACTTGAAAAAAGGTTTGGTAATCCATCTTTAGTAGCAGCTGTTTTTTGTAAGAAATTGGAAAGCTGTTCTCTCCACTCCAGAGATGTGCAGACTTTTTGGCTCAGATATGTGTTGCCAAGAAATTCTACAAATCTTTGGATATTTTGAGTGATGAGTTTGAAAATAAGATTCCAGCTAGGTTAGTAAACAATTGGATAGAAATTGTAATGTATTAAGATGGCGTTTTCCCTAATTTTGATGATTTTTCGCACTTCATTAAGGACAAAGCTAAAATAGCATGCATTATGGTCTCATCACACATCAGTGATTCATTCCTCCAGTGTAAACAAGTTCTGTTCATCAAGGTCAGATACGCATATTCAAGCTCAAGTTCACATGGTTAATTCACATTCATTTGTAAATCAAAAATCGAGAATCAAAGGCAGAACTAAGGGGCTGTCCCATTTGTGATGGAGAGCATAAGATGACTAAATGTTCAGTTTTTAGTAGCATGAATTTGGGTGATAGAAAGTCATGTATTCGTGAAAGGAACATGTACTTTGGCTGTTTCACATGTAGACATAGCAAGGAGTGTAGAAATAGGCATGTTTGTGCAGTTTGCTCTAAAAGGCACTCTACTTCATGACTATACTTAGCAGTATAATACTAACAGTTACCACACCTGAAAATGTTAATCTTGCTAATAGTGAATCAACCATTAAAAGCACGATACTACATGTTATGTTGCACCATTCATCTAGCAATACTGAGGTTTTGGTCTATGCACTTCTTAACACTCAATCCAACACCAATTTTGTAACATGATGATGCTTAATATGTCTAGTCATTAAATTTAATTGGACTTGACAACTTTGAGTGAGTGTGAATGTTCCCACTATGGCTGTTAAGGGTTTGGAGATAAAAAGTGTAGCAAATGGTTCGTATATATGAATTTCTTCCTGCTGTCTGTGGGACTCTGTTCCGTGCAAGCGGGGAAATAATACCCACTGCTGATGGTGTTAGCAAATGGCCACATTTCTCCCACATTAACATTCCTCAGATTTATGAAGAGATTGGACTTTTGAGTGGTTATTTCCCTCAATGCGACCTTTGGAGATTGTGGAGGTGATGAGCACTTTGGGTGGAAGACAAGTCTTGGTTGGTGTGTTGTGGGTGCAGCATGTGCTGATATTAATGAAACTGATAGATTTGGAGCTACTCATACTGTTTAAGATTGTATTACCTTTGAGAGTGAATATCGCGAGGTGATGTTGGATGTTGAAACGGGTCTGGGGACAACACGTAATGTAAATTTATTTCACGAAATGGAATGCCGTATACGAAATGGTATGAGGTCGTTTTTGTGTCCAAACCTTCAGATACACATGCAGGCGTCCTCTCTTGAACCGTATCCAAATACCCAGAGAGGATTAACTGTAATTTTGCCAGAGATTTCAAAGTATGGCCGATAATAGATGGGCCCACGGCCTGTGGGAGAGCTGCTGCTACGTAGCGAGCACAAGCAACACTACTGTGAGTACCAACCAATAGATTGGCTCCATGCCGTCACCTGGTGATTTACTTCAAGCTCAATCAAACTCAATCATATTTACTGTCGTTCTGAACTGTCTTTCAGGACCACTGTACTTGGATTGGAGAAGGGGCAAGATGGGCTGCAGAAAGAACCAGCACTTAATAAAACTATGCCATGAAACTATACCAGCTACACTTAGGCCTACAGGCAGAATTGGAAAAACACAGTTGTTCCCAACATGCAATCAATTATTTATTGAAATTGTAAATGTAAATACAATGCAGTCAGTGCAACCTAAATTCTATCCAAAGTTGGAAACTGCTGATATACAGTGTGAGATTATCAGATAAGTCTGCCTTGCTCATGAAATGTATCAAGTAGACTACGGTATGTTCATTATCTGTTGAGTTATTTAATCACTATCAGTTTCCCTCGTGCATGGTCGTTTGCCACTAACAATTCTTGTTTTTGCATTTCTCTTGCGCTTAGTTTGACAAGGCATTTTGCCACCTGGTGCCGTCAAGACTGTGAGGCCCCCATCAGCAGATGTAGATGGAGTGTCTGTCACTGGCAACGCAGCTTTCATAAACAGGCCCCACCAAAGTTCTCTTTGCTGTTCAGATTTGTTGGCCCAAACTGCTGGTGATGTTTGGAATTTGGAAAGTTTAGATGACAGCCGATAATTCTCACGACAATAAAGCCTCGCTCAACATCTATGTAATGTCCTTTGATAACATCTCGCAAGCTGTCCCCTAACCCTGGTATGGATTGCGGTTTCCAGTCAATGGCCATTTTTAAGACATGGTTCATTGATTCAGCATTATTGTCCAGCCTGCGGGCACTTCTGGTCTGTTTAGCACACATTTAATGTTTTTGTTAAGCAGCGGCTTCATGGTGCTCTCAAAGTAGGACATGAAGCCGGGGCTGTCTCCTGAATGATAGCATCCACTTTCTCTGTTCGGACTTCATAAATGACCTCGCTGGTAGAATGGGTCACACCGGTTGGACCAAAGATGGCAGTCAGGAATCTGTCATGCTCTTTGGTGCTAAGGCCAACCTTGCCCCGTATGTAAGCTAAGGCATTGTTTCTGAAACAGAAAGACATATCATCAATTATTTGGTTATAAAGTAATAAACAATAAGTATAAGCAAAAGGCAAGATTCAGAACCTTTTATCTGATTATAGGCGCACCTGAGATGACGCTCACAAGAAATCCTTGGGGAAGCTGGAAAAGCATGGTACATGGCTTGACAAAGTGCTGTTTCTGCATCACTTCCAAACACTGGCTACCCACTTCTGCCTGCCAATTCTGTGTTAAAAAGAAATAGCTTAAAGTCTGAAAGTTCGAATTTCCATGGATTGATATAGGTCCCAGATACAAAGGATGAATACTGGTGTTTTTTTTTCTGAATAGACCCAAGTGTTTGAAGACAGTGGGTGTAACATGTAGACTTCCAAGGTTATATGTTTTATCCACACACATTACGGTTGACTCGGGTGCTGGGCCTGAACAACAGAATCGCTGAAGGTCTCTCATTTGATCACTTGTGAATAGTACAATGGCTGGAACATGTCCTTTTTTATGTTTGATCTCCTGGATAAAGGAAGACTGGTGCAATTTGTTTTCTAAATAAAGTATGTTGGTGGCTAAATCCTTTCCTGTGTTTGGAGTCCAGGGGGCTGTTTCTTCTCGCTGTTTTTTTTTTTTTTTTTTTTTTTTTTCATCTTTTTCTTTTCTTGCACTTGCGGTAAGTCTCGTGGCATGTCTGATTCACATTTTGCGTTCTTAGTTTATTGTACACAGCAAGAGGCTTTGCATTTTCACATTCCTGCCCCATCTTTTCCAGTACGTGGCCTGGAGTTCTTACATATTTCTCAACCGAAGTCTGCATTTCCATGAAGTTGAGCGCCAGGGAATGTGCCAATGTACTCTACACAGGTTTTGTTGTCACCATGGTTTCCTACCCAAGAAATTCGCCTTTTGTAGGTAGAGCAGGCTTTTGACGTGTTGTAATTCCTATGGAGCTTGATAATATGGTCCTCTGAAGGTTGTGGGTCGATGGGTACATAGATTCTCTTCCTTTTCACCATTCTCTCTCTATAGTACACATTGTCTCTGCGGACTACAGGCGTGAGCTTCCCATTAGGTTGTGAAATCAGGAACTGGGTTGGAGATGGGCTACTAATCCATGCACCACAATCATCTGCAAACTCACTCCTCAACCCACGTTCTCGGCGCTGAGTTGTCAATAATAAAAAACATGTTTTTTCTTCCACCTGGGACTGACTGTAGAGAACTTGTGTCAGCTGCCAATTCCTGCAGTATGGCATTGAGAGACAAGAGCTTCCCACCTGGAAGGTCATGTCCCCC
>NC_091549.1:21721966-21726966 GCF_042767895.1 Penaeus vannamei
TTGGTTTTTGCCGGGGAAGTCCCGGAGGAGTCCACATAAACGGCGTTCTTGCCTCGATATCATTAACCTTATGAAGATGCTATAATGATGTTCCTTCCACATTATTAATTGCCCTTTTATCGTTGTTTATTATCCTATGATCTACCATATTTCATTAACGTTACTGGCGCAAAATACCCTACATTGTAGCTAGTAATGGCGCCGTTCTTTCCTCGTGATTAATTAATATCCGTTCCCCCCTTCGTAGCTGATTCGCTCGCCCTTACTTCTGTACTAGACTTTCTCAATAGACCTGCTCAAAATTAGCAAACTTTTCCGCCGTGTGAATTCCCCTTTATCTGTAATTCCACGCCGTAATGAGAAATATTCCTTCCTTATATTGCACCTTTCACCCTGTTTCCCTTACCCTAATAATCCTAACTTCCATCAAACACCCTTTATTATATACTACACCCCATGCGCACCCTTACCCCGTCCTTGTACACCTCACCCTACACTCCTTGCATTACCTTGCTTTACTTTACCTTTCCCCAACCAACTGTCCATGAAACCTGCCCCTGATAAAATCCTCCCCTTTCCCCCTCCCCTCTTACCCCCTCCTTCCCCTTTGTCACCCCTACCAAACTTCTCTCCCCCTCGCCCTTTCCCTCACCTTCCCACCCTCCTCTCTCCTCCCCCTTCTCTCCCAGACCCCTTCTCTTCCAGACCCCCTTCTCTCCCAGACCCCCTTCTCCAGACCCCTTCCTCCCAGACCCCCCTTCTCTCCCAGACCCCCCTTCTCTCCCAGACCCCCTCTCTCCCAGGACCCCCCTTCTCTCCTAGACCCCCCTTCTCTCCCAGACCCCCCTTCTCCCCCTGCCAACCCCCGTCCCCGTCCCTTGCCACCCCTACCGCCGCCCTATACAATAACCTATCTCAATTAAGGGCCACAACGCCACGGCTCCTCTGGTTGATGAAAATACTGCCGGCCGGAGCGGGTTACAGGCCGCACAGGGGGAAAAGGGGGCCCTGTTTTTCCCTCCCTGCCGATGTTGTTCCTTCCCTGCCAAGCCTCCCTTCCCCGCTGACAGCTTCCCCTCCCTGCTGATAGCCTCCCTACCCTGCCAGGTTGGTTGCCAAGCAGGGGAGAGCAGACGATAATGGTGAACGCAGAGCACCTGTCAGTAAACCGTCATGTGCATCGGACTGCAGGCGACAGCGAACGAAAATAGGAAAGGCATATGACGTTCCGGAAGATCGAAAAGGAAGAGGGAGAAAGGAGGACGAAGGAAGAAGAGAGAGAAAGAGAAAGAGGGGGGGGGAGGGAGTGATCAACATCCTGTTAGGGGTGGTGGTGATGGAGACCGAGAAAGTGGGACAGAAAAGAAAGAGCGGAGGAAGTGAGCAGAAGAGAGTAGAGAGAAAAAAAGAGAAAGACAGAGGACCAACGGGAAGAAAAAGAGTAAAGGAGAGGAACGAAGAGAAAGGGGTAAGGAAATGGAGGGAAAAGACGGACGTCGGGGGAGGGAGAAGGATACAGACAAGAGAATTAACAATGCAAATTCTATAATATATTCCGCTGTTCACCCAGACCTTACACTGATGGCATTGGTAATTAAGAGAAAGCGACGGTAATGACATGGTGATGAAAGCAGCAATCAGGCAGCGCTTTAGCCACGTTAAATTCCATTCCAACCCTTTCCCTTCAACCTAAAAAAATATATGTAAATCAAATAAAAAATAACTACCAGTAATTTAATTCCAAAAAAATAAACAAATAACATTCATTATCCACTAATCACCAACACACAATGTAAACAACATTAATCGTCTCTGTCGTTTTTTTAACACTGGACGCAAACTCGTGCAAACAAGATCGAAGCCAGCGCCGCTCGGTCGGGGATGCCATTATCACATGGAAAACGTGTCCCGAGTCACACGCCGCCGGCTTGCCTAATGTCGATAACCTTTATCGTTATCTCAATGTGACTCGTAGATAGGAGGGCGGAACTTTGTAAGAGAGGAAAGGAATTAGAGAAAATGAGAGAAATTTAAAGTGGTTTTAGAAGATGGCATTCGTATAATCTTAGGTTTGTTTGCTGAATATTTGCGACACATTCGTACTCAATCTATCTCTCTCACTCTCTTACTTTCTCTCACACACACACACACACACACACACACACACACACACACACACACACACACACACACACACACACACACACACACACACACACACACACACACACACACACACACACTCACTCACACACACTCACTCACACACACTCACTCACACACTCACTCACACACTCACTCACTTTCACTCACTCACCATCACTCACTTCACTACACCACCACCACACACTCACTGACTCACACACTCACTCACCACACACACTCACTCACTCACACACTCACTCACTCACTCACACACTCACTCACACACTCACACACACACTCACACACTCACTCACTCACACACTCACACACTCACTCACACACTCACTCACTCACATCGTTTTTAAATCTTTTCTAGATCTGCCCCTGATTACATTCACTTCCTCTATCCCTTTTCTCATTTCCTCATTTGAAATTTGATTTTCAGATCCCATTTCTCTCTACACTCACACTTATCGACCTTTGAGCAACCCATTCCTTCCTCCTTATGAATGATCTCACATTTATCAGCACAGTATCTCTTCCTTTTACCATTACTCCCAATTCCCTTCTCCTTCCCTTCATCCGCCCCCTCGCCCCTACAACCCCCTCCCCCTCCGCCCTCCCCAAGGTCAAGAAGGATAAACAACAGTCTTCCCCACTTCCTTCCTCCTCCTCCTCTTATCCAAACGTCTTTAAAAATACCATCCAAGCACTCGAGCTCCAAGCACCCATGCGCCGCCTTGACACTCGCTTTGATATAAACATCGTTACGCAAACACACTTCACGTGCCGCTTCCTTCTTTGCTTGCTTCCTTGCTTGCTTCCTTGCTTGCTTCCTTGCTGCTTGCGCCCAATGCATGGTTAATGAATGGGCATATATGAGGGTGTATATATATAGGCCTATGTGAGTACACATAAACTGCACTATATGCGCATGTCCGCGCGCACACATTAAATATACAGCTATATACATAGGAAAAATCATACAGATGCAAGCGCGAGTAAAAATCATGAGCAAGCATAACTTTTAAAAAATCGAACACAAACCTATCTTCATCTTCTTATTGGAAAAATCATCTCCCACTTTCGTTGTCTCGCTTTCCCTCCTCCTTCCTCTTCAACTCTTTCCCGTTCTCTCCTACCTCCCTCCCCTTCCCAACGTCCGCTCTCCGTCCCTTCCTCCCCTCTTCTCCCTGCCCCTACCCTTCCCCCCTTCCCTTGCCCTTTCCCCCCCTCCTCCTCCTCCTCCTCTTCATGGAAGGCCTGCCACTAGCTTCCCGGCATCGCTCTAATCAAATTTGCCTCCTTTAAAACTCGCCCAGCCCCGCCACGGCGCCGCCCACGCCCGCGAATTAAAGCACTAAAAATCTGGATGTGAAGCGTGCCCCCCCCCACCCCCCCCCCTCACTCCCCACCCGCCGCGTTCGACATGTGAAACAGAAATTTGAAGTTGTCGTTTTTTTTTTGTTTTTTTTTGGCTTTGTCCATTTCTAGTCTCGTTCCCCCTATCTCTCTTCCTTCCATCAATGTTCCACGTTTCTCTCTATATTCCCTCTGTCCGTTCCTATTTTACTCTCCTTCCCTTACTGTCTTTTTCCTTCTATTCTTGTTCTCCCCCTTTTTCTCCTCTTTCCCCTTCTTCTCTCCATATCTCCTTTCCTTTCACGCTTCTCTTCATTTTTTACCTCACTCATTCACTCACTCACTAACTCACTCCCTTATTCACTCACTCCTTTCCATCCTCCCTCACACTTACGCAGCCCCTTCGTCTTTCTGTGTCTCCCCTTTTTCTCCTCTTTCCCCTCCTTCCTTCCATCTCTCCTTTTCTTCCACGCGTTTCTCTTCATTTTTTCCCCTCACTCACTCACTCATTCCCTCCCTCCCTCACTTACTAACTCACTTACTCACTCACTCGCTCCCTTACACCTTCCTATCTTCCGAACCTCCGAACCTCCGAACCTCCGAACCTCCGAACCTCCGAACCTCCGAACCTCCGAACCTCCGAACCTCCGAACCTCCGAACCTCCGAACCTCCTAACCTCATATTCGCAAAACTCCTGGCCTCCTAGACTTTCCACCTCCCTCCCTCAGCCCCCCACCTCCCATCCTCCGCCTTTCCATCAATCACATTCGCAAAATCCTTGCCAGATCCCTCCCCAACCCCCACCCCTTCCCCTTTCCACCCCACCACCACCCATTTCCTCCCATCCCCCGCAGCACGAATCATCCGCGGAGGAAAACATGAGGGAGATATGATGGGGCTCATGAGGCGCACAGCCCACATGACGTGACTGTTTATCCCGTCGGCGGATTAATCGTGTTCTTTCCCCGACCCGTTTCTGCGTCTTCCCCGTCTGGCGTTTCTCGGTCTTCTTCCACTATTTTCTTTTCTTTTTTCACTCATTTCCCTTTCTTTATTTTCAGTCTGTTTTTATTTTCCTTTTTTCTATCTCTTAGTGTGCGTGTATGAGTGTGCGTGAGAGTGTGTGTGAGAGTGTGTGAGAGTGTGCGGGAGTGTGCGCGTGAGAGTGTGCGGGAGAGAGAGAGAAAGAGAGAGAGAGAGAGAGAGAGAGAGAGAGAGAGAGAGAGAGAGAGAGAGAGAGAGAGAGAGAGAGAGTGAGTGAGTGAGTGAGTGAGTGAGTGAGTGAGTGAGTGAGTGAGTGAGTGAGTGAGTGTGTGTGTGTGTGTGTGTGTGTGTGTGTGTGTGTGTGTGTGTGTGTGTGTGTGCGCGCGCGCGCTTCACACGATATATCTATCTGTCTATCAAACAGTCCATTCGACCGACCATTCTATATTTCGACCAACCTGCCTCTCTCCCTATCTATCAACCTACAGCCATCCTCTCCCATCCCTCT
>NC_091549.1:21731966-21734466 GCF_042767895.1 Penaeus vannamei
ACTGGCTACAGGATGAAAGGCATGGTAGGTGTAAGGATGGGTGGCGGCCCGGTATGGTAGAGCTCAGTGAGCGGGTGGGCGTTAGGGTTTTCTGGTGGGCGGGTGGGCTTTCTGGTGGGCGGCCGCCTGGAAGGTGTTGGAAGAACTGGCTCCAGCAACGCTCTTAGCTGCACTGCGCCACCTCGCCCCCTTCCTTCTCCCCCTCCGAAGCGCCACGCCCCTCGCAGGCTGCCTACGTTGATTCAAAGTTTCCTCCTCTCGGAACATCGACCATAACACCATTCCTTTCATCCCCTCCTCCTCTCCCTCTCCCCCTTCCCTTCTCTCCCTCTCCCCCTTCCCTTCTCTCCCCTCCCCCTTACCCATCCTCATCCTCATCCCTCCTCCTGTCCTCCCTCCTCCTCCCTCCTCCACCTCCTCCTCATCCTCATCCTCACATCCCTCCTCCTCCTCATCCTCCTCCCTCCTCCTCCCTCCCTCCTCCTTCTTCCTCCTCCCTCCTCCTCCTCCTCCTCCTCCTCCTCCTCCTCCTCCTCCTCCTCCTCCTCCCTCTATCGGCACAGGGTAAAGCATTTTCTTTCACCCCCCCCCTCATACCCTCACCCCCAAACTGATACAAACAACTTCATATATCACTAAAAACAAATATATAAATAACAAAAAAATCGTCCACATAACTCCGGTCCTGTCCCCTCTTTACATATACATATAAAACGAGTGACGGTCAGATAACCACTATAGCAATCGTTATAAAAATCATTAAATCACCAAAGTCGAAACGGTGCGTCTTAACGGTTCTGACGGTCAAAACAGTCATAACGGTCATAAAAGTTTTAACGGTCATAACAGTTCTAACGATCATAAGACTCATAACGATCATAACGGCCATAACTCGTCACTGAAACGAAGCGCTTGCCTGAATCCTCTTCCAGCGCTGGTTCGGTTCCGGTTCCTAAATCACACGTTATCTCTATCGTTTGATCCCTGGGAATGATACCAGCATTTGGCCTGATCAAAGCTGCAGTTTTTAAAAAATATGTCACTACATATCAGCTACATCGCGTGCACAGTATATACGCCTCTCGGTGGACACGCAAAAATGTTAAAGAAACAATATTGGCGCAGAAGTAAAATAGAAATAAAATAAAAAAAAAAGTGCTCGCTTTTAATATATGCATAAAAACCAATAACATCTATAACGCAAACCTAAAAACTATTCCCGCCATTAATTATTTCATCCCTATATCCCCAGATCCCACATAATTCTATACCACCACCGCCGCTGTCGAAAAAAAGAAAAAAAAAACACCACCACCGACAAACAGCACGACACCCTTACACCTAAAGAAGCACACTCGATCCACGACACCCCAGCGCATGCCGGCGCTTCCGCGACAGACCCGCCGCCGAGAGCATCCCCCTCAACTCCATCCTTCCATTCATGCCACTCAACCTCAAAAATGGAAATCGGGGAATGGGAGGGGGGGGCGATGCAGGGAGGGGGCATAGGGGAAGGGTAGGGGGGTAGTAGTATTTCGTTATTTGGAAAAGAATGGTGGAAGGACAGGAAAGAAACTGCGTGTGCGTGTGTGTGTGTTGCTTGCTTGTATGCATGTATACAAACACATATACACATACACATACACACATACATATTCCTACACACGCACATATATTATATACAGAGAGAGAGAGAGAGAGAGAGAGAGAGAGAGAGAGAGAGAGAGAGAGAGAGAGAGAGAGAGAGAGAGAGATATATATATGGAGAGAGAGAGAGAGAGAGAGAGAGAGGAGAGGAGAGGAGAGAGAGAGAGAGAGAGAGAGAGAGAGGGAGAGAGAGAGAGAGAGAGAGAGAGAGAGAGAGAGAGAGAGAGAGAGAGAGAGAGAGACAGAGACAGAGACAGAGAGAGAGACAGACAGATAGACAGACAGACAGAGAGCGCATTTCCCAGATCAGATATCGGAACACATTTCAGCCCAATATACTCTACACCATTTATCTCATACCCAGAACCGAAGCAGAATTCCACTTAGAAAAAAGGGGAGGGGGTGGTGGGGGATCCACTGATCATATTTGGCGACTTAACAACCAAACAATGAGAGGAAAAATCTAATTAAATTCAAAGATGGTCAAACACGCACCATTTACCTCCCCCTCTTCCTCCTCCCCCTCTACCCCCCGCTCCCTTCGGTGCCTCCATTTCGTAGCATCATTAATTCACTAAGGACAAACACGACCGCTGTATTCGGGGAATAATGTGCTGTGTGCGGAGTAATCTCGTTTCTCTTTTAGACTCGTTATCATTTTTTTTTCTTCTTCCTACGATCTTAAAAGGAACATTCAGCACCAAGAAAATAGCTCTGGAGATTGCGACTTAAAAATAGTGATGAATAAATCTGTGTGTACATTACTGATGGCATGAACATGTGGTCCCTATTTGCATTCATGGTCACACACACACATACATACATATATATACATATACACATTCACATTCAT
>NC_091549.1:21739466-21759466 GCF_042767895.1 Penaeus vannamei
CCTGCCCGTAAACCACCACGACGGGGACCCACAGGGTCTTCGCCGCGGCCCCGATCACCCCCAAGGCCTAGTTATATAGACCTTGATCGCCACCGCAAAGGCACTCGTCTCCAGACACCCGTCCCCGCGAACACACCTGACCCATCACCAGCCAGAAAAGGTTTTCATTCCTATTATAATGACTCAGACACACGTCGATCACCTTCGACCTCTCTTGACTTCCTGCGACCTCCCCCCCTCCTCCCCTACAATATCTCGTCTACAGTAGCTGTGCACCACAACTAAACTGGAGTAGTGAGAGGGAAGGAGAGAGGGAAAGCGACGGAGGGAGACGGAGGATCAGAATGGTAAAGGGAGAGGTAGATGTGGAGGGAAAGGGAGGGACGGAATAGAAAAGGGAGAGGGAGATGGGTGAGAGAGAGAGAGAGAGAGAGAGAGAGAGAGAGAGAGAGAGAGAGAGAGAGAGAGAGAGAGAGAGAGAGAGAGAGAGAGAGAGAGAGAGAGAGAGAGAGAGAGAGAGGGAGGGAGTGAGGGAGGGAGAGAAAGAGAGAGAGAGGGAGAGAGGGAGAGAGAGGAGAGAGAGAGAGAGAGGGAGAGAGGGAGAGAGAGAGAGAGAGAGGGAGAGAGAGAGAGAGAGGAGAGAGAGAGAGAGGAGAGAGAGAGAGAGAGAGAGAGAGAGAGAGAGAGAGAGAGAGAGAGAGAGCGAGAGAGCGAGAGACAGAGACAGCCAGAGAGAGAGAGTGAGAGAGAGCCGAAGAGAGAGAGCGAGAGAGAGCGAGAGAGAGCGAGAGAGAGCGAGAGAGAGCGAGAGAGAGCGAGAGAGAGCGAGAGAGAGCGAGAGAGACAGACAGAGACAGAGACAGCGAAAGAGGAGCAAGAGAGAGGACCCCAGCAACAAATTAATCGCCACGTGTTGTCAATTAAGACGGAGATGGAAGAGGGGGAAACGAAAATGAAGGGAGAAAGACAGACAGTAAAGGTGAAGGGGGAATTATGAAGAGATGGAAACAAGTAAAATTGATAAAGGAAGGGAGAGACGCCGATAAGGGGACATGAAAAAAGGCGAAAAGAAATTATGGAAAAAAATACAAAATATAAAAAGTAAATGAAATAAGGCACAAAAAAATAATATGATGAGACGAAAAAATGAAGGAAAATAATATTCCCAAAAATAAGAAAGACGGATGAAGAGACAAGGGACACTCTGGGATCCGAGATAAACAGAGGAGTGAATGGAAAGCAAATGAGAAAGAAAGAAGGGGACAAGGAGGAGAAAGTGAAAAAATGAGGCAATAATTTAGGGGAGAAAAGGAAAGCCATTGATTAAGACGGGCAGGCTGGCTTAGGAAAAGAGCGGAAAGAGGGATGAGACCGAGTAAAAGAAGGGAACAGAAAGAACGAGGGCACAGTGAATATGTGCGTGTGTGTGTGTGTGTGTGTGTGTGTGTGTGTGTGTGTGTGTGTGTGTGTGTGTGTGTGTGTGTGTGTGTGTGTGTGTGTGTGTGTGTGTGTGAGAGAGAGAGAGAGAGAGAGAGAGAGAGAGAGAGAGAGAGAGAGAGAGAGAGAGAGAGAGAGAGAGAGAGAGAGAGAGAGAGCAAAAGAGAGAGAGAGAGCAAAACAAAAGAAAGAAAGAATCAGCAAGAGAGAGAGAAACTGCAAAAGAGAGAGAGAAACCGCAAAAGAGAGAGAGAAATCGCAAAAGAGAGAAAGAAACAGCAAAAGAGAGAAAGAAACAGCAAAAGACAGAAAGAAACAGCAAAAGAGAGAAAGAAACAGCAAACGAGAGAAAGAAACAGCAAACGAGAGAAAGAGGCAGCAAAAGAGATCAAGCGAGAGGGAGACAAACAAACAAGGAAGGGGATACATACACAATGCACACAAGCGGAGCCCTGTCACGACGGGGGAAAAGGGAACTAAACCGGGACAAACAAGCCCTCCCCCCCCCGACGTCCCCCAGTCCCCCCCGCCAGAATCTTCAGCAAAAAGAGAAGAAATTATCCGGCGACTGTTTACGTATATATAACAGCGTCCGAAAATTAAAGAAAAATGGAACGGACCTCTAAAAATAGAGAGGACTCCTTCCACGGACATGCGGGGAAATGAAACCTCGGAAACTCTGACATCCATTCTTTCTCTTCATTGTAATGGCAGGCTGGGAGGTCGTAAGGGGGGTTAGGGGGGTGAGGGGGGCAAGGGAGGGAGGAGGGGTAAAGGGGAGACAGGGGTAAGGGGGAGTAGGAGGGCAAGGTGAAGGGGGTAAGGGTGAGGTAGGAGGAGGGGGTAAGGGATAGATGAGGGACCAAGGGAGGGGTGGGGAGAGAGGCCAGATGATGGGCCAGGGCAGTGAGAGAGAGAGAGAGACAAGAGAGGGAAGGAGGAGGGGGGAGGTAGGGCTTTCGGAGGAAGATAAGAAAACGAAAACGTAAAAGAAATTCCATTTCGAAAGACATCCACTGCCGAAATAACTTATAAGAAAAAAACACTTCGAGTCACGAAACAAAACGAACAATAAACAAGACCAGCAATACTTCCCAATACTCTCCCGACGCCGCCAGCGAAGATCAAACAAGACCCAAACGCCAACGATATCAATAAGAAACAAAACAACGGGGAAAACGTGTCCCGAACCCAAGGGCGGCCTCCTTCGTCAAGATCTGGTGTAAAGTCTCTAAAATGGGCGTCATAAGCCTCCCGAAAGCCTCAAGATCTGAGGGGAGGACGACGCGCTCGGACTAATCTACACGACAGCCGCCGCCAAGCCCTCGCGCAAGCAAATACGGCAAAATAAACGATAATCAAACAAATAAATACATAAATAAGTAAGTAAGAAGTAAGAATATGAATAGTACATAAATACAATAGAAAAAATGGAGATGGAAGATAATGAAAATGAAAGACAAAAGTAAAATAAACTAAGAAAAGAAAATAGAGCAAGACAGAAAGAAAGGCAGATACAGAGAGAAAGAAAGAAAAGAAAGGAAAGGAAAGGTTCCCGCTACACAATCTTTTATTGCGTCATCAGCGCACCTTTCTGCCTTCCATTAGCATACACGACCCCGCGAGTTCTATGGAAGCCCGTTTGCGGAATCTGGTCCCCATCCAACCCGGTCCCTTCAAGCGCTTGCACGGCCGTTAGCGCAATCCCCCGCCATTTGGCCTATCTCGACAACGAACGCTTCCTCCTCCTCCTGCTCCTCCTCCTCTTCCTGACAATGCTTATCCCTCTCCTCTCCTCTCCATTTACTGTCTCCTTCTCCTATATTGCCTCTTTCTCCTCTTTCTTACCGTTCCTCTTCATACTCCTACTCCTCCTACTCTTCCTCCTTTTCCCTCTACTCCATTCTCCTCGAACCCAGCGCAAATACAAGACAACAGGGGGGCGGGAGGGAGGGAGGGAGGGAGGGAGGGAGGGAGGGAGGGAGGAGGAGGAGGAGGAGGAGAAGGAGGAGGAGGAGGAGGAGGAGGAAGGGAAGGAAGGAGGAGGAAGGAGGAAGGAGGAAGGAGAAGAAGAAGAAGAAGAAGAAGAAGAAGAAGAAAGAACAAGAACAAGAACAAGAAGAAGGAGGAGGAGAAGGAGTAGAAGGAGATTAAGGAGGAGGAGGAGGAGGAGAATAAAAGTAACAAGGAGAAAAGAGAGAAGCAAAAGGAGGAGGAGCAGGAGAAGAGGGAGGAGGAGGAAGGGGAAATAAGAGGAAAGGAGCAAGAGGAGATTGGAGATTAAGGAGGCGGAGAGGTGGGGGGGGGTAGGCTAGACAGAGGAGGGTGACGGGGGCGTGGAAGGGGGGGGGGTCCTCCGAGAGACAATCGATTCAAGGCTTTTACATTATCGCAAAGATCGACAACGTATGTATGGTGATGTCGGCCGTAAAGGCGATAAGACGGGCGCGATGGGCGGCTTCCGGCGGCGCGGCCCAAAAGGGTGTCGAGGGCGGTCTCCGTCTCCCTTTCGTCCTCCTTTCTCTTTCTTTCCCTTTAGCTTATTCTCTGTTTTCTCTCGTTCTCGCTCAAGCTCTCGTTCTCGCTCTTGTACTCACTCATTCACTCATGCACTCACTCTCTTCCTCTCTTTCCTCCTCTCTCTCCTCCTCCTCTCTATCCTCCTCACTCACTCACTTTCTCACTCACTCACTCTCTCACTCTTCCCCCTGTCTTTTTGATTAAGTAAGAAGAGGAAAGTCCCAGCTACAAGACAATGGTAAAGAATGTGCATGACGTCAAGCGCCCGTTAGGAGGGAAGGAGGAGGAGGAAAAGGAGAGGAGGAAGAAAAGAGGAGGAAGAAAAGAGGAGGAAGAGGAAGAGGAAGAGGAAGAGGAGGAGGAGGAGGAGGAGGAGAAGGAGAAGGAAAAGGAGAAGGAGAAGGAGAATGAGAAGGAGAAGGAGAAGGAAAAGGAGAAGGAAAAGGAAAAGGAAAAGGAAAAGGAAAGGAAGGAAAGGAAAGGAAGGAAGGAAAAGGAAAGGAGAAGGAGAAGGAAGAAGGAGAAGGAGAAGGAGAAAGAGTTGATGAAGGAGAAGGAGAAGGAGGAGAAGGAGAAGGAGAAGGAGAAGAAGGAGAAGGAGAAGGAGAAGGAGAAGGAGAAGGAGAAGGAGAAGGAGAAGGAGAAGGAGAAGGAGAAGGAGAAGGAGAAGGAGAAGGAGAAGGAAAAGGAAGGAAAAGGAAAAGGAAAAGGAAAAGGAAAAGGAAAAGAAGGAGAAGCAGAAGGAGGAGGAGAAGGAGAAGGAGAAGAAGAAGGAGAAGGAGGAAGGAGAAGGAGAAGGAGAAGAAGGAGAAGGAGAAGGAGAAGGAGAAGGAGAAGGAGAAGAAGAAGAAGAAGAAGAAGAAGAAGAAGAAGGAGGACAAGAACAAGAAGAAGAACAAGAAGAACAAGAACAAGGAGAAGGAGAAGGAGGAGAAGAAGAAGAAGAAGAGGAGGAGGATGACGACGAGATGTGAAAGGTAAGAGGAGGAGGAAGAATAAAGAGGAGCCAGAAAAAAACATCAAGGAAGAAAAGTAGTTAAGAGGGGTTATGAGAGAAAGTTAGTTAGAGGAATAATACAGTAAAAGAACATCAAAAGGACAAGTCAGAGAATTATATAGAAGTAATGGAACAGACGAAGATTCCCCCCACTCCACGCTTCCCCCAACCCCCCTTCCCCTCCCATCCATCCCTATCCACCCCGATCCCCGTCATCTCCATCCACCTTCTACCCCGCGCCATGCACCCCACCCCCATCTACCCCCTTGCTTAAGATATTTTCAAACGATTTAGTGGCTCTGCGCGGCGCCCAGCCTTGTGCTCGGTTAATCGTGAAATTCAAAACAAGACAAGACAAGAAAAAAAGAAAGAAAAAATCGGAACTACATTTTTCCTCGAACGACAAAAAAGGACGATATCCAGAAATCCCTTGCCATAAAATACATAAAGGAATACAGATATCTTTCCGAGAGATCCACGAGAATTCCCCATAAATAAGTTGTACATCTAAGTCTCTTCGCTGCCTTATCCTTCCATCCATGCCTTCTCCTCGTATCCTTCCTTTCTCCTATGCCCATTCCTTAGCACTATATCCAACCCTCATCCTCCCCGCGCACGTCCCCTTCCCCCCTTATCCTTCCGTAAGCTTCAAAATCCTTTTCTCGGAATTCCTAGGCCAGGAGTTCTCTCCCTTTCGTACTATTGAATTCTTTAAAAACCCATACAGATATAAAATGCAAATATATAATGCCTTTGTGTGTGTGTGTGTGTGTGTGTGTGTGTGTGTGTGTGTGTGTGTGTGTGTGTGTGTGTGTGTGTGTGTGTGTGTGTGTGTGTGTGTGTGTGTGTGTGTGTGTGCGCGCGCGCGCGCGCGGGCGGGCGGAGAGTATGGTGTGGGCAGACGGGGGTATAATGTGGGAGAGGGTATGGTATAAGGGTGAGTGTTTTGGGGAGGTGGGTACGTGTATTTACGTGTTGTGTATGAGATTCGCGCGCACACGATTCCATGTGCACGTACGGTCCGGATGTCCGACGCAGCCCGAGCTCCGCGTTCAGAGCGTCCCCGGCCCGACCCGAGCGCCGATTCCGGGTATCCATTCCCCGCCGCCGCCAGCGATCGCCTCCCCCGCGCGACGGCCCGGCCTCATAAAATTCAGCTTCTCCCACCGCGAGGCTGCGGTCAGGCAAGAGGGGGGGAGGGGGGATTCACATTTATTGAGAACACGTGTCAGGACTGGAACATAATTCTCTCCTCTCTCTTTCTATCTATCTTTTTGTGCCTAGGTCTTTTCTGAATGTCTTTTGGTATCTTTCTACCTTGGTCTTTCTCTCTTTCTCCTTCACTGTCCCTTTCTTATATGTTTTACTATATTTTACATAATTTCCTCCTTTCTCTTCCCTACTTTTTGTTCCCTCTGCTTTCTCCTTCCTAACTCCCTCACTCCTTGCAATCTTACATCTCACTTCTCCCTCTTTCCCCTCTCCCTTTTCGTCTCGCTCTCTCTCATATCTCCCCCCTCGTTCCCTGCTTCCTCCTCTCTAATCTCCTACCTTGTTCTCCCTTCCTCCCTCATTCCCTCCCCCCCTCTCGCCTGCCTTCCCCTCTGCTTCTCCCCGCTCCCTTCCTCCCTCCTTCCATCTTCCTCCACTCACATAATACCGTAACACACAAGCCCCGAGTTTGTGTATGAAATCGAGCTACAGTTATTCTTGACAAATTATGACCCCGACGCAGGTGTTCGTTGCCGACGGGACTTGCGGCAAGGGGGGATTGGGGGGGGGGGGGGGAGAGGAAAGGAAAAGGGGAGGGGTGGAGGATGGAGCAGAGGGCTAGAGGAAGAGGAAGGACTGAAGGGAAGGGAAATAGGAAGCACAGGGGGGAGGGGAGGCAGAGGAAAAGGAGGAAGAAAAACAGAGAGGTAGGAAAGGGAATGGAAGAATGTGAGAAGGGGAGAGGAGTAAAAGCAGTAAGTGGAAGGGAGAGACGAAAAAGGGATGGAAAGGAGAAAGGAGAGAGAGAGAGATAGGAGACAGGGAGAGCATTGGGGATATGGGAGAGGTAGGACATGAAGGCGGAGTGGGGTGGGGGAGGGTCGGGAGGGCGGGGGAGGGCGAGGAGAGGGGTTAAGAGTCTCACCCAAGCATGATGCCGGAGATACCTCACACCCGCCGCGACGAAGCAGGAAGCAGGACAAAATAAGATAAAATTAAGAAAACGACGTGAAAGAAGAACGGAAGATAAAGAAGTGGCGATGCCGTAAAAATCACGAACAGAAAAAAATTGCATCTTATTACACAAGATGGGAGATACCCCCTCCCCCCCACAATTCTCCAGAAATATTTTTAAAAAACGGAATAAGAAAGGGTGAAATTTAAAAAAAATCATAAATTAACCAGAGAGAGAAGACAAGAAGCCGTGGAAAAGCGAAGTGAATGAGAACACTTGAAAAGAAGAACTCATCGAAAACGCAGCTACTCCTCAAAAATGATTAGTGAAGAAGCAAACTTTCAGGATCAGGGGGAGGAGGAGGAGGAGGGAGCGGAGGAGAAGAGGGTGGTAGGAAGGGAAGGAGGACCAGGAGAACGAGGAGGAGGAGGAGTAGGAGCAGGAGGAAGGAGAGGGAGGGAGGAGGGGGGTGTAAGATGACGGAGAACAATGGCAAGATGTAAACATGTTTGCTAAAGCAAGACTTTCTTACATCAGACAAATGCAGATGATACGCAAGAACAATTTCTTTCTTAAGCATTACGATGCACTTTCTCTTTTGTTTGTTTAACAAAGACGAAACAAACACATGGAGACGACAAAATAGCCAGCAACAAATTGAATTACTTACGTATATTAACAGAAAAAATGAATGTTCAAAAACAAACGCACAAGAACGAACACGAGCACACACATACATATACACACATACACACACATTAATCTCCTTTCATAATGAGTTTTTTAATTACAATACGGATCATGATAAATGACTGTGAAACGCCCCCCCCCCCCCCCGCCCCCGTGTACACACTGCTTAAGCTGGTCCCAACGAGAAATAATAAAAAAATAAAAAGATAAATCCTCTCCCCTCCGTTTACTCAGTTTGATGTTCGTAAGGTTAATACAAGTGCAAATTTCGACTGCAGGAATTTAGAGACGCTGAATAAATGATTCCAACCCGGCACACACTCCGGAGGGCGTTCTGGCTCTTACTTGGGCCGGGTAAGTCAACACAATCAGGCCCCACAATCGCCTAGCGCCACGTCTGCACGAGCACGGGGTGGCTCTGCGGCTCTGCGGGGTATCCAGTGTTATGTATGCCCCGCGTAATGATCCGTGAGGCTGCAGGACTCTACGGTGCGACGCTGCCCGCTTTCACTTTAGTTGCTGCTTGGTTCCGTTGACAACACAATTAATTTGAAAGATGCGAAGTGATTCAGGTTCGGAAACTTCCAATTTAGTGTTCATAAGAGCAACACTTTACTCAGTAACACAATTACCTGCCCCCAGACGGTCGCAGTGTGCTTGGTATTTGGCAATTTCTTAAGGGCAGTTATTTGATAGAATTTTTTTAAATGATAGAAGGTTTTACTATGCATTCTGCAAGCCTGGTAAATGGAAAGGGTCCCTGTAACAAGAGAACATTTCCCATTTATACTTTGTCCGGAAAAGGTACTCCCCAATATGTAATGGATGGAGTCCGTTGCACAAAGTGCACCCCATTGAATTATAAAACTGTTATACATAGGCGTACCTCTTTTTATTTCAATTTATTTCTATTTATCTTTTTTGTGGGAGAAATTTACACATATGGTGTCAAAGTGTATTAAGACTTTTGCCAGGATGCACTTCCTCATATCCCGCCTTTGTACCCAATTCTACTGACAACCAAAAGCTATCTAGCAGCCCCTTCTCTTTGAACATTAAAACTCATATACCCAGGGAGAGGAAATAAAAGAGAAATCCCCCACCTACCCCTTTCATCTTCTGTTTGTTAGACGTGTGTTGTGTGTAGAGTGTTGCGTGCTGTTTAAGAATTAAAACTTAGCTCTAAGTGTATTTGTAAGCGCACACAAGTACACATAAACATAGACGTCTATGTGTATGTGCATGGCTGTGTAAGTGTACGTCTATATATACCTCTGTACATGTGTATATGTGTATGTGTATGCGTATGCGTATGCGTATGTGTATGTGTATGTGTACGTATACTTGCATGTGCATGTGCATAAGTATATACATGTGCGAGCTGATGTACATGTTAATGTGCATTTGTATGTATACGTGTATCTGCAAGTGCATGTACATGTGTACGTATTCATATGCGTAAGTGTAAGTGTGCGTGGTTTATAACTATAGCTGCAAGCCCAAACGAAATTAGAAGTGCAAGCGTAATTGCAAATGCTAGCTCAGGAATACACACGAACGCAGCCCCAAAGCCCCAAAAGGGCCCGGCCAATATCTTATACGAATTCCTAAATCTGCACAAATAAATAGGCCTCAAGCACACGCAGCGCCCGGGAATCACATCTACGGAAACGGGTTGTGTGTGCACGCGCGTAATTACATTTCCTTGCAGTCCATTAGAACGGGCGAGGCAAGGCGAAGCAAAGCGAGGCGAGAGGAAGGGAGGGGGAGAGGAAAGGGGATGTGAGGGGGAGGAGAGGAGAGGAGGAGAGAGGGAGGGGAGGGGAGGGGGAGGGGGAGAGGGTGGAAGGGGAAGGGAAGGGAGGGGAGAGGGGGAGGAGGGTCCCAGAAAAGGGGAGAAAGGAGACCAGTAACGGCGAGAGGGAAAGGAGACCTAGAGAGAAGAGTGAGGGAGAGGAAAGCAGGATTGGAGAGGGAAATGAAAGGGGAAAGAAGTAGGGGATGGGAGGAAGAGAGGAACACGAAAGAGAAAATTAAGTGTAGGCACAATGTACCCATTATCCATTCAGCCTTTTTCCTGCATATATTGGCTACGTCAAGAAAACCCTAACCAAGAGTCAAAAGAACTATAACGTACGCACAAATCACCCTAACTAAATATGAATACGACTTTTAACCAAGGAAGCTAATATGCACCTCCACGCAGAAAACATAAAACGCGATAATACGTGACATAAATGCTAACAAATGTCTAAAACCATAAAAAAAAACGCAAATTAGCTCCACCAAACCAAACGAGCGAATAAACGGACGAGCGAACGAGCAGATGGCCTGGTTCGCTAGGGAAGGGGGGGAGGGGGAGGAGAAGGAGGGGATATGGGGGGAAGGAAGGGAAAGAGGGGAAAGAAGGAAGCAAGGGAAGGGGGGAAGAAAGGGAAGAAGGGGGAAGGAAGGAAAGGGGGGAAGAAAGGGAAGAAGGGGAAAGGGGGAGGAGGGGAAGGAGGAGTAGTGGGGAGGAGAGACTTCGCGAGCGCCTTGAGGGAGAGGGCTGGCCCGTCGCTCGCCCGGCCCGCCCTGGCCCTACTTGGATTATCCGCCCTGGAATAACACGGGAAATTAGCTCCCTGGGATCGACATCGCCTTCCATTTACCTGTTTCATGCGCTTGTTTAGGAAGGTCTGCGTCTGATGGGTTCGACGTCCCGTGTCTGTTTCCCTGCCTGCCTGCATGAATGTCTGCCTACATATCTGTTCGCCTGTCTGTCTGTCTCTGTATATTTGTCTGCCTGCCTGCCTGCCTGTCTGTAAATTTGTCTGCCTGCCTGCCTGCCTGTCTGTAAATTTGTCTGCCTGCCTGCCTGCCTGTCTGTAAATTTGTCCTGCCTGCCTGCCTGCCTGTCTGTAAATTTGTCCTGCCTGCCTGCCTGTAAATTTGTCCTGCCTGCCTGCCTGCCTGCCTGCCTGCCTGCCTGCCTGCCTGCCTGCCTGCCTGCCTGCCTGCCTGCCTGCCTGCCTGCCTGCCTGCCTGCCTGCCTGCCTGCCTGCCTGCCTGCCTGCCTGCCTCCCCGCCCGCCGAGCTTCCCCTTTCCACCAGCCACATTACCTGCTGAGTGCCAAGGCCTTAAGACAGCGTGTGGTCACGGCCGGCACCGACATATTGATTGGCAACTCCCCAGTGCAGGTACGTCACTTGCTAGTTATCGAGGGAGTGCGTAGACTGTACCTCACTTTTTGTCCGCCTAGCAAGATCTCCGAAAAAAAGACAAAAAATCTTTCGCAAGCGTCTTTTTTCGAAGTTTTAGGTCTAGTTTTACATGTCGTTATACAGTACATTAGCAACTACGAAAGTTTAGGAGGAAAATACGGTTCGCTCATGACTTTTAACACGTATACCTTGACCTTATGCCGGTACAGCTGAGTACAACATTCATTTACTGCTGCTATGAATTACGAATTACGAAGTCAAACGCTGCTCTAGTACCCACAAACAATGTAACACGAAATAAACTCTCAACTGCGCCACAGCACTTTTTTCCTGTCTCGAAAACACAGCACGTGACTCGTAGCTTGTTCACAACCAGTTCGCATTGAAAACCCTGAACACATACACAGAGAATACCAATCACACCTCGCACAAGACACAAGGAACACACACTGGACAAGGCGGCAGCGCGGCGCTCGGTCGCCCTTCACGCGTTCTCGCCAGCACACCCGGGCCCGAACAGCGAGCCCAGGACTCGCCGCAGGTAACACCGGCTCCGGCAGCGTGGCACACCGGATGTGGCACTATCGCCGCCTCGCCGCGACACGTAATCCCCCACAAGACTCCGCTCGCCCGACAGCCATGCTTCGGACAAAGAGTAAGACGTAAATAAACCGAAGGCAATTGCTCACGTGCACGAGAAACCGTACAAAACAAGTTGTATTCTTGTTCTAGGCGCTTGAACTAATAGTAAATGCACGACCTCGTCTCTGCTTGCGGGAAAAGGTGAAGGGCGATTCAACGTCAGAAAGACGCGAGCCTGCTCCTTTCTCACGAAAAAATCCTAATAAGGAAAGAGAAAATGGAAGGGAAACAGGCACCAGATACAGAAAAGGGATAAATGGAAAAAAAGACAAGAGAGTAAAAATGGTAAAAGGAAAGGGAAAAAAAACAGCGTCAATGAAGGGAGAAGGAGAGGGCACAGCATCTCTAAAAAGCCCCCACAACATTACCACGAGAACAGCTGACAGGAAGAGCGATTATCTCCCTCAACCGAGCCGTCCTCCTCGCCACGAACCCGCCCGCGACACTCGCCCCCGCCCCTTATTAATTAGGAACACCCCGTGCCATCTCCGATTCATTCCCCACCAATGCGCTTCCCACTTGCATCACACAAGCGAACTCTTCATCCTCCTCCTCCTCCTCCTCCTCCTCCTCCTATTTACCTAACCTCGGCTCGCGGCACTTAAAATGCAGAGGGAGATTGCTCTTTCAATCCAGCATAAACCGCACACGCACAGACACATATCTCACACACAGCCGATCTTGCATATTAACTTAACATTACGGAGGCCAATCTCACAGTCCGCCCGATGGCAGCCCCGTGCAGGTATCTTCTGATTCCTGATTCTACTTTTAGCTTTCGTGCTATTTAATGAGAATCTTCGGTGTGGTCCACGCCTGTCGCGTCACATTGTTTCTCATTTTTTAACTACTTTTATTCTTTGAGTTTTTTTCTTCCTCCCTTTATTTATCTCTCTCTTCTCTTCTCTTCTCTTCCCCCCCTCTCTCTCCCTTCCTTTATTCATTTCTCTCTTCTCTTCTCTCCTATCTCTCTTTCTATTTCTATTTCTCAATCTCCCTCTTCCTTTTTTATTTCTCTCTTCACTCTCTCATTTATCTCCCCTCTCCCTCACTTAGCCTCCCTTCCTCCCTCTCCCTCTCTCAACCCCACCACTTTACCTCCATCCCTTCTTCCTTACCTTCTCCCTCCCTCCATCTCCAACTCTTCTTCATCTCCCCCCCCCACAAATTCTCCCCCTCCCTCACTATCCCTCTCCCACATTCTTCCTCTCCCTCTCCCACATTCTCCTCCCTTACCATCCCTCTCCCACATTCTCCCTCTCCCTCTCCCTCATTCTCTCTCTCCCTCTCCCTCATTCTCCCCCTCCCTCATTCTGCCTCTCCCTCACTATCCCTCTCCCACATTCTCCCCTTTCCCCCTCTCCCACATTCTCCCTCTCCCTCATTCTCCTCCTGCCTGATCCTACCCACCCACCCCGTCGCACTTCGCCTCGGCACCTCCCATCACCCTCTGACGAATGCCATTACCCACGCTTCGCCAACACATCACGGGCAGCGAAGGGGCCATGCTGACGTTTCCGAATTTGGAAAAGTGATGGAAAGCGAAAGAAGCGGGAAATGAAGGCAGGGGAATAAAGAACAGCGCGAGGAGAGAGAAAAAAAGACGGGCGAGGGAGAGACAAAGGGATAAAGAAAGGAGGAGAAAAGGGGAAAAAATAAAAACGATATGGAAATGAGAGGAAGATGGGAATGGGGAATAGAGCTAGAAATAAAGAAAATGTGTAAAACGAAAAGCCAGAGAACAGAGTAAATGAGAGAGAGAAATCTGTGAAGAAAAATTAAAAAAGAAAAAAAGAAAAAGGGAAAAAGAAGATAAATAGCCTTTTCCATGGCGACACGTTCTGAATGGCAGCAAAACATTAATATATATATATATATATATATATATATATATATATATATATATATATATATATATATATATATATATATATATATATATATATATATAACCGCAATCTCATCGTTACCTTCAACACTATCTCTAAAAATAAAATTCCACACCCATTTATACAATAACAATTTCCATCTGTCAAACCTTTCTGTATAACCTCCCATTGTCACAAATAAAAATTATGAAAAAAAATACAAACGAAAAAAAATCCATAAATCACAATACAAAGCCCCCCCCCCCACGCAATCGGGGGTTAATCTTGCACCCCACCATTTCTCAATACAAATCCCCCTCCCCCAACTCAGCCCACCACCCCCTAATCCATTCTCCCTTCCCCACACAGTAAAACAAATCAATAAATAAACGAAGGCACATGAAAACATAAAAAAAACATTTAACGTTATTCCGTGTTGGTTGGCCATCATACCACCCCTCCCCCACCTAGACACACATACCTTCCTTCCCCACCAGCCCCCTTTAAAAATATCGCGGCCCGACAAAATATAAATCTCATCAATTTTTCCCGACTGTCAAAGCCTCGCGTGCTGCTCTGGAAACCTTCCGCTTTTCGCCCCCTCGCCCCCTCGCCCCCTCGCCCCCTCGCCCCCTCCCCCGACTGAAACCCCCTCCCTCTTTCCTCTCGCGCTTCCTTACACACGATGATTTTCCACAAAAAAAGAAAAAAAAAGAAAGGTTTCCCCATATAAATTCCTCTCTATTCCTCTATATTTTTCATCTCTCCTTCCTTCTATTTCCTCCTATCCCTAATCCTCTTTCACTTACCTCAAAACTCTTCTCGTCTCCCTCATCCCTTTCCCCTCTCTCTCTCTCTCTCTCTCACCCATTTCCTCTTCCTCCTCCTCTTCCTAATACAAAATAACTCCGAAAATGTTTCCCGCTTTACCTTCTATGCTATTAATGTCCATTTTTATCTTCTCCTCCTTTCCTCTTCCCATGTACCATCTTCCATACACTCCTTTGTTGTTACTTGTGTTGCTGCCCCCCACCCCCCACCCCCACCCCCGCACAGTCGCGTCACAACTTCTCCCATTCTTCACGATGATACACGCGGGCGTTTTCTTTGTGGATCGTAACTGTCTTTAACTTTCATATTCCTGTCATTTACCTTTCCTATTAATTTCATCCCTTCCTCTCCCTCGCGGGGCTTTCTTCCTTTCATCTCTTTCCTTCTTTCTCTCTTTTTTCCGTTGTACACATATTTCTCTCTCTCTCTCTCTCTCTCTCTCTCTCTCTCTCTCTCTCTCTCTCTCTCTCTCTCTCTCTCTCTCTCTCTCTCTCTCTCTCTCTTTCTCTCTCTCTCTGACATACTGGAAAGGAAACTAGTTCTGGTTGGAAAAATGTGCAGCGCAAAAGCATCCACAGTGCCTGCACAGCGATCTCGTCAACTCCCCATCTGCATCGCAATTCTCTGCCTCGAGGGCTGGAAGAATCTGCTGCCGACCGACCGAGCGTCTCCCTTCCTACTTGCTCATCCCTCCCTCTCCCTCTCCTCTCCCCAATTCTCTCTTTCTCCTCTCTCTCCCACTCTCCTCTCTCTCCCTCTCCCACTCTCTTTCTCTCTCTCCTCTCTCCCTCTCTCTCTCTCTCCTCTCTCTCCCACTCTCTTTCTCTCTCTCTCTCCCACTCTCTTCTCTCCCTCTCCCTCTCCCACTCTCTCTCTCCCTCTCTCTCCCACTCTCTTTCTCCCTCTCCCAAGTCTTCCCCTCTCTCTCCCTCTCCCATTCTCTTTCTCTCCCTCTCCCATCTCTCACTCTCTTTCTCCCTCTCTCCATACTGGAAAGGAAACTCTTTCTGGTTGAAAAATCTCCCATTCCCACTCTCTGCACAGCGATCTCGTCAACTCCCCATTCCCACACTCTTTCTCTCCCTCTCCCACCCCATTCTCTTTCTCTCCCTTTCCTACTTGCCCACTCTCTTTCTCTCCCTCTCCCATTCCCACTCTCTTTCTCTCCTCTCCATTCCACTCTCTTTCTCTCCCTCTCCCACTCTCTTTCTCTCCCTCTCCCATTCCCACTCTCTTTCTTTCTCTCCCTCCATTCCCACTCTCTTTCTCTCCCTCTCCCACTCCCACTCTCTTTCTCTCCCTCTCCCATTCCCACTCTCTTTCTCTTTTCTCTCCCTCTCCCATTCTCTTTCTCTTCCTCCCCCTCTCCCCCTCCCACTCCCTTTCACTCCCTCTCCCATTCCCACTCTCTTTCTCTCCCTCTCCCATTCCCACTCTCTTTCTCTCCCTCTCCCATTCCCACTCTCTTTCTCTCCCTCTCCCATTCCCACTCTCTTTCTCTCCCTCTCCCATTCCCACTCTCTTTCTCTCCTTCTCCCATTCCCACTCTCTTTCTCTTTCCTCTCCCATTCCCACTCTCTTTCTCTCCCTCTCCCATTCCCACTCTCTTTCTCTCCCTCTCCCCATTCCCACTCTCTTTCTCTCTCTCTCCCTCTCCCACTCTCTTTCTCTCCCTCTCCCTCCCACTCTCTTTCTCTCCCTCTCCATTCCCACTCTCTTTCTCTCCCTCCCATTCCCACTCTCTTTCTCTCCCTCTCCCATTCCCACTCTCTTCTCTCCCTTCCCACTCTCTTTCTCTCCCTCTCCCATTCCCACACTCTTTCTCTCCCATTCCCACTCTCTTTCTCTCTCTCCCATTCCCACTCTCTTCTCTCCCTCTCCCATTCCCACCTCTCTTTCTCTCCCTCCCCATTCCCACTCTCTTTCTCTCCCTCTCCCATTCCTCCCACTCTCTTTCTCTCCCTCTCCCATTCCCACTCTCTTTCTCTCCTCTCCCTCTCCCACTCTCTTTCTCTCCCTCTCCCACTCTCTTTCTCTCCCTCTCCCACTCTCTTTCTCTCCCTCTCCCTCTCCCACTCTCTTTCTCTCTCCTCTCCCATTCCCACTCTCTTTCTCTCTCTCCCATTCCCACTCTCTTTCTCTCCTTCTCCCATTCTCCACTCTCTTTCTCTCCCTCTCCCATTCCCACTCTCTTTCTCTCCCTCTCCCTCTCCCACTTCTCTTTCTCCTCTCCCATTCCCACTCTCTTTCTCTCCCTCTCCCATTCCCACACTCTTTCTCTCCCTCTCCCATTCCCATTCTCTTTTCTCTCTCTCTCCCATTCCCACTCTCTTTCTCTCCTCTCCCATTCCCACTCTCTTTCTCTCCCTCTCCCATTCCCCTCTCTTTCTCTCCCTCTCCCATTCCCACTCTCTTTCTCTCCCTCTCCCACTCTCTTTCTCTCCCTCTCCCATTCCCACTCTCTTTCTCTCCCTCTCCCATTCCCACTCTCTTTCTCTCCCTCTCCCATTCCCACTCTCTTTCTCTTTCTCTCCCATTCCCACTCTCTTTCTCTCCCATTCCCACTCTCTTTCTCTCCCATTCCCACTCTCTTTCTCTCCCTCTCCCTTTGCAGCCATTGCCGTTAAGACGCCAAAGATGAACCTCGATCGCCGTGGCAAGGACCCGCCCACTCGCGCCGTGACCAACCCGCCCCCTCCCGAAGCCGCTAATGGTCGCTAAGCACACGGGGCTTCAACGTTAAAAGTTCGAGCGGCAAAACCACTTAAAGACCCGAGACTTCTTTCTTTCGCTCACGACCCCGCCTGCAACCGCCGCTCCCCCACTGACCGCTTAGACGTCACACTTCCCCTCCCCCCTTTTTCCTCCAAATCCTCTCATTCCTCCACTCTCCCCTCTCCTCTCGCCTCCCCTTCATTTATTCCCATGCCTTCCTCTCTCCTTTCACACATACATCCGTCCTTCTTCCCTTCGCTATCTTGTTTTCCTTCTCTTTCTCCCTCCCCTCCCCCCTCCCTCCTCTCCACCCCCTTCCTCTCTCCCCTACCCTACCTCCTTCTTCCCTCCCCTCCCCTCTCCTCCCCACCCGTTCCCCCTCCCCTTCCCTCTCCTTCCCACCAGCTTCCCCTCCCCAGCCGCTCCCCCCTTCTCTCTCCATCCTCTTCCCTCCCCATCCGCTTCTCCCCAGCGATCTATTTACGTCACCGAGTGAACACTATTGAGCGCGGGGCGACAAGCTGATAATGACGGGCCCTCGCTGATCTCGGCGGTCCTGGGCTGGCCAGCACTCGCTCATGCATTATGGGGGGTGGGAGGGGGAGGGGGAGGGGGAGCGGCAAGGAACATGACAGGGGGGGGAAATATCGTACGACTATTCATCCTCTCTCACTTTCCCATTTATTCCTTACCCCTCTCCGCACTTCTCATCACCTTCTCTTCCTCATTTCCCCTTCTCCACTTCCTCCCCTGCCTCCCCTCCCAGACCCCCCTGCGGCTGGCTGACTGGTCATCAGATCGACGGAGGAAGCGGCCGATAACACACGCACTGTACATCGAGCGGGAATTTCCCCTGACTCCCCCTTCCCTCCCCGGCCCCTTCCCCTCCCTTCCATCGGGTTCTCAAAGCGGCCGATAATCAACGCCGATAATCACTATTGCATAAAAGGGAAAAAAACAAATATGTTTCACAATACCGCTATTCCCAATGTGACTTGCCCATGTCGAGAGCAGTCCTTCCTGCCCACGGTCACTGCCACCGCCCTGCCAACGCCGCTGCCATCCCCTACGGCTTTGGACTTTGATCACCGGCACACTCCCGGAGCATAAAATTGAATTCCACTCGTTAGCGGAGTTGGTGCGAGCCATCGCAGAGTAATAAATCAACAATCAAACGCAGCACTACTTCGGCGAGATAAATGGATTACTGACGACTCCATCACTCCCATTTCTATCCTCCGCCCTCACCACTCCCCTCCTCCCCCGCCCCCACCACCCCCCTCCTCCCCCTGCCCCCACCACTCCCTCCTCCCCCGCCCCCACCACATTCCCCTCCTCCCCCGCCCCCCCCACTCCCCTGCTCCCCCGCCCCCCCCCCTCCCCTCAATCATCCCTTTCCCCACCACCCTTCTCCCAGCCTCCTCTCACGAATTCCACCACTAAAGACTTTTACAACTTCATGCTAATGCAGCTGCTAATACACACAGGTACCTCCGCCACTGCCCAGTCGCACAAACAGCATCCGCACATCTCTCCGCATTCCTAAGCGGCATCTCGTAACAACATTACAACGCAGCGTCTCCTGACAACATTAGCACACAACACCTAACGGAACTACGCAGACAAGCCTCCCCGCCGCCTGCCTCCTGAACACAACCTCCCGCAGGACTTTCTCAACCGTACATGAAGGCGAGGGATTTATATGATCGGCGACCACCTCATAATCGAATCTTTAAAAAATGAATTCGTTCCTGAATAATAGGATGCATCTCAACTTCCGGGGAGGGACAAAGTTTTCTCATTTGCTCCACGTGCAAATTTTAACCTCCGTCGACGAAGTAGAGGGAGGGATAGAGGGGTGAGAAGGAGGGAGGGAGGAAAGGATATTGGGAGGAGAGAAAGTAAGGAGGGAGGGAAGGAGGGAACACAACTCGCAACACTAAAGTCAGACATCGCTTTACGAAAGATTGAGGGGGAAGCAGATGGAGAGACTGGAAGATTGAGATTGAAATGAAAAGATCGACAGACAGATTTTGAGAGAGAGAGAGAGAGAGAGAGAGAGCGAGCGCAAGAGCATTTCAGCAAATCAGTCTACAACTGAACCTAAACAGACAGACCATATAAAATCAATATTGGCCCCTTCGTGTGGTGCATTCCTGTGTCACATCTAACCCCTCTCCACTCTACAACCCCAACCGCATCCCCACCTTAAGCCTCAACCCCATCCCATCGCCATCGGCATCCCCATGCCTACCCTTATCTTCAACACCATTCCCATCCAGATTCCCATCCCCGCTCTACATCTAAGCCAACCAGCACCCCCCCTATTCTTACCCCTCCCCCTCCATATCAATCGCCATGGAGGTCGACGCCGAAGAGGTTGCGTGTCACGGGACCATTTCGTCCTCCGCCCACGCTTTCTTACAAAATTGATAATCGATTCGACGCCTGGATAAAACAAGTGTTATGGCTTTTTTATGTCTGTCTCCCTGTGTCTGTCTGTCTGTGTCTGTCTGTGTCTGTCTGTCTGTGCCTGCCTGCCTGCCCACCTGTCTCGCCTCGTTCCTTCCGATCTCTCTCTCTTCTCTCTCTCTCTCTCTGCCTCTCTCTCTCCTCTCTTCTCCTTTCTTTCTTCTTCTTCTTCTTCTCTTCTTCTTCTTCTTCTTCTTCTCTCTCTCTCTCTCTCCCCAATCGCAGCGGTAGAAGGAAACTTATTGCCGTGACCTCATCCTGCCGCTACGACTACCACCTGGGCAACGGCGCCGCAATATGGTCACCTGCTCAATATAAAGGCAGGTAATAAAGTGCGGCGTAGGAGGGAGAGGGAGAGGGAGAGGGGAGAGGGAGAGGGAGAGGGAGAGGGAGAGGAAGATGAAGAGGGAGAGTGGAGAGAGGAAGAGGGGAAGAGGAAGAGGGGGAGGGGGGAGGG
>NC_091549.1:21764466-21769466 GCF_042767895.1 Penaeus vannamei
CCCCCCCCCCAAATTACACCGAATTACGTCAAATTATACGTGATTATATACAATTATACTAGACTTCGTAACAAGAAGAAGAAACTACCCACATCGTCCACGTCATTCTAGTAACCAGAGCTACAAACATCATCCAGCAGAGACAGACCCAGAGCCCTCCGTAACCTCCTATATCATCCAGAGTCAAGTGAGCCCACGATGAGTCCTTCTGTGGTTCCTAAACACCCTCCTTTCCTCCCTCCCCTATTCCCACCACCTTCACTTCCTAGACCCACCTCTCCTCCCTCCCTCCTGTTTCATCCTCCTCCGAGCGAGTTAATTCAGGTCGCGTCCTTGCCTCACCTCCGCCCAGGTGGGGTGGGGTGGGGCGGGGCAGGTTGGGGAAGGGGTAGAGGGGCGTTGTAGGGAAGGGGAGCGAAGGGAGGAAGCAGAAGACGGAAGGATAACCGGGGGAAGGCAGAGAGGAGGGATGAAAGGCTGGGAATGGGAGAGTAGACTGGAGAAGGAAAGGGAGAGATGAAGGGAACAAGCTTCGGAAAGAAAGAGAAAGAGAGAGAGAAAGAGAAAGAGAGAGAGAAAGAGAAAGAGAGAGAGAAAGAGAGAGAGAGAGAGAGAGAGAGAGAGAGAGAGAGAGAGAGAGAGAGCGCTTATCCAGGGCTTATATCTATCGCCTTTCTATCATGGCTCTTCCGACACCCCGACTTAACGCCCAGAAAAAGCCCTGAGAAATTTATCGCGATAAGCAGGGTTCATAACGGATTATACGATGTATAAAAATCCTGTATCGCTTCACTCGCCCGCCGCTCTCCCTCCTACGATGCTCCTACGATCCCCCGAGGATTACACTCGACTCCCTCAGCTTGGGATCCTACACATATCCTACACAAATCTTTAAAAAAAAATCCCAAGAACAAATACGACGCAAGGAGAGTGAAGAAGGGCTTAAACAAGGGAGAAAAAAATAATGATCCACCAAAGACCAGGTCCCGTATGTACGCAAGGGGAGGCGAGGTTGACAGAGGGGCGCGATGTTGACACTATGCCACTCGGGGGATGGAGGAAAGACCGCGATAATCTATTAGAAAAAAGAGCGGGAACACACACAGGTATACACACACAGATGCACATACACACACAGATACACACACACAGATACACACACACACAGACACACACACACACACACACACACACACACACACACACACACACACACACACACACACACTAAACTCAATCACGCTACAAACCAACAATAGTTTCGCCTCACAAGAAAAAAAAAAAAAAAAAAAAAAAACCGAGCCGCCATTACCGCCGCCTTCAACCCCGTCATGATACTCGATCCTCCGCGTGCCGTCGAGTGCCACGGGTTGGCTTCATTGGCTTGGCTTGGCTCGGCTGTTCCAGATACACTCAGCTGATTGCGGGGGCACGGTGCCTGGCATGAATGAAGACGTGGCACTGGCTCATCGTGGCCCCTTTACTTCCTTTACCTGAGGGTCAGCCGAGATGCGAAAGGTGTTCTGTTCCTTTGCAATAAAAGCTCTTTTTATACGGCATCGTTAATCTACCACCGCACCTCGTCACCGCCACCCTCACCCTCACTCTTACCCTCATCCTCACCCTCACTCTTACCCTCATCCTCACCCTCACTCTTACCCTTACCCTCACTCGCACCCTCACCCTCACTCTTACCCTCACCCTCACTCTTACCCTCACCCTCACTCTCACCCTCACCCTCACTCTCACTCTCACCCTCACCCTCACTCTCACCCTCACCCTCACCCTCACTCTCACCCTCACCCTCACTCTTACCTCACCTCACCCTCACTCACCCTCACCTCACTCACCCCTCACCTCACTCACCCTCACCCACACCCCCACCCTCACCACCCTCACTCACCCTCACCCTCACTCTTACCCTCACTCTTACCCTCACCCTCACTCTTACCCTCACCCTCACTCTTACCCTCACTCTTACCCTCACCCTCACTCTTACCCTCACCCTCACTCTTACCTCACTCTTACCTCACCCCTCACTCTACTCCTCACCCTCACTCTACCCTCACTCTCACTCACCTCACTCTACCCTCACTCCTCTACTCACCCTCACTCACCTCACCTCACTCACCCACTCACCTCACTTCACCCTCACCCTCTAATATTACCCTTTCTTTCGTGACAATGAAACTAGGTTAAACTTGCCAAAACTTTCACCATTTGTGCGACTCGGTGTCAAACCACTCCAAAAGAAACAAAGATGAAATAAAAACGAGCTCTTCCAACTAAACCAGGAGAGAGGAAGAGGGAGAGAGAGGGAGAAGGAGAGGGAGAGGGAAAGGGAGAGGAACAGGGAGAGGGAGAGAGAGACAGAGAGAAGGGAAGGGGAGAGGAGCAGTGAGAGACAGAAACAGAGAGAGAGAGAGTGGAGGGGGGAGAGCGGGAATGAAAGAGAGGAGGGAACAGGGAGAAAAAGCTCGGGGAGAGGTGGAGAGAGGTAGGGAGAGAAAGAGCGGGGAGGGAGAACGAGAGACAGAGCTCGAGACGGATCCCGACCCAATCAAAACAGACGCCAACGAAACGCCAAGAGAACGTCACTCCAATCCCATAATTCATAATTCCGCCTAATTACACGCGACAGCCAAAATCTAATCACGTCTTGAGAGGCCGTTATTCAGTCGTCAGAACGATAAAGCGGACTCATCAAAATCTGGAGAACTTTGTTGTTTGGGAATCGTTACAAAAAGACGACATATAACCCCACTTTCTGAAATGGGACGACAGAATGCCCGTGTGCGTGTGGTCGCAAGTGTATGTGTATTTGTATGTGTATATGTGAGTATGTGTGTATATGCAAGTATGTGTATATATAAGTATGTGTATATATAAGTATATGTATATATAAGTATATGTATATATGTGTATATGTTTGCATACACAAGTATGTGTATATTTGAATATATGTATATTTGAGTATGTGTATATTTGAGTATGCGTATGGGTATGAATATGTGCATGTGTATGGGCAAGTGCATATGCATGTGCAAATGTATCCATAAACAGTACCAACAGAGTCTGCATCTATACATTAGCGCGCACTGCTTCCAAGCAAGGCGCAGCCATGCGCGCACGGCGGCGGTTCGCAGCGGGCCAGAGCACAGGCGCACACGTACTCAGCGACACGCGGGCTGGGAGGCCGAGAGGGAGGAAGTGCCGCAGTGCCAGGGATCAATCCCACTGCTGACGCCGCCTCCCTCACTTGTACAACATCGATTTCGGCGTCAAAGGCAACGAGAGCACATACCCGGTCGACGCTGACACCAATCGCGTCTTATCCGCGCCGATGAAGCTGCCCGAGCCCTGATAACGAAGATACGACTCGTGCGTGGACATGCCCTGCGTGTGATGGCGGGGAGGGGCGGGGGAGGCGGAGGGAGGGGTGAAGGCTGAGGCAGCAGAGGACGGAGGGGAGGGGGGAGCCTGCATGGGAAGGAGTCTCTGGGAGCGGGGGGAGGGGAGGGGGAGGGGGGAGTGCCATGGAGCGAGGAGAGTGCCACAGGAAAAGGGGGAGTGTATGGGAAAGAAAGGTATCCATATCATGTTTGTGCTGGGAGGGGAGGAGAGATAGGGGTGCCGGAGGAGAAGGAGGAGGAGGAGGGAGTGCCAGAGAAGGGAGGGGGCGGGGAAGTGCCAGAGGAACGGGGGGGGGGGGGGAGAGAGAGAGAGACATATCCCAGAGCCGTGAGCAGAAACATCTTAACGTTATTTCTCAGCAGATAGAGAGCTCAAAAGAAACCGGGAAAGGCAGAGTTATTGGGCTGTTATACAATGCCGGCTTATCTCACGAGTGGAAATGAGTGAGTACAAAGGCATTAACGGATGAAGGGAGAACGGGCGCCCACTCGAACGGGGGGGGGACTTGGGATTAGACAAGGCCAGGGGAGGAAAGGAGGAAAGAGGAGGACGGAGAGAGGGAATGGTGGAGAGAGGAGGAGGAAGGAGGAGGAGGAGAAGAAGAAGAAAAAGAAGGAGGAGGAGGCGAGGGAGAAAGGAAGGGGAGAATATGAAGAAGGAGAATAATAATAAGAAGAATATAAAGAGGAAGAAGGAGGATGGAGACGGGAAAGCCGCTTATAGGTCGGATGTGTTCGTGATTATGAACCTGACCTTCAGTTCTCTTATCCGTTGCTATTCTCGGCCACTTTAAAGGCACCCTGCGTATCCAGAAATAAGCAAACGTACATGTGTATACTTGTGCAGCAATATATTCATATATGTATGAGTGTGTGTGTGTGTGTGTGTGTGTGTGTGTGTGTGTGTGTGTGTGTGTGTGTGTGTGTGTGTGTGTGTGTGTGTGTGTGTGTGTGTGTGTGTGTGTGTGTGTGTGTGTGTGTGTGCGCGCGCGCGCGTGTATACGTGTGCGTGTATACTCGTGTACGCGTGCGCGTGTGTACGCGTGCGCGTGTGTACGCGTGTGCTTGTGTATGCGTGTGTGTGTGTTCAATATACATATATTACATAAATGGTTTTGTGTGTGAGCGAACGTCGGACAATGGTCGTCATTCCTAATGTAAATGTTGGGTTTTCTTGGCCTTCGGTCGGACCGAGTTGGCAACTGAACAGTTTGCCGAAGTTTCCAATCTATACAGACTGACTGAGGAGGGGGGAGAAGGGGGAGAAGGGGGAGAAGGGGGAGAAGGGGGAGAAGGGGGAGAAGGGGGAGGAAGGGTATGAGCAACACAGCTTCCAGCGGCTCTATATTGTCTTTCCCTCCTGTTGCAAGATAGTATAGGAAGTACCCTAACCTCTACTCCCTTCTACGGATCTATAAACCATATCTAATATATCCATGGCACTCAGGGAAGACAACCCACCCCATCGCACCCAAGGGTAATTAAGCAACGAGTCCGAGCTCACGCCAATCAGCAGCGAGATCTCTGCCGTGAGTCTGCAACCAATGCCATGACAGACAAAAGGTCTAAATAATACTTATATAAACC
>NC_091549.1:21774466-21776966 GCF_042767895.1 Penaeus vannamei
CCTCTTACCTCCCTACTATATCCCCTCACTTTCCCCATCACCTTTCCCTCTTACTACCCTACTCTCTCCCCTTACTTCCCCTCCTACTTTCCCACTCTCTCCCCCCACGTTCCCCGTTCCTTCCCCTCCTATCCTCCCACTCTCTCCCCTCACTTTCTCCACCCCTCCCCCTTCCCGACCCTTTCGTAATTATGCTTCCACGTGCCCCGAAGCACCCTCCGGCCCGGCCACCAAGACTCCAGCATCATCATCTCCAATTGATGTCTACGTCTTACGTCTACACGGCCGAGAGGTTCCCCGAAAAAAGTATTTGTTCGTTCGAAATGAGACACGGCGAAGGAGGGCTTTGGGGGATTGGGGAGAGAGTGAAGGACTTGGGGGAGGAAGGGAGGGGTGAGAAGTGAGTGGGGGGACGAGGAAGAGGGGAGGGGAGAAGGGAAACGTGGAGGACGGGGAAACAGGGAGGTGGAGGTGGAGGTGGAAGTGGAAGTGGAAGTCGAGGTGGAGGTGGAGAAGAAGAAGAAGAAAGAGGAGCAAGCAGCAGCAGGAGGAGAAAGAAAGAAAAAGAGAGAGAGAGAAAGAGAAAAATCCGAGTGAAACCACGCAAGCAGCAACATTGTGAATGCAAAGGCCCGGCCGCCGCCTCCTCCATATTCATAAGCGCCAGGCTATCCTCTCCCGATAAGCAATCTCCAGTACTTGACGAAGTTCCTGCAAGCGGGGGATTGGCCGAGCCGCGCGCGTCCTGACCTTGAACTCCCCATGAAACCTAAGCGAAGCCATGAGATTAGAGGAAAAAAAAAGAACGGAGAGAAGAATCTGAAATTACAAGGAGTTGCTGCATGCCTCCTTCCTTCATCTTGAGAAAATCTCAACGTTTCGCTTTATCATTATACACATTTTAATCTTTCATTTAATTTATTGTATCTTTCTATCCTTTCTCCGGCGTTTTTCTCTTTTTCCCTTTCTCTCTCTTCTTCCCCTTCAATTTCGCTTTCCTTCTTTTTCTTCTTCTTCTCTCTCAATCTTCCTCCCTCTCTCCCTCCCCTGACTCGGCTTCCCCCCTCTCCCTCTCCTTCTTCCTCCACTCCCCCTTCCCCCAGCCTCCCTTCCCTCACTCACTCTCTCCCCCATTTCTTTCCTCCTCCCCATACTTCGTTCCCGGCGTCTCATCATAGCCAGAACGACCCCCAATTAACATGCAGATGGTCTCCTGCTATGTATTACTCCCGTCTCTCGGGTTTCTCTGGCTTTATTATGACTACAGCGTTTCACTCGGATGATGGACGGGGGAAGGGAGAAAAGGGAGGGGGAGAGGGAGAAAGAGGATGGGGAGGGGGAGAGGGAGAAAGAGGAAGGGGAGGGGGAGAGGGGGAGAGGGAGAAAGAGGAAGGGGAGAGGGAGAAAGAGGAAGGGGAAGGGGAGAGGGGGAAAGGGAGAAAAGAGAGGGGGAGAGAAAGAAAGGGGAGGAGGGGGGATAAGGGAGGGGGAAGGGAAGAGAAAGGGGAGTGGGGGATAAGGGAAGGGGGTGGAGAAAGAAATGGGGAGGCAGGCAAGACGATTGCGGGGAGAAGGGGAAGAAAGGGAAGGCTGTGGTGAGGAAAAAAGGGGAAGGGCTGAATGGGGAGGGATTAGCAACCGCAGAAATAAAACAATTATTGGCTCTAAAAAAGCTGATCACTTAATACAAAAAATTCACTTAGGAAAAAAGTTTATCCTTTTCAAAAAAAATCCATTACAATAAAACACTCCTTTCACCTCGCGTACGCCTACGAGCATAAAAACAAACAAGGCTTACTTTAAAACCCAACCAGATCAAGTGTCAACAAATAGAACAACTTAAGAAAAAAATGATTTACATAAATCGCTCAGCAGCATCGCCAACATCGGTCGCTCCCGGAACTTGTCATGCAGCCTCGGGCCTGCATGACGAAGGGAATGCATGACGCTATGACGGTCGGGCACGTGAGGAGGATGAGTCTCAATATGCAAATCATACGCGGAGCCATATGTCTAGCTTTATATTTATGCATGCATATATGTATAGATTATATATAAAGATGTGTGTACATTTTATGTGTGGGGGGGGGGGGGCGTGTGCGCGCGCATACTGATACAAATTAGACCGGTAGAAAAGATCAATATGGATAAACAGATAAAAGGACTGACAGGCAGATTTACTCAGCTAAACAAACATGTATTATATGCATACATACGCTCATATTCCCTCTTCGATTCTCCCAATCCGTGTGTTCTGCCTCCTCCCCGTCCACTTTATCTTTTACTCCCCTTCCCCATCCCTCTCTAAATTCCTCCCCCTCTCCTCCCCCTTCAACACATCCCCTCCCCCTCCTCTGGTTCCGTGACGTCACAAAATCCCTTCAAGTGATGAGTGCGGCCCTACACCCCTCTCCCCTCTCCTCCACTCTATCATAGTGTGTCCTCTCTCTCTCTCTCTCTCTCTCTCTCTCCTTCTCTCTCTCTCTCTCCTTCTCTCTCT
>NC_091549.1:21784466-21796966 GCF_042767895.1 Penaeus vannamei
CTTCATACTCTAACACCTTCATACTCTAACACCTTCATACTCTAACACCTTCATACTCTAACACCTTCATACTCTAACACCTTCATACTCTAACACCTTCATACTCTAACACCTTCATACTCTAACACCTTCATACTCTAACACCTTCATACTCTAACACCTTCATACTCTAACACCTTCATACTCTAACACCTTCATACTCTAACACCTTCATACTCTAACACCTTCATACTCTAACACCTTCATACTCTAACACCTTCATACTCTAACACCTTCATACTCTAACACCTTCATACTCTAACACCTTCATACTCTAACACCTTCATACTCTAACACCTTCATACTCTAACACCTTCATACTCTAACACCTTCATACTCTAACACCTCCATACTCTAACACCTCCATACTCTAACACCTCCATACTCTAACATCTCCATACTCTAACATCTCCATACTCTAACATCTCCATACTCTAACATCTCCATACTCTAACATCTCCATACTCTAACATCTCCATACTCTAACATCTCCATACTCTAACATCTCCATACTCTAACATCTCCATACTCTAACATCTCCATACTCTAACATCTTCATACTCTAACATCTTCATACTCTAACATCTTCATACTCTAAAATCCTCACACTAACATCATATTCTACACAACCTCATATTCTAACGTCTTCATATTCTAACATCATATTCTAGCATCCTCATATTCTAGCATCCTCATATTCTAACATCCTCACATTCTAACATCCTCTCCGAGACTGACACCTTTGATGCAACATCCAGCACTGCTCAGTGTCCTCTAAATTTTAGACTGTACCCTCGACGCAATATGCATTTCGTCAATATCAAGTTACGATGTTTTTATTATTCTAGGCCGGGCACTTGGCTCGACCACGGACTAAGTGCGTACTCGTTAATATAAACACAGACGAAAGGTCGACCCACTGTATAAATGAATAATAATAAAAAGACATCTCTAATGCGCTTTAAAACGGCCAAATCTAAGACGCTTTGTTTGCCTATCGCTGCTACTGCCGCTGCCGCCTTCCTTGCTTTTACCCACGCCCATTCATCGGTGCCTCGGACAGCAAGTTCTCCGATGAGATTCTTTTTCACACCCGATATAAAAATTGCTCCGCACCTCCCCCTCCCCCCTCCCCCTTTCCATCTCCTCCTCCTCTACCGCAGCCACCGCCTCCCCGCCACACTTCGGCGGCGGTTCGAGGCAACACACAACTTTAACCAGTTAAGGCTACGTCACAACTACATCGTTCGTTTACACGCGTTCCCGTCCAAACTTGCGCCAGAGCAACAAAGCCAAAATGTAAAACTGCAAATACAGAACCAAAGCACAAACTGTTTTCTTTCTAAATCGACTGGAGTGTTCAAGGCCGATCTTCGACGGAGTTTCACCTTGAAAGGTTTTTGCTGCTCCGCGTGTCCGTCCACTACTATTGCTTGTGGACACACTTGGCTGATGCCCACGGGCGAGCGGGGGCGAGCAGCGTGGGTTAACTAGCCTGGCAGCGGACGCAGAGCGTGTACACAGGCTGGGGCACTGCTGGTAACTGCGGGACTGGCACAGCTGTGTCAGGTGCCGGCTGGGGAACGGGGAGGGGGAGGCGGCTAACCACCACACGCACCGCCACTACTACTGCACCTCACACAGGCACTGCCGACGCTCCCTCTCGCTGCCACGACCGCGCAACCCAGCCTGATTTTACCCCGGTTTGGGGGCGTGGCCTAGTGCCTCCTCCAGTCACAGGCAGTGTGGGCGTGGCCTTCAGGCCCAGGGTTTTACCGCCCCTTTGGCAGTTGGAATCAGGCAGTGTAGAAGCGCGGGCGGGTCGGACGTTTAGCATGTAGTTATAGCACGAGTGGCCATCAACTCGCAACTCGTTTAGATTAAAGGAGCAGTTTCCATGAAAAAAATAGTGTTTACGCGACAAACAGTCGTTTGATCATTTGCAATTGCTCTATCAATTCCAAATTCCCAGAGCTTCCGTTATATTGGAAAAGATAGCAATAAAAATTCCAATAAAGCGAGTGTTCAAGACACCACGACTGATAAAGCCTAAACTGTCAGCCCGGTCTCCCACCTGTGCGATTGCAGAGCCACTCCGCAAGACTGCAAGGTGCACAGGACGCCACCAGCGGGCACTCGCCGCGACGACCCAGTTCACAGCATCAGCCGATTCCGATCACGCAGGAAGGTAAGTTACGGCCGTACAAACTGCATGCTCTCTCGCGGGACCGCTTAGGTACTCGCGCACTTCCCTGAAGCACCCAGGGGAGCCAAGAAAGTTAGCTTCCTTGTAATAACGCAAAGTTGCCTCCAGCCCGGATGATTTCGTCCCTGCGTTGGGAGAAGGGGGGTGATGTCGAGGAGAAGGGGAGGGAAGTGAGGAGGAAGAGGGGGGGGGGGAGTGAGGAGGAAATGAGGAGGAGAGGGGGGAGGATAAATATAGAGGGGTGAGAGGGAGGAGAGGGGAGGGGAGTGATGCAACCAGGGGTGGAGATGGTCAGAGATGGCGTCGTTAAGGGTGTTTGTAACGTTGGTCATGCGCTGGCGATGACTGCGCCGATGGTGCCATTGCAGTGCCGACTGTGATGAAGCAGTTACGACACACTGTAATGAAGGTGACAGAACTTCGCTTCCGTGACTTCCCCGTTGTCAGCCCGCGAGTTTGTCAAGAGCAAAGTTTATAATAATAATAGTAGCAAAGAAAATATTTTGATTTAATTTCCTTGATAAAAGTTCAAACAAAGACTCGTATATTTCACTCAATTGTCTGATTTTCCTTCAAATACAAACATCTTTTAAAACTCCATTTCGCTAGCATCCTGCCTCCTGTCCTAACATTCTCCTGCATTAGATTATGTTTACTCAATTAATTTGATTTCACTCGCACACTCGCACATTCTCACGTACACGCATACAAACAGACACCTTAACGAACGAACGCGCGCGCGCACACACACACACCCCTTAACGAACGAACGAACGAACGAACACACACACACACACACACACACACACACACACACACACACACACACACACACACACACACACACACACACACACACACACACACACACACACACACACATTCTTGGGACCCCCTAATCCATCCGTAAGAAAAATAAAATCCCAAATAATAAAAAATACCCCCAAACATCCCCCCATCACTCTCTCTAACCTACCTAGCCCCACACCCCTTATCCCCCCTTACAACCCCTCCCCCTCCCCCCTCCGCGTCCCACAGCATACGTCTGCCTCCCATGACGGATTGGGCCCTTTTCATTGTTACAAATGTAGAAAAGCCGTGAATGAGAATGAATGCCATCGGGGCACGAGAGAGAGAGGTGACGGCTTCCGAGTAGATCTTCATTAGAAATAAATAAAATTTCTGGTGATGTAAACGGGACTCGTAATATACAAATCTTATCCCGTGAGGCTATTTACTCTTATTCACACCTGTGCATATACTATTTACTGCAATTTTCTATTCCTTCTCCCTCCTTTCTTTCTTCTTTTACTCCCTTCTCCGTCTCCTCCTCTTCCTTCTCTTTTTTCTTCTTCTTCTCCTCCTCCTCCTTCTCCCCCTCTATCTCCTGTTTTCACCCCTTTCCTTCTGCTCTCCTTTTTTGTCCTCCTTCCTTCTCTTCCGATACATATCTTCAAAGATCAATTTTCCTGCCAGCGAAGCGGAATGAGAGAGAAAAAGGAATAATGATGGCGAGGCTGATGGTGATGAAAATAAATAGGTGGAAGGCTATATGGGACGGAAATGGAGGAGGAGGAGAGAAGGGGAGGGAGAGGAAAATGGGGGAGGGCGAGGAGAAAGGGGGAGGACGAGGAGAGAGAGGGAGGACGAGGAGAGAGAGGGAGGAAGAGGAGAGAGAGGGATGAAGAGGAGAGAGAGGAAGGAAGAGGAGAGAGGGGGAGGAAGAGGAGAGAGGGGGAGGAAGAGGAGAGAGGGGGAGGAAGAGGAGAGAAAGGGAGGAAGAGGGGAGGGAGGGAGGAAGAGGAGAGAGAGGGAGGAAGAGGGGAGAGAGGGAGGGAGGAAGAGGGGGAGGAAGAGGAGAGAGGGGGAGGAGGAGGAGGAGGGGGGAGGAGGGAGCAAGAGGAGAGAGAGGGAGGGGAAGGAGAGGAGGAAGAAAACGAGGAGGAAAGCAGAAAGAAGAAAGAAAGATCCCTACCCCTCTCTGCAACTCTCGCGTTACGCGCGCGCACACACTCGGATGATAATAATGATAATAACAATAAGAATTAAAAAAAAATAACAATAAAAACAACAATAATAATATTAATAATAATAATGTGATACTGATAATAATAACAGTAATAATCATAATAATGATAACAACAACAATTACAATAACAGGCAAAAACAAAACATATCAGAAACGACAAACGCAACAACAACAAAAATGAACAAATAAAAATAACAATACCCACCACCGATAAAACACAAAAGCCCCACACTCCCAAACCCTACCTAACTCATCCTCTCCACCCCCCCCTCCTAAACAAAAAAGGTGACCCCCAACCCCGCCCCCGACCCGACCCCTCAGAGGACAAAGTTTGAAATGCTTACAGAACTTGTCAATTACCAACTCGCCTGAACTCCTCAATCAGCAGTCAAAGCGGCCTTTCGGATACCCAGCCAATTAAGATGGATGTCTTAAATCAGTCTAGTTGGGGGGGGGGGGGTAGGAGAGGAGGAGGATGGGTGAAGGGTAGGAGGAAGGGAGGAGGGGAGGAGGAAGGGAGGAGGGTAGGAGGAAGGGAGGAGGGTAGGAGGAAGGGAGGAGGGTAGGAGGAAGGGTAGAGGGGAGGAGGATGGGTGGAGGGGAGGAGGAAGGGAGAAGGGGAGGAGAAAAACAAAGAGAAAGAGAAAAGGAAGGGGCAGGGTCATGGAGGACGGGGAAGGAGGACCAGGAGGAGAAAGGAAATTCTGAGCGGGATGAAGATAGAAGGAGCATGGGGTGGGGGCGGGGGTGAAGTGGTAGACGGAGGGAGTATGATCCTGGAATGGGTTGGAACGTGGGATGTTAGAAGAATACAAGGATGAGTGAGTGGATAAGTGGGCACATGGAGGACTGAAAAAAGAGAGAAAGAGGAGAGAAGGGGAAAAAAGTGAGTAAATAAGAAATGGATAAAGAAGGAAAAATATTCTAAAAGTCCATGAAAAGAGACAATGAAACCGAAAGACCTAATATACAGAGAGGATTAATGATCGAGAGCAGATTTAAGAGAGCAGAAGCGGGCGGCAGCAGCGGCTAACGGAGCCATCGATCTGGCCTAATGACGGAATTAAGCTCAGAGTTACAACCCACCATTTACAACATCAGGCTCCATTTACATCTCCTGACAGCGGGATGAGACCGAAGCGGATGAGGAGGCTGTCGTCTTCTGAGAAAGCAGGATGAGGGTGCAATACCTCATGACAAAGAAAGTACCCGAATCTAAATTAAAATCATTAATCAAAATTTGGCAAAAAGAACATCGACCACTTTTGTAAAGATATGCCGCGAAACAAATAAACAAAACCAGCTGTGCGGCAAACAAGAACGAACAAGTAAAAAGACCAACCAAATACACAACAGCTGCCAATTCCTATTCGCCAATGCATGAGCACGTAAATAAACAACGTCAACTTTACAAAAGGCCGTGAGTAAGCCTTCGACATCTCAAACAGAAACCAAACAAATTTCTTTCATTTTGTTATTTCACGGCGGGATAACCTCCCCCGACGGACAAAAGTCTACGGTATTCACAATCCATATTTCACTTACTGGTTCCCCCTCGGGCCCCTAGTTTTCGCGTGGTAAGCTTGAGATTTGCCACCGGAGAAACGCATGTCTGCCCATCCCCTTCACAAGTCATGCAGTCTAATTGCAACCTGTTCTCCTGCTCCAAAGGATACTGGAATCCACAGGTAAAAGCACTGAAATCCTCAGGTAAAAGCACCGATATTTTTGTCATGACTACCGCTTGGCCAGGAAAGGCAAGTTACACAAGCAACTGAACTGGAAGCTGCGCGGTTCTCAATTAGCTGGTAAAGGGAAACGAATTCTAATGAAAAGAGGAAAATGTGCATTTGATCGAGAGAGGGATGGGTGTGTGAGTGTGTGAGTAAGTGAGTGAGTGAGTGAGTGAGTGAGTGAGTGAGTGAGTGAGTGAGTGAGTGAGTGAGTGAGTGAGTGTGTGTGTGTGTGTGTGTGTGTGTGTGTGTGTGTGTGTGTGTGTGTGTGTGTGTGTGTGTGTGTGTGCGTGTGTGTGTGGGTGTGTGGGAGTGTGTGTGTGTGTGTGTGAGTGTGTGTGAGAGTGTGAGTGAGTGAGTGAGTGAGTGTGCGTGCATCGGTTCTGAGCGTGATTGTGTGTGAGACCGAGAAAGAGCAATTGCAAGAGCAAGAGTAACCGTAACACTGTGCATGAGAGTGAGAGTGAAAGTGAATAAAGTAAACGTGAACCAGCGGGCGAGGGCGAGTGCGAGTGTGACTTTGATATAGTGTCAACGTCAGTTTGTTATAATCATCTGTCCACAATACCAACAGACAAAGGATAGAAAGCATTTTCCCTTGAAACCGTAAAACATTTTCCTACTCCAGGGCGCAGTAGGCGGGGGGGGGGGGGGGGGTAATGCGGTTACAGATGAAACTGAATTTACAAAAGTTACAGTGGAGCGCGGGTGGCCATCTATTTTGTTTTGTCCTTAAATTTAAGACTATTTACCCATTTTGCAGTGCGCTAGCATTATCATTTTAGTCTTGTGCATATGCAATAGAAGTGTTAGTACATTTAAAACTTAGTGCATTTATTGTAATTGAATTTTTTAAATATGGAAATGTAGGATTCGGTAAATAGAATAAGCAAATGAAATAACAGCGGGTTAAGAGTAGCAAAGTAATTTCTATATATATGAAAACGTTCGACTAAATTTCTGTTTTCCATTATAATCTTTTAAGATGCTGATGCAATGTACTTGACGCTAGATTTAGCATGACCTTTGAAACATTACGAACGCAAATAGTTAAAGAGCAGATATTTAAAAAACTCCGCACAAACAAAACATTACAACTACAGAAAAATATAACTAACAACAACAATCATGATTTCAATGACAATAATAATGCAAAGACAGTCTTGTGTTCTAATCCAAACGATCTCGATAACTGCCAGGCGTGATGACTCTGCTTCACCACCCAAGCAACGTTCACCCCAAAAGTCCTTCGCTTGCCCCGTATCTCGACTAACCAGCGGCTGCCTTATGACAGTCCACCGCGATCTTTTTGCCCATTGTAGTTAACCAAGTGTGAGAGCGGGCGAGAGGACGAGTCGGTGGGAGTGTAATCCGCCCCAAAATGTATCCGAAAGAAGCCAAGGTTGTTATTTTTAATTAGCCCGCGTGTGGAGAGGCGGTGCTGGCTTTCCTGATGTCACGGTTTTAAAGGCGAACCTATCATGGGAAGCATAATACGGTATACAATGGCAAAAAGTTTCAACCGTCAATATCAACTTTTGCGTGTGGTTCAATATGTGATTAGATACCTCCTCTTTTATTGGTATTTTGTGTCCTCATTTACCTCCTCCTCTTCCTTTTATTACTATTATTATTACTATTATCATTATCATTATCATTATCATTATCATTATCATTATCATTATCATTGTTGTTATTATTATTATTATTATTATTATTATTATTATTATTATTATTATTATTATTATTATTATTATTACTATTACTACTACTATTATTATTATTATCATCATCATCATTATTAACATTCCTCCTCCTCCTACATCCTCATCGTTCTTTTCTACTTCTCCTATTCTCCTCCCTTTCTCTTTCGCCTTTACATCCTTCTGTTCTTCCTTCGTGTTTTCCTTTTCCTTGCTCTCCTTGTTCTTCCTTCTCGTTCTTGCCCTCATTTTCGTTCTCCCCCTCGATCTCGTTCGCCCTCTCATCCTCGATCTCGTTCTCGTTCTCCCACTCGTCCTCGTCCACCCTCTCGTTCTCGTTCTATTTATCCCTCTCGTTCTCGTTCCATTTCTCCTTTCCTCTAATTCTCGTTCCATTTCTCCTTTCCTCTAATTCTCGTTCCATTTCTCCCTTCCTCTCGTTCTCCTCTTCTTCCCTTTCTCCTCCCCTCCTCCATCCCTCGCACGGGACTCCGGTGGAGCAGCGCCGACGAAGAGCAACAAGCCGCACAACCTCATCCGGCCTCGTCCAGGACTCCCTCGCAGCCCTCATTCCCGCATTCCCTTTATTCTTTCTCAAACACGGGCGGTCCCGCGAATACCAATAAAGACAACTGGCGTGTGGAAGGACATGTTTCCCCCCACCCCCTTCTCCCTTAACCCTTCCCATTTCTATCTTTATTTTCGCTTTTCTCTTGTTGATTTTCGCTTTTCTTCTCCCTTCATTCTACCTTCCTTTTCTCTTCTCCCTTCCCTCTCTCCATTTCCCTTTTCGCTTCTCTCGTCCCTCTCCATTTTCCGTTTACCTTTCTCCCATCTCTTTTCCCCCTTCCCCATTCTTCTTCCCCTCCCCCCTTCCTCTTCCCCTTCCCCCTTCCTCTTTCCCTCCCCCATTCCCCTTCACCTCACCCTTTCCCTTCCTCTTTCCCTCCCCCCTCCTCCCCCTTCCTTCGACTTGCGACGTAAAGAGGACGACAGGATTACTATCGGTTCATGGATTCCTCATTGCAACTTGCACCTCACGCTGTCTTCCCTTCGAGCTTCTGAAACGCACCCCTGTCTACCATCTAATTTCATCTATATGCAAATGCTACCAGATATCCCTCTGGCTTAATCCCTCTCCTTTATTTCATCGGACTCCCCTCGTAATCCGACTTGGTGTGAAAACCGCCGCCGCCTGTTGCGTAAATCTTGGCCCAAGTAATAAGAATCTTGCTTCCTATAAAGTAAAAAAAAACGCGAAGTGAAGCTCCGTCAAGTTTCCGCGAAGGGGCCGTTAAGATGCGGATCCGAAGCAAAAAGTCCCCCGAGAGGAGAGGACCCATCAAAACTTAGAGGACAACTTCCCCCACCCACCCACCCACCCGCCCCGTATAAAGCCAACCCTGGAGTCACTTCCCAGTCCCCGCTACGCTTACCACACAGCCAGGCCCACCCGCACGGAACGCAGGCTCTCTCGTAATGCCCGCCCACCCCCGCCCGCCCTTTCCGTTCTTCTCGTTCCTCTCACTCGCCCTCTTCCCTTTCCTCACTCTCTTCCACGCCCTCTCCCTTTCCCTTTCCCATCTTCCCTTTCCATCTCCTCCCCACTCTCCTTTCCTCTCTTCCCTTCCTATCTCCTCCTCTCTCTCCTTTCTCCTCTTCTCCCTCCCTCCCTGGATTGCGGACTCACGTCTCCTTCGACGAGCATTTAGGGAGGCTCGATACTGCAGGATAGACAGCCATGTAGCGATTCCTTTGACTCAGCAGAACCAGGGTGGCTCGGGGTTGAATGAGATAAAGTGAAAGAGGGAAAAGAAAGGGAAAGGAGAAGTGGGTGAAGAAAAAGGAGGGAAAAGAAAATGAAAGGAGGGGGAAAAGAAAAGAGGGAAGGTGAAGAGAGGAGAGAGGAAGGGAAGGATGGAGGAAGGGAAGGATGGAGGAAGAGAAGGGGGAACGTTGGAAAGAGAAGAAGAAGAAACAAGAAAGGGGGGAAAGAAAACAGGACTGGGGAGGAGGGGAACAGGATGAAGAAAAAACGGGGAAAGAAGAGGGGGTGAAATGAAAAGAGGAGAGGGGAGAGGAAGATATGGAGAAGGCGAGAAAGAGAAATGGAATAGATGGGGTGAGGGAGGAGGGTGGTAGAGAGGAGATGAGGGGTGTGGTAAAGGAGAGGGGGGGGTGAGAGGGAGGAACGACGGGGGAAGGGGAGCGGAAGAAAAAGGAAGAAGTAGGGAAGAGGCGTGGGAGGAGAGGAAGAGAGGGAAGAGGAGAAAAGGAGAGAAGCGAGAGGAGAAGAAGGCAAGAATGTAAAAGGGGAGAGGGGGATCGGTTAAGACAATTGCCAAAGCTTCTTGTTTGTCTTCTTCCTTCTTTCCTCCACCGCCCACTCTCACTCCCCCACTCCCATCCAGCCCCAAACACCCTACCATGGACGCCCGAGTGACAATATCCGTGCATTTATTTCGGGTGCAGGAGGGTCCAAGTGGAGACCCGGTGACTCGAAGGAGTGAACAAAATCAACCTGATGGGGGTGGGGGAAAGAGGGGGGAGGAGGGAGAAGGGAGAGGGAGGGAGGGAAGGAGAGGAAGGGGGGAAGAGGGTGGAGTGGGTGGAGTGGGGTGGAGTGGGGAGGGAGGGAGGGAGGGAGGGAGGGAGGGAGGGAGGGAGGGGGAGAGGGAGGGGGAGGGAGAGGGAGGGAGAGGGGGAGGGAGGGGGAGGGAGAGGGAGAGAGAGGCAGAGGCAGAGGCAGAGGGAGAGACAGGCAGAGGCAGAGAGAGAGAGAGAGAGAGAGAGAGAGAGAGAGAGAGAGAGAGAGAGAGAGAGAGAGAGAGAGAGAGAGAGAGAGAGAGAGAGAGAGAGAGAGAGAGAGAGAGAAACAGAGAGAGAAACAGAGAGAGACAGAGACAGAGAGCGAGAGAGCGAGAAGAGAGGAAGAGAGAAAAGAGACAAAGAAAAAGAGAAAGAGAGAGAGCGCCAGACAAGGAAAGAAAGCCGGAAACCCAGGCCAAGGGACAAGGCCGTGTCCACCGACCCCTCCAGCAGCCACAGCACGTAGTCTTCCTCGCTCACACTGAGCTGTTGGCGGCGGGCGAGCGAGTGTTAGCGACGGCTCATTTTCGAGTGGGCGTGTCTGTCCAATTTTAAAGTCATTTGTTGTTTTCTATTCAAATGCCATTAACGTCATCATCCTCATCATCAATTATCATCATCATTATCATCACCATCATCATAATTACCATCATTACCATTATTACTTCATCACATCACTATCATCATTAACATCATTATCATCATCATCACCACCAGCATCACCATTATCATTTCCTCCATCATCATCATTTGCCCTTAATTGTACTCACACGATCATGGAAAAAGAACGGTTATTTCCGAAGCATAATCATTATTCAAATATTTCGACGCCGCCTTTGTTGGGCCTTTTCCCCAGTTTTCAAACAAATATACTACAACGTTTATAATTGGAAAAACAACCAAAAAAAAAGGTTCCGTTCTAATGCAATCTAACTCGCTGACAACGAAACCCGACAACCAAAAACAAATAATTGCCTATTGCACATTTCACATCACATTTTGCTGCTCTATATTCACTTCAAAATCGCTGCGAACACATGCTAAAACAAAAAAAAAAACAAAAAAAAAAAAGTAAAACCGTTTCATCTAAATATCTGTTTGAAAAAGGATGTATTCTGTGTGCTGTTTTCTAAAAAAATATAAAATAAATAAATAAAATAAAATATTAAAAATTAAAAAAATAAATAAAAATATAAATATAAATGAATAAATAAATAAAAATAAAGAATACGAACATCGACAGAATATATGCCGCCGTACATACAAATAATAATGGTAACAAATAAATAAACAAAAATAAACATAAAATGAAATGCCTCTCGGGAACACGTGCGATCACTTTAAAAGGCAGATGTATACAATCTGGAAACTGCGTGAGCGATATCATCATCGTCATAGCCATCACCATCGTCATCATCATTATCGTCATCATCATCGTCATTGTCATAGCCATCAACATCATCATCGTTATAGCCATCATAATCATCATTATCATCATTATCATCATCATCATAGCCATCATTATCATCACCATCATCAACATCGTCGTCGTCGTCGTCCTCGTCGTCACCACCACCACACCACTTATAACAATAACAACAATCAATACTCCAACGCCCACCCAACTCCTCGCCCGCCCCGCCGCCCGCCGCACTGGCCCCCGCGTGGTCTCCGTCGAGCTCATTTAAGGCGAAGCAAGACGGAGGAGCATCTCTTGACACTGTATTGATCTAATTCGCCGCTTGATCTCTTCACTCCGCCGTCAACGCCGCATCACAGAAACCGCGACGGAAAAGCTTTCGCGGGAACAGGGTCCGATGAAGCGCTCGTCCTTGCAACGGGTCTTCGATCGCTGCGCCTTTGCAAGCATGGATGGGATCTCCCGGGTACTCGGGTGATCATCACACGTAATGCGATAGACAGACACACATGGTCAAGGAAAATAAAAAGAATTTATTTGCAACTTGAAAAATAAAATAAAAATAAAAAGAATCCACATCAAATGCCTCGTCCCGAAAATAATATTCCTTTTCCAGATCCATCTGATTCCTTGTACTGCCGGGGAAAAAAACTGGACAAAACAGACCACTTACCGTCCACAGCCGCGGAAGACAGACAGAACGAGCACGCTGTCTCGCCATGCCTTGACTGATTTCCTCCTGTGGCTGCAGAAACACGTCGCCACAGATCGCCAAGACGTG
>NC_091549.1:21806966-21811966 GCF_042767895.1 Penaeus vannamei
ACACAACACAAACCTTTTCCTCGCTCCATTTTCCCTTCACACTCCATTCATTCCTTCGATCATACATTCTCTCTCCCACACATTCCTACTGAACTCCACGAACGTACATCAATCACACAGTTCTCAATATAATAATAATAATAAATAAATAAACCATGATTCAGTAAAAATAAAACTCAACGTAGTCTTATCGCATTCTATTGAAGAAAAAAAATGAGACAAGGAATAAAAAAAAACATAGTTGTCACATTCACTAACCACTCGATTCCTCCTGCAACGTCAGATTCCTCGCACAAATACACTCTGAATCAGCATGCAATGGAACGAAAACCTACCTGTGCGTGTCAGAAATCTGCAAGACCTTTTGCACGTGGCGCTCTGCATTAAATCAATAACAGCACCTATTTATCAAGGCTGACGGGAGCGCCGCCCATGCCGCCCATGCCGCCCAAACACCGCGAGAAAAGCCACACAAAATAGGAGGGTCAGGCAACGTTTGCAGATGCCATGCAACGCCGCCCGGGCCAAATTTGATTTTTCTTTTTCTACTTCGTTCTAATCAGCTCAATCCTCTTCTCCTGGTCGGCTATACCAAGCAATTAAAAAGAGCTTAGGTGAGCTTACCTCGCTTATACACTTGCCGAGAGGCCATGCGCCACACACAATATAGGCCTTCAAGCATGCGCCTTCAACATGCAACATGGCCGTCTTCACATGCACAAACACATACACATACACTCACAAAAAAAAATCTAAACAAGGCCAGAAATGATTTGCTTGATTACTCGTCTGCTTTCGTTTTCCCTTTCATTCTTTCTTCTCTTCTTTCTTTCGTCCACTCTGTCTTCCTATCTTTTTGTTTTCTTTATTTCTCTTTTAATCATTCTTTACCATTGGCCGTGAATACAAAGGACCGGTTGTGCCTCACCAAGTTAAAATTGTAACAATAAAGAAAATCAAGATAAAACTAGACTAGGACCGATAAACTCCAAAAAAGGAACCGAAACACGAAAACCAGATTCGGCCACACGAGAGCACACGAGAAGAGCAGTGAACCCCAAGCACTCAAACGAGTCCATCCAAAAACAAAACAAAAAAGAAAAACACAAAAACAAAACCGAAAATACACTTACAGGTGGAGTAAGAGTCCGTGGAAGACTGGGACAGCGACCTGCTCCTGTATCGGCGACGGGACTTGCCTCCGGCCCCGGGCACTGCTAGTTCGCCCTGGGGAGACAAGGAGACAAATGTTAGGAAGAGGTTTGCGCGATTTCCGAAGAATTTTTATCATGCACATGTATGCGCGCGCGCGCACACACACACACACACACACATACACACACACACACACACACACACACACACACACACACACACACAGAGTCATTATATATATATATATATATATATATATATATATATATATATATATATATATATATATATATATATATATATATATATATATATATATATATGTGTGTGTGTGTGTGAGTGTGTGTGTGTGTGTACATCCATAAAATCGTCGACATTTGAATCTACAAACAAAACAGCGGAAACGAGATCATCATTCCCCCTCCCCTCCCCCTCTCCCCACCCCTGCCAGAAAATCCAGCCCACAACTCCAATGACCGATGACGCTGCACCAACGGGGCTCGAATGCCACGCGGATCCGCCGATAATTTCACTTCCCGCAAGGTCGGACCCCGCCAGACTCCTCGGTCGCCTCGGCTCGCTCAGTCGGCCAGTCAGCAAGGCATCAAGTCGGCCAGTCAGCAAGGCATCAAGTCAGCCAGTCAGCCAGTCATCCAGGCAGCCAGTCAGCAAGGCATCGTCAGCCAGTCAGCCAGTCAGCAAGACAGCCAGTCATCAAGTCAGTCAGTCATCCAGTCACCAAGGCATCAAGTCAGCCAGTCATCAAGTCAGCCAGTCATCCAGGCAGCCAGTCAGCTAGTCAGCGATCCATTTAGGAAGTCAGCAAGTCAGTCAACTAGTCCTCCAGTCTTGCTAGCACATCAGCTATCCAGTTAGAAAGTCAGTCATCCAGTCAGTCTTCCAGTCACATTAGTCGGTCACATTATCCATTCATTTAAGGAGTAGTATGTTATTTTTTTATTATTTTTTTTTTTCTCATTCGTGATGTTAAAAAGGAGTAGGAAGAGGAAGAGAAATAGAAGGCCGAGGAAGAGGAAGAGAAGAGGATGGAAAAATGAAAAGGAGCAGGAGAAGGAGAAGATGATGGGAAGATAATGAAAATGAAGAAGCATAGGTAAATGTTGATGGTGAATAATAATAATAATAATAATGTTGATAATAATAATAATAATGTTGATAATAATAATAATGATAATAATAATAATACTAATAACAATAGTAATTATAATAAAAATCATAATAATGATAAGTAGAAGAAAAAATATGTAAGCACAGCACAAGAAGGAAATAAGAAGAAAAAAATAAGAATAAAATGGAGGAAAAAAACAAAAATCCCTCCAAGAACCCAAAAATAAGGCGCCCGACAAATCCCAGCCCACCTCAGCATCACCCCGGACCACAAAGCTGCAGTGCGCCTCCTATGCTTTCCAGGTACAGCCAACCTTGCGCCACATGCAAGCCGGCATCCTCTCACCCCTTCCCTCCTCGCCCCAGCATCCCCCCGCCCCCCTACCCTTCCTCACCCTTCCTCTGCCTCTCTCCGTCCCTTCAGACCCTCCCTATCCTTCTCCTCCCCCCTTCCCCCCTTCGTCCTCCCCCACCCCTCTTCCTCAATCCCTCCTCATCACAACCCTCCTCCCTCGCCCCTCTACCCCCTCCCCCCCTCCTTTACTCCCCTCCTCACCACTACTCCCCTCTCCTCCCCTCCCCCCATCCCCGCACCATGACGTTCAGAAAGCAGCTCAAAAGGTCGAGTTTTTGCCCCAATGGAGGCAAAATCTCGCCGCTGTTAATTTCCCTTAACCAACGGCTGGAAAAAAAATTATGATGCAGGCGTGGCACGTCGAAACGAAAAATAAACGTCTGTGGTGAATATGAGAAAAAAAGGGAGGAAGAAAAGGGCGTTCGCACTCACAATGCAGAAAAAGAGCAATAAACAAAAGGAAAACGGGAAAAAATGAAGACTTCTTTTCTTGCACGGACGATGCTTTAAATACATTATTCACCCTGGCACTCCCAGCTTCACTCGCACTCGCTCTCAAACCCTCGTCTTCACGTTATGCAGGAAACTAACATTACTCCTCATTCATTCATTCACTCTTGGTTCACACAATGCGTTAACTTACTATCCTTTCCCTCACTATCCTTTCCCTCACTATCCTTTCCCTCACTATCCTTTCGCTCACTATCCTTTCGCTCACTATCCTTTCGCTCACTATCCTTTCGCTCACTATCCTTTCGCTCACTATCCTTTCGCTCACTATCCTTTCGCTCACTATCCTTTCGCTCACTATCCTTTCGCTCACTATCCTTTCGCTCACTATCCATTCACTCACTATCCATTCACTCACTATCCATTCACTCACTATCCATTCACTCACTATCCATTCACTCACTATCCATTCACTCACTATCCATTCACTCACTATCCATTCACTCACTATCCATTCACTCACTATCCATTCACTCACTATCCATTCACTCACTATCCATTCACTCACTATCCATTCACTCACTATCCATTCACTCACTATCCATTCACTCACTATCCATTCACTCACTATCCATTCACTCACTATCCTTGTACTCACTATCCCTGTACTCACTATCCTTGTACTCACTATCCTTGTACTCACTATCCATTCACTCACTATCCATTCACTCACTATCCATTCACTCACTATCCATTCACTCACTATCCATTCACTCACTATCCTTGTACTCACTATCCTTGTACTCACTATCCTTGTACTCACTATCCATTCACTATCCATTCACTCACTATCCATTCACTCACTATCCATTCACTCACTAGTCGCTTACCCACTATTCGTTCAATCACTGTTCATTTCCTCTTACTTCTTATCTCCCCTATATAAATTCAATACTGGAATCACACAGCAAAATCAAAGCAATCATCTAGATTTGCCAATTTACGGCGGAAAGAGAAAGACAGAGAGGGAAGAATATATATATATATATATATATATATATATATATATATATATACATATATATATATTTATATATATATATATATATATATATATAAATTTGTGTGTGTGTGTGTGTAAAGAGAGAAAAGAAGAGGAAAGAAAACAAATCAAAATCAAACAACAAATGAAGAAAAGATTAGCGAGAAGAGAAGAGAGGAGAAGCAGAAACAAACAAAGAAAGAAGAGAAAATAAGAGGGAAAAAATCTCACTGGTGTCAAATCGAAAGGCTAGCAGACAGGTCAGCTGGGGAGAGACCCCAAATCTCACCGATGCAATTCTGTAAATAATTTTTCCAATAACCTTTTCTGGCCGACGACCCAGGTCCTCAACATTAAACCTAGATATTCACAAGTCTCTCCTACGGAGTGAGAATACGATCTGATGTACCGCTTTCTTCTAGGGAGGGAGGGAGAAAAAAAGAGGGAGAGGGAGGAGACGAAGGGGGAGAGGGAGGGAGACGAAGGGGGAGAGGGAGGGAGACGAAGGGGGAGAGGGAGGGAGACGAAGGGGGAGAGGGAGGGAGACGAAGGGGGAGAGGGAGGGAGACGAAGGGGGAGAGAGAAGGAGGGGAAGGGGGAGAGAGAGGAGGGGAAGGGGGAGAGAGAGGGAGGGGAAGGGGGAGAGAGAGGGAGGGGTAGGTGGGAGGGAGGGAGGGGTAGGTGGGAGGGAGGGGTAGGTGGGAGGGAGGGAGGGAGGGAGGGAGGGAGGGAGGGGGGGGAGGGGGGGAGGGAGGGGGAGGGAGAGAGAGAGAGCGAGAGGGAGGGAGGGAGGGAGGGAGGGAGGGAGAGAGAGCGAGAGAGAGAGAGAGAGGGAGAGAGAGAGAGAGAGAGAGAGAGAGAGAGAGAGAG
>NC_091549.1:21816966-21821966 GCF_042767895.1 Penaeus vannamei
ACCCGCGCTTCGGCGCCAGGGACACCAGGCGCGTGTCCATTAAGGATAAACAGAGGCAGTGAGACGAAACTTCCGAACAGAAAGGAAGTGAAGCCATAACGATAAGCTTGGCAAACTGAGGGGGGAGGATGCGGGGAATAAGAAATGCCAATTACCGTTCTGCACTCTTTATGTCTTTTATCGCTCCGAAGGATTTCGAAAATGCAGCCCAGCAGCCGGGAAGGAAGGGGAGGAGGGAAGAGAGGGGTGGGGGAGGCGTAAGGGGGGAGAGAAATTTGCATACATGCAGAGAAGATGCATACACGAGCTGAGATAACTGTATATTACATTGTGCCTCTTTCCTTAATTATTCACCTCACCCACGCTCCTTCCCCTTTCACAAGCACACATGCATGCACTCAAACACACGCTAACTCACTCACCCACCCACCCACCCACCCACCCACCCACCCACCCACCCACCCACTCACCCACTCAACTCACTCACTCATCCACCCATCCACCCACTCACTCATCCACCCATCCACCCACTCACTCACCCACCCACCCACTCACTCATCCACCCATCCACCCACTCACTCATCCACCCATCCACCCACTCACTCACCCACCCATCCACCCACTCATCCACCCCTCCACCCACTCACTCACCCACCCATCCACTCACTCCCCATCCACCCATCCACTCACTCACTCATCCCCCACCCACCCATCCACTCACTCACTCAACTCACCCAACCACTCACTCACTCAACTCACCCAACTCACTCACTCAACTCACCCAACTCACTCACTCAACTCACCCAACCACTCACTCACTCAACTCACCCAACCACTCACTCACTCAACTCACCCAACCACTCACTCACTCAACTCACCCAACCACTCACTCACTCAACTCACCCAACCACTCACTCACTCAACTCACCCAACCACTCACTCACTCAACTCACCCAACCACTCACTCACTCAACTCACCCAACCACTCACTCACTCAACTCACGCAACCACTCACTCACTCAACTCACCCAACCACTCACTCACTCAACTCACCCAACCACTCACTCACTCAACTCACCCAACCACTCACTCACTCAACTCACCCAACCACTCACTCACTCAACTCACCCAACCACTCACTCACTCAACTCACTCACTCACTCACTCAACTCACCCACTCACTCACTCAACTCACCCACTCACTCACTCAACTCACCCACTCACTCACTCAACTCACCCACTCACTCACTCAACTCACCCACTCACTCACTCAACTCACCCACTCACTCACTCAACTCACCCACTCACTCACTCACCTCACCCACTCACTCAACTCACTCACCTCACTCAACTCACCCACTCACCTCACTCAACTCACCCACTCACTCACTCAACTCACTCAACTCACTCACTCAACTCACCCCACTCACTCACAACCACTCACTCCCTCACAACCACTCACTCACTCACAACCACTCACTCTCTCACAACCACTCACTCACTCACAACCACTCACAACCACTCACAACCACTCACAACCACTCACAACCACTCACAACCACTCACAACCACTCACAACCACTCACAACCACTCACTCACTCACAACCACTCACTCACTCACAACCACTCACTCACTCACAACCACTCACTCACTCACAACCACTCACTCACTCACTCACAACCACTCACTCACTCACAACCACTCACTCACTCACAACCACTCACTCACTTATACACTCATTCACTCACTTACACACTCATTCACTCACTTACACACTCATTCACTCACTTACCCACTTACCCACTCACTCACTTACTCACTTAACCACACTCACTCACTCACTTACCCACACTCACTCATTCACTTACTTACGCACACTCACTCACTTACCCACACTCACTTACTCACTTACCCACACTCACTTACTCACTCACTCACTTACCCACTCACTTACTCACTCACTCACTTACCCACACTCACTCACTTACTCACTCACCTACTCACTTACTCACTCACCTACCCACTCACTCACTCACTCACTTACCCACTCACTCACTCACTCACTTACCCACTCACTCACTCACTCACTTACCCACTCACTCACTCACTTACCCACTCACTCACTCACTCACTTACCCACTCACTCACTCACTCACTTACCCACTCACTCACTCACTCACTTACCCACTCACTCACTCACTCACTTACCCACTCACTCACTCACTCACTTACCCACTCACTCACTCACTCACTCACTTACCCACTCACTCACTCACTCACTCACTTACCCACTCACTCACTCACTCACTCACTTACCCACTCACTCACTCACTCACTCACTTACCCACTCACTCACTCACTTACCCACTCACTCACTCACTTACCCACTCACTCACTCACTTACCCACTCACTCACTCACTTACCCACTCACTCACTCACTCACTTACCCACTCACTCACTCACTTACCTACTCACTCACTCACTTACCCACTCACTCACTCACTTACCCACTCACTCACTCACTTACCCACTCACTTACCCACTCACTCACTCACTTACCCACTCACTCACTCATTTACCCACTCACTCACCCACTAACTCATCCCCACTCATTCACCCCAACTCACTCTAAACCACCCACTTACACCCACTTACAACCACTCACTCACTCACAACCACTCACTCACTCACAACCACTCACTCACTCACAACCACTCACTCACTCACAACCACTCACTCACTTATACACTCATTCACTCACTTACACACTCATTCACTCACTTACCCACTTACCCACTCACTCACTTACCCACTTACCCACTCACTCACTTACCCACTTACCCACTCACTCACTTACCCACTTACCCACTCACTCACTTACCCACTCACTCACTCACTCACTTACCCACCCACTCACTCACTCACTTACCCACTCACTCACTTACCCACTCACTCACTCACTCACTTACCCACTCACTCACTCACTCACTTACCCACTCACTCACTCACTCACTTACCCACTCACTCACTCACTTACCCACTCACTCACTCACTCACTTACCCACTCACTCACTCACTTACCCACTCACTCACTCACTCACTTACCCACTCACTCACTCACTCACTTACCCACTCACTCACTCACTCACTTACCCACTCACTCACTCACTCACTTACCCACTCACTCACTCACTCACTCACTTACCCACTCACTCACTCACTTACCCACTCACTCACTCACTTACCCACTCACTCACTCACTCACTTACCCACTCACTCACTCACTTACCTACTCACTCACTCACTTACCTACTCACTCACTCACTTACCCACTCACTCACTCACTTACCCACTCACTCACTCACTTACCCACTCACTTACCCACTCACTCACTCACTTACCCACTCACTCACTCATTTACCCACTCACTCACCCACTAACTCATCCCCACTCATTCACCCCAACTCACTCTAAACCACCCACTTACACCCACTTACAACCACTCACTCACTCACAACCACTCACTCACTCACAACCAGTCACTCACTCACAACCACTCACTCACTCACAACCACTCACTCACTCACAACCACTCACTCACTTATACACTCATTCACTCACTTACACACTCATTCACTCACTTACACACTCATTCACTCACTTACCCACTTACCCACTCACTCACTTACCCACTTACCCACTCACTCACTTACCCACTTACCCACTCACTCACTTACCCACTTACCCACTCACTCACTTACCCACTCACTCACTCACTCACTTACCCACTCACTCACTCACTCACTTACCCACTCACTCACTCACTCACTTACCCACTCACTCACTCACTCACTTACCCACTCACTCACTCAACTCACCCAACCACTCACTCACTCAACTCACCCAACCACTCACTCACTCAACTCACCCAACCACTCACTCACTCAACTCACCCAACCACTCACTCACTCAACTCACCCAACCACTCACTCACTCAACTCACCCAACCACTCACTCACTCAACTCACCCAACCACTCACTCACTCAACTCACCCAACCACTCACTCACTCAACTCACCCAACCACTCACTCACTCAACTCACCCAACCACTCACTCCCTCAACTCACCCAACCACTCACTCACTCAACTCACCCAACCACTCACTCACTCAACTCACCCAACTCACTCACTCAACTCACCCAACTCACTCACTCAACTCACCCAACTCACTCACTCACTCACTCACTCGCTCACTCACTCACTCACTCACTCACTCACTCACTCACTCGCTCACTCAACTCACCCACTCACTCACTCAACTCACCCACTCACTCAACTCACTCACCTCACTCAACTCACCCACTCACCTCACTCAACTCACCCACTCACTCACTCAACTCACCCACTCACTCAACTCACCCACTCACTCACTCACAACCACTCACTCACTCACAACCACTCACTCACTCACAACCACTCACTCACTCACAACCACTCACTCACTCACTCACAACCACTCACTCACTCACTCACAACCACTCACAACCACTCACAACCACTCACAACCACTCACAACCACTCACAACCACTCACAACCACTCACTCACTCACAACCACTCACTCACTCACAACCACTCACTCACTCACAACCACTCACTCACTCACAACCACTCACTCACTCACAACCACTCACTCACTCACAACCACTCACTCACTCACAACCACTCACTCACTTATACACTCATTCACTCACTTACACACTCATTCACTCACTTACACACTCATTCACTCACTTACCCACTTACCCACTCACTCACTTACCCACTTACCCACTCACTCACTTACCCACTTACCCACTCACTCACTTACCCACTTACCCACTCACTCACTTACCCACTTACCCACTCACTCACTTACCCACTTACTCACTCACTCACTTACCCACTCACTCACTCACTCACTTACCCACTCACTCACTCACTCACTTACCCACTCA